>NC_083739.1:27590004-27914171 GCF_033458585.1 Syngnathus typhle | reverse complement strand
CTGCGCATTAAGAAATGACCACCTCCAACGTTTGGTTTATGTTTTATAAGCATTTTTAATTTTATTGCTTAAATCGCATTTTCTCGGCGAGCTGAGCACTTTTTCTGAATTGTGCCGCTCCCGTCACTCTGGTTAGGTTGGCATCGAAAAAAACGCTCTCGGGTGCTTTAGAGTGCCGAGTTTATCACTGCGCATGAAGAAATGACCACCTCCAACGTTTGGTTTATGTTTAATAAGCATTTTTAATTTTATTGCTTAAATCGCATTTTCTCGGCGAGCTGAGCACTTTTTCTGAATTGTGCCGCTCCCGTCACTCTGGTTAGGTTGGCATCGAAAAAAACGCTCTCGGGTGCTTTAGAGTGCCGACTTTATCACTGCGCATGAAGAAATGACCACCTCCAACGTTTGGTTTATGTTTTATAAGCATTTTTAATTTTATTGCTTAAATCGCATTTTCTCGGCGAGCTGAGCACTTTTTCTGAATTGTGCCGCTCCCGTCACTCTGGTTAGGTTGGCATCGAAAAAAACGCTCACGGGTGCTTTAGAGTGCCGAGTTTATTACTGCGCATTAAGAAATGACCACCTCCAACGTTTGGTTTATGTTTTATAAGCATTTTTAATTTTATTGCTTAAATCGCATTTTCTCGGCGAGCTGAGCACTTTTTCTGAATTGTGCCGCTCCCGTCACTCTGGTTAGGTTGGCATCGAAAAAAACGCTCTCGGGTGCTTTAGAGTGCCGAGTTATTCACTGCGCATGAAGAAATGACCACCTCCAACGTTTGGTTTATGTTTTATAAGCATTTTTAATTTTATTGCTTAAATCGCATTTTCTCGGCGAGCTGAGCACTTTTTCTGAATTGTGCCGCTCCCGTCACTCTGGTTAGGTTGGCATCGAAAAAAACGCTCTCGGGTGCTTTAGAGTGCCGAGTTTATCACTGCGCATGAAGAAATGACCACCTCCAACGTTTGGTTTATGTTTAATAAGCATTTTTAATTTTATTGCTTAAATCGCATTTTCTCGGCGAGCTGAGCACTTTTTCTGAATTGTGCCGCTCCCGTCACTCTGGTTAGGTTGGCATCGAAAAAAACGCTCTCGGGTGCTTTAGAGTGCCGAGTTTATTACTGCGCATTAGGAAATGACCACCTCCAACGTTTGGTTTATGTTTTATAAGCATTTTTAATTTTATTGCTTAAATCGCATTTTCTCGGCGAGCTGAGCGCTTTTTCTGAATTGTGCCGCTCCCGTCACTCTGGTTAGGTTGGCATCGAAAAAAACGCTCTCGGGTGCTTTAGAGTGCCGAGTTTATTACTGCGCATTAAGAAATGACCACCTCCAACGTTTGGTTTATGTTTTATAAGGATTTTTAATTTTATTGCTTAAATCGCATTTTCTCGGCGAGCTGAGCACTTTTTCTGAATTGTGCCGCTCCCGTCACTCTGGTTAGGTTGGCATCGAAAAAAACGCTCTCGGGTGCTTTAGAGTGCCGAGTTTATTACTGCGCATTGAGAAATGACCACCTCCAACGTTTGGTTTATGTTTTATAAGCATTTTTAATTTTATTGCTTAAATCGCATTTTCTCGGCGAGCTGAGCACTTTTTCTGAATTGTGCCGCTCCCGTCACTCTGGTTAGGTTGGCATCGAAAAAAACGCTCTCGGGTGCTTTAGAGTGCCGAGTTTATTACTGCGCATTAAGAAATGACCACCTCCAACGTTTGGTTTATGTTTTATAAGCATTTTTAATTTTATTGCTTAAATCGCATTTTCTCGGCGAGCTGAGCGCTTTTTCTGAATTGTGCCGCTCCCGTCACTCTGGTTAGGTTGGCATCGAAAAAAACGCTCTCGGGTGCTTTAGAGTGCCGAGTTCATCACTGCGCATGAAGAAATGACCACCTCCAACGTTTGGTTTATGTTTTATAAGCATTTTTAATTTTATTGCTTAAATCGCATTTTCTCGGCGAGCTGAGCGCTTTTTCTGAATTGTGCCGCTCCCGTAACTCTGGTTAGGTTGGCATCGAAAAAAACGCTCTCGGGTGCTTTAGAGTGCCGAGTTTATCACTGCGCATGAAGAAATGACCACTTCCAACGTTTGGTTTATGTTTTATAAGCATTTTTAATTTTATTGCTTAAATCGCATTTTCTCGGCGAGCTGAGCACTTTTTATGAATTGTGCCGCTCCCGTCACTCTGGTTAGGTTGGCATCGAAAAAAACGCTCTCGGGTGCTCTAGAGTGCCGAGTTTATTACTGCGCATTAAGAAATGACCACCTCCAACGTTTGGTTTATGTTTTATAAGCATTTTTAATTTTATTGCTTAAATCGCATTTTCTCGGCGAGCTGAGCACTTTTTCTGAATTGTGCCGCTCCCGTCACTCTGGTTAGGTTGGCATCGAAAAAAACGCTCTCGGGTGCTTTAGAGTGCCGAGTTATTCACTGCGCATGAAGAAATGACCACCTCCAACGTTTGGTTTATGTTTTATAAGCATTTTTAATTTTATTGCTTAAATCGCATTTTCTCGGCGAGCTGAGCACTTTTTCTGAATTGTGCCGCTCCCGTCACTCTGGTTAGGTTGGCATCGAAAAAAACGCTCTCGGGTGCTTTAGAGTGCCGAGTTTATCACTGCGCATGAAGAAATGACCACCTCCAACGTTTGGTTTATGTTTTATAAGCATTTTTAATTTTATTGCTTAAATCGCATTTTCTCGGCGAGCTGAGCGCTTTTTCTGAATTGTGCCGCTCCCGTCACTCTGGTTAGGTTGGCATCGAAAAAAACGCTCTCGGGTGCTTTAGAGTGCCGAGTTATTCACTGCGCATGAAGAAATGACCACCTCCAATGTTTGGTTTATGTTTAATAAGCATTTTTAATTTTATTGCTTAAATCGCATTTTCTCGGCGAGCTGAGCGCTTTTTCTGAATTGTGCCGCTCCCGTCACTCTGGTTAGGTTGGCATCGAAAAAAACGCTCTCGGGTGCTTTAGAGTGCCGACTTATTCACTGCGCATGAAGAAATGACCACCTCCAACGTTTGGTTTATGTTTAATAAGCATTTTTAATTTTATTGCTTAAATCGCATTTTCTCGGCGAGCTGAGCACTTTTTCTGAATTGTGCCGCTCCCGTCACTCTGGTTAGGTTGGCATCGAAAAAAACGCTCTCGGGTGCTTTAGAGTGCCGAGTTTATTACTGCGCATTAGGAAATGACCACCTCCAACGTTTGGTTTATGTTTGATAAGCATTTTTAATTTTATTGCTTAAATCGCATTTTCTCGGCGAGCTGAGCGCTTTTTCTGAATTGTGCCGCTCCCGTCACTCTGGTTAGGTTGGCATCGAAAAAAACGCTCTCGGGTGCTTTAGAGTGCCGAGTTATTCACTGCGCATGAAGAAATGACCACCTCCAACGTTTGGTTTATGTTTAATAAGCATTTTTAATTTTATTGCTTAAATCGCATTTTCTCGGCGAGCTGAGCACTTTTTCTGAATTGTGCCGCTCCCGTCACTCTGGTTAGGTTGGCATCGAAAAAAACGCTCTCGGGTGCTTTAGAGTGCCGAGTTTATTACTGCGCATTAGGAAATGACCACCTCCAACGTTTGGTTTATGTTTTATAAGCATTTTTAATTTTATTGCTTAAATCGCATTTTCTCGGCGAGCTGAGCGCTTTTTCTGAATTGTGCCGCTCCCGTCACTCTGGTTAGGTTGGCATCGAAAAAAACGCTCTCGGGTGCTTTAGAGTGCCGAGTTTATTACTGCGCATTAAGAAATGACCACCTCCAACGTTTGGTTTATGTTTTATAAGCATTTTTAATTTTATTGCTTAAATCGCATTTTCTCGGCGAGCTGAGCACTTTTTCTGAATTGTGCCGCTCCCGTCACTCTGGTTAGGTTGGCATCGAAAAAAACGCTCTCGGGTGCTTTAGAGTGCCGAGTTATTCACTGCGCATGAAGAAATGACCACCTCCAACGTTTGGTTTATGTTTAATAAGCATTTTTAATTTTATTGCTTAAATCGCATTTTCTCGGCGAGCTGAGCACTTTTTCTGAATTGTGCCGCTCCCGTCACTCTGGTTAGGTTGGCATCGAAAAAAACGCTCTCGGGTGCTTTAGAGTGCCGAGTTTATTACTGCGCATTAAGAAATGACCACCTCCAACGTTTGGTTTATGTTTTATAAGCATTTTTAATTTTATTGCTTAAATCGCATTTTTTTGGCGAGCTGAGCACTTTTTCTGAATTGTGCCGCTCCCGTCACTCTGGTTAGGTTGGCATCGAAAAAAACGCTCTCGGGTGCTTTAGAGTGCCGAGTTTATTACTGCGCATTAAGAAATGACCACCTCCAACGTTTGGTTTACGTTTTATAAGCATTTTTAATTTTATTGCTTAAATCGCATTTTCTCGGCGAGCTGAGCACTTTTTCTGAATTGTGCCGCTCCCGTCACTCTGGTTAGGTTGGCATCGAAAAAAACGCTCTCGGGTGCTTTAGAGTGCCGAGTTATTCACTGCGCATGGCGAAATGACCACCTCCAACGTTTGGTTTATGTTTAATAAGCATTTTTAATTTTATTGCTTAAATCGCATTTTCTCGGCGAGCTGAGCGCTTTTTCTGAATTGTGCCGCTCCCGTCACTCTGGTTAGGTTGGCATCGAAAAAAACGCTCTCGGGTGCTTTAGAGTGCCGAGTTTATCACTGCGCATGAAGAAATGACCACCTCCAACGTTTGGTTCATGTTTTATAAGCATTTTTAATTTTATTGCTTAAATCGCATTTTCTCGGCGAGCTGAGCGCTTTTTCTGAATTGTGCCGCTCCCGTCACTCTGGTTAGGTTGGCATCGAAAAAAACGCTCTCGGGTGCTTTAGAGTGCCGAGTTTATCACTGCGCATGAAGAAATGACCACCTCCAACGTTTGGTTTATGTTTTATAAGCATTTTTAATTTTATTGCTTAAATCGCATTTTCTCGGCGAGCTGAGCACTTTTTCTGAATTGTGCCGCTCCCGTCACTCTGGTTAGGTTGGCATCGAAAAAAACGCTCTCGGGTGCTTTAGAGTGCCGAGTTTATCACTGCGCATGAAGAAATGACCACCTCCAACGTTTGGTTTATGTTTTATAAGCATTTTTAATTTTATTGCTTAAATCGCATTTTCTCGGCGAGCTGAGCGCTTTTTCTGAATTGTGCCGCTCCCGTCACTCTGGTTAGGTTGGCATCGAAAAAAACGCTCTCGGGTGCTTTAGAGTGCCGAGTTATTCACTGCGCATGAAGAAATGACCACCTCCAACGTTTGGTTTATGTTTAATAAGCATTTTTAATTTTATTGCTTAAATCCCATTTTCTCGGCGAGCTGAGCGCTTTTTCTGAATTGTGCCGCTCCCGTCACTCTGGTTAGGTTGGCATCGAAAAAAACGCTCTCGGGTGCTTTAGAGTGCCGAGTTATTCACTGCGCATGAAGAAATGACCACCTCCAACGTTTGGTTTATGTTTAATAAGCATTTTTAATTTTATTGCTTAAATCGCATTTTCTCGGCGAGCTGAGCACTTTTTCTGAATTGTGCCGCTCCCGGCACTCTGGTTAGGTTGGCATCGAAAAAAACGCTCTCGGGTGCTTTAGAGTGCCGAGTTTATCACTGCGCATTAAGAAATGACCACCTCCAACGTTTGGTTTATGTTTTATAAGCATTTTTAATTTTATTGCTTAAATCGCATTTTCTCGGCGAGCTGAGCGCTTTTTCTGAATTGTGCCGCTCCCGTCACTCTGGTTAGGTTGGCATCGAAAAAAACGCTCTCGGGTGCTTTAGAGTGCCGAGTTATTCACTGCGCATGAAGAAATGACCACCTCCAATGTTTGGTTTATGTTTAATAAGCATTTTTAATTTTATTGCTTAAATCGCATTTTCTCGGCGAGCTGAGCGCTTTTTCTGAATTGTGCCGCTCCCGTCACTCTGGTTAGGTTGGCATCGAAAAAAACGCTCTCGGGTGCTTTAGAGTGCCGAGTTATTCACTGCGCATGAAGAAATGACCACCTCCAACGTTTGGTTTATGTTTAATAAGCATTTTTAATTTTATTGCTTAAATCGCATTTTCTCGGCGAGCTGAGCACTTTTTCTGAATTGTGCCGCTCCCGTCACTCTGGTTAGGTTGGCATCGAAAAAAACGCTCTCGGGTGCTTTAGAGTGCCGAGTTTATTACTGCGCATTAAGAAATGACCACCTCCAACGTTTGGTTTATGTTTTATAAGCATTTTTAATTTTATTGCTTAAATCGCATTTTCTCGGCGAGCTGAGCACTTTTTCTGAATTGTGCCGCTCCCGTCACTCTGGTTAGGTTGGCATCGAAAAAAACGCTCTCGGGTGCTTTAGAGTGCCGAGTTTATTACTGCGCATTAAGAAATGACCACCTCCAACGTTTGGTTTATGTTTTATAAGCATTTTTAATTTTATTGCTTAAATCGCATTTTCTCGGCGAGCTGAGCACTTTTTCTGAATTGTGCCGCTCCCGTCACTCTGGTTAGGTTGGCATCGAAAAAAACGCTCTCGGGTGCTTTAGAGTGCCGAGTTTATTACTGCGCATTAAGAAATGACCACCTCCAACGTTTGGTTTATGTTTTATAAGCATTTTTAATTTTATTGCTTAAATCGCATTTTCTCGGCGAGCTGAGCACTTTTTCTGAATTGTGCCGCTCCCGTCACTCTGGTTAGCTTGGCATCGAAAAAAACGCTCTCGGGTGCTTTAGAGTGCCGAGTTATTCACTGCGCATGAAGAAATGACCACCTCCAACGTTTGGTTTATGTTTAATAAGCATTTTTAATTTTATTGCTTGAATCGCATTTTCTCGGCGAGCTGAGCACTTTTTCTGAATTGTGCCGCTCCCGTCACTCTGGTTAGGTTGGCATCGAAAAAAACGCTCTCGGGTGCTTTAGAGTGCCGAGTTTATCACTGCGCATGAAGAAATGACCACCTCCAACGTTTGGTTTATGTTTTATAAGCATTTTTAATTTTATTGCTTAAATCGCATTTTCTCGGCGAGCTGAGCACTTTTTCTGAATTGTGCCGCTCCCGTCACTCTGGTTAGGTTGGCATCGAAAAAAACGCTCTCGGGTGCTTTAGAGTGCCGAGTTTATCACTGCGCATGAAGAAATGACCACCTCCAACGTTTGGTTTATGTTTTATAAGCATTTTTAATTTTATTGCTTAAATCGCATTTTCTCGGCGAGCTGAGCGCTTTTTCTGAATTGTGCCGCTCCCGTCACTCTGGTTAGGTTGGCATCGAAAAAAACGCTCTCGGGTGCTTTAGAGTGCCGAGTTTATTACTGCGCATTAAGAAATGACCACCTCCAACGTTTGGTTTATGTTTTATAAGCATTTTTAATTTTATTGCTTAAATCGCATTTTCTCGGCGAGCTGAGCACTTTTTCTGAATTGTGCCGCTCCCGTCACTCTGGTTAGGTTGGCATCGAAAAAAACGCTCTCGGGTGCTTTAGAGTGCCGAGTTTATTACTGCGCATTAAGAAATGACCACCTCCAACGTTTGGTTTATGTTTTATAAGCATTTTTAATTTTATTGCTTAAATCGCATTTTCTCGGCGAGCTGAGCACTTTTTCTGAATTGTGCCGCTCCCGTCACTCTGGTTAGGTTGGCATCGAAAAAAACGCTATCGGGTGCTTTAGAGTGCCGAGTTATTCACTGCGCATGAAGAAATGACCACCTCCAACGTTTGGTTTATGTTTAATAAGCATTTTTAATTGTATTGCTTAAATCGCATTTTCTCGGCGAGCTGAGCACTTTTTCTGAATTGTGCCGCTCCCGTCACTCTGGTTAGGTTGGCATCGAAAAAAACGCTCTCGGGTGCTTTAGAGTGCCGAGTTTATTACTGCGCATTAAGAAATGACCACCTCCAACGTTTGGTTTATGTTTTATAAGCATTTTTAATTTTATTGCTTAAATCGCATTTTCTCGGCGAGCTGAGCACTTTTTCTGAATTGTGCCGCTCCCGTCACTCTGGTTAGGTTGGCATCGAAAAAAACGCTCTCGGGTGCTTTAGAGTGCCGAGTTTATTACTGCGCATTAAGAAATGACCACCTCCAACGTTTGGTTTATGTTTTATAAGCATTTTTAATTTTATTGCTTAAATCGCATTTTCTCGGCGAGCTGAGCACTTTTTCTGAATTGTGCCGCTCCCGTCACTCTGGTTAGGTTGGCATCGAAAAAAACGCTATCGGGTGCTTTAGAGTGCCGAGTTATTCACTGCGCATGAAGAAATGACCACCTCCAACGTTTGGTTTATGTTTAATAAGCATTTTTAATTTTATTGCTTAAATCGCATTTTCTCGGCGAGCTGAGCATTTTTTCTGAATTGTGCCGCTCCCGTCACTCTGGTTAGGTTGGCATCGAAAAAAACGCTCTCGGGTGCTTTAGAGTGCCGAGTTTATTACTGCGCATTAAGAAATGACCACCTCCAACGTTTGGTTTATGTTTTATAAGCATTTTTAATTTTATTGCTTAAATCGAATTTTCTCGGCGAGCTGAGCACTTTTTCTGAATTGTGCCGCTCCCGTCACTCTGGTTAGGTTGGCATCGAAAAAAACGCTCTCGGGTGCTTTAGAGTGCCGAGTTTATTACTGCGCATTAAGAAATGACCACCTCCAACGTTTGGTTTATGTTTTATAAGCATTTTTAATTTTATTGCTTAAATCGCATTTTCTCGGCGAGCTGAGCACTTTTTCTGAATTGTGCCGCTCCCGTCACTCTGGTTAGGTTGGCATCGAAAAAAACGCTATCGGGTGCTTTAGAGTGCCGAGTTATTCACTGCGCATGAAGAAATGACCACCTCCAACGTTTGGTTTATGTTTAATAAGCATTTTTAATTTTATTGCTTAAATCGCATTTTCTCGGCGAGCTGAGCGCTTTTTCTGAATTGTGCCGCTCCCGTCACTCTGGTTAGGTTGGCATCGAAAAAAACGCTCTCGGGTGCTTTAGAGTGCCGAGTTTATTACTGCGCATTAAGAAATGACCACCTCCAACGTTTGGTTTATGTTTTATAAGCATTTTTAATTTTATTGCTTAAATCGCATTTTCTCGGCGAGCTGAGCGCTTTTTCTGAATTGTGCCGCTCCCGTCACTCTGGTTAGGTTGGCATCGAAAAAAACGCTCTCGGGTGCTTTAGAGTGCCGAGTTATTCACTGCGCATGAAGAAATGACCACCTCCAACGTTTGGTTTATGTTTAATAAGCATTTTTAATTTTATTGCTTAAATCGCATTTTCTCGGCGAGCTGAGCACTTTTTCTGAATTGTGCCGCTCCCGTCACTCTGGTTAGGTTGGCATCGAAAAAAACGCTCTCGGGTGCTTTAGAGTGCCGAGTTTATTACTGCGCATTAAGAAATGACCACCTCCAACGTTTGGTTTATGTTTAATAAGCATTTTTAATTTTATTGCTTAAATCGCATGCATTTTCTCGGCGAGCTGAGCGCTTTTTCTGAATTGTGCCGCTCCCGTCACTCTGGTTAGGTTGGCATCGAAAAAAACGCTCTCGGGTGCTTTAGAGTGCCGAGTTATTCACTGCGCATGAAGAAATGACCACTTCCAACGTTTGGTTTATGTTTTATAAGCATTTTTAATTTAATTGCTTAAATCGCATTTTCTCGGCGAGCTGAGCACTTTTTCTGAATTGTGCCGCTCCCGTCACTCTGGTTAGGTTGGCATCGAAAAAAACGCTCTCGGGTGCTTTAGAGTGCCGAGTTTATTACTGCGCATGAAGAAATGACCACCTCCAACGTTTGGTTTATGTTTTATAAGCATTTTTAATTTTATTGCTTAAATCGCATTTTCTCGGCGAGCTGAGCACTTTTTCTGAATTGTGCCGCTCCCGTCACTCTGGTTAGGTTGGCATCGAAAAAAACGCTCTCGGGTGCTTTAGAGTGCCGAGTTTATCACTGCGCATGAAGAAATGACCACCTCCAACGTTTGGTTTATGTTTTATAAGCATTTTTAATTTTATTGCTTAAATCGCATTTTTCTCGGCGAGCTGAGCGCTTTTTCTGAATTGTGCCGCTCCCGTCACTCTGGTTAGGTTGGCATCGAAAAAAACGCTCTCGGGTGCTTTAGAGTGCCGAGTTATTCACTGCGCATGAAGAAATGACCACCTCCAATGTTTGGTTTATGTTTAATAAGCATTTTTAATTTTATTGCTTAAATCGCATTTTCTCGGCGAGCTGAGCGCTTTTTCTGAATTGTGCCGCTCCCGTCACTCTGGTTAGGTTGGCATCGAAAAAAACGCTCTCGGGTGCTTTAGAGTGCCGAGTTATTCACTGCGCATGAAGAAATGACCACCTCCAACGTTTGGTTTATGTTTAATAAGCATTTTTAATTTTATTGCTTAAATCGCATTTTCTCGGCGAGCTGAGCACTTATTCAGAATTGTGCCGCTCCCGTCACTCTGGTTAGGTTGGCATCGAAAAAAACGCTCTCGGGTGCGAGTTTATTACTGCGCATTAAGAAATGACCACCTCCAACGTTTGGTTTATGTTTTATAAGCATTTTTTAATTTTATTGCTTAAATCGCATTTTCTCGGCGAGCTGAGCACTTTTTCTGAATTGTGCCGCTCCCGTCACTCTGGTTAGGTTGGCATCGAAAAAAACGCTCTCGGGTGCTTTAGAGTGCCGAGTTTATTACTGCGCATTAAGAAATGACCACCTCCAACGTTTGGTTTATGTTTTATAAGCATTTTTAATTTTATTGCTTAAATCGCATTTTCTCGGCGAGCTGAGCACTTTTTCTGAATTGTGCCGCTCCCGTCACTCTGGTTAGGTTGGCATCGAAAAAAACGCTCTCGGGTGCTTTAGAGTGCCGAGTTTATTACTGCGCATTAAGAAATGACCACCTCCAACGTTTGGTTTATGTTTTATAAGCATTTTTAATTTTATTGCTTAAATCGCATTTTCTCGGCGGGCTGAGCACTTTTTCTGAATTGTGCCGCTCCCGTCACTCTGGTTAGGTTGGCATCGAAAAAAACGCTCTCGGGTGCTTTAGAGTGCCGAGTTATTCACTGCGCATGAAGAAATGACCACCTCCAACGTTTGGTTTATGTTTAATAAGCATTTTTAATTTTATTGCTTGAATCGCATTTTCTCGGCGAGCTGAGCACTTTTTCTGAATTGTGCCGCTCCCGTCACTCTGGTTAGGTTGGCATCGAAAAAAACGCTCTCGGGTGCTTTAGAGTGCCGAGTTTATCACTGCGCATGAAGAAATGACCACCTCCAACGTTTGGTTTATGTTTTATAAGCATTTTTAATTTTATTGCTTAAATCGCATTTTCTCGGCGAGCTGAGCACTTTTTCTGAATTGTGCCGCTCCCGTCACTCTGGTCAGGTTGGCATCGAAAAAAACGCTCTCGGGTGCTTTAGAGTGCCGAGTTTATCACTGCGCATGAAGAAATGACCACCTCCAACGTTTGGTTTATGTTTTATAAGCATTTTTAATTTTATTGCTTAAATCGCATTTTCTCGGCGAGCTGAGCGCTTTTTCTGAATTGTGCCGCTCCCGTCACTCTGGTTAGGTTGGCATCGAAAAAAACGCTCTCGGGTGCTTTAGAGTGCCGAGTTTATTACTGCGCATTAAGAAATGACCACCTCCAACGTTTGGTTTATGTTTTATAAGCATTTTTAATTTTATTGCTTAAATCGCATTTTCTCGGCGAGCTGAGCACTTTTTCTGAATTGTGCCGCTCCCGTCACTCTGGTTAGGTTGGCATCGAAAAAAACGCTCTCGGGTGCTTTAGAGTGCCGAGTTTATTACTGCGCATTAAGAAATGACCACCTCCAACGTTTGGTTTATGTTTTATAAGCATTTTTAATTTTATTGCTTAAATCGCATTTTCTCGGCGAGCTGAGCACTTTTTCTGAATTGTGCCGCTCCCGTCACTCTGGTTAGGTTGGCATCGAAAAAAACGCTATCGGGTGCTTTAGAGTGCCGAGTTATTCACTGCGCATGAAGAAATGACCACCTCCAACGTTTGGTTTATGTTTAATAAGCATTTGTGGTGAATTCTCTTCGATGGTCAGCTGGTCTTCCAAACAAGATGGTGAAAAAGTGGCTGGCTTGGGGAAGGAAAACTTCAGTCACACATGGCTGATTGGGGAAAGATTTTATTCAACCGATGTCAGAGAGAAGTGTCTCGCGCCCTAGCCAAGATGTCGAGTCCCTTTGTCTACTCTCGTCCTAAACCTTATACTCTTGCCCTTCCCTCCACGCGGGAGCGCGCGGATGGGGCTGTTGGCTGACCTATGACCCCGCAGTTGCCTCCTCAGCTCTACATCATGTGTATCTTAGCAGTTGTTAATGGAAGCCAGATGTGTCTGGCGCCAACGAGTCTACCTTCCTGGACCAAGCCCTAAACAATACCACACGAACCTGACCCGAACATGCCCTGGTCGTACTTAGGCTTACTAGTGAGATATACATTGCATGATACCAGAATAAAAATTCACAACACATTTTTAATTTTATTGCTTAAATCGCATTTTCTCGGCGAGCTGAGCACTTTTTCTGAATTGTGCCGCTCCCGTCACTCTGGTTAGGTTGGCATCGAAAAAAACGCTCTCGGGTGCTTTAGAGTGCCGAGTTTATTACTGCGCATTAAGAAATGACCACCTCCAACGTTTGGTTTATGTTTTATAAGCATTTTTAATTTTATTGCTTAAATCGCATTTTCTCGGCGAGCTGAGCACTTTTTCTGAATTGTGCCGCTCCCGTCACTCTGGTTAGGTTGGCATCGAAAAAAAACGCTCTCGGGTGCTTTAGAGTGCCGAGTTTATTACTGCGCATTAAGAAACGACCACCTCCAACGTTTGGTTTATGTTTTATAAGCATTTTTAATTTTATTGCTTAAATCGCATTTTCTCGGCGAGCTGAGCGCTTTTTCTGAATTGTGCCGCTCCCGTCACTCTGGTTAGGTTGGCATCGAAAAAAACGCTCTCGGGTGCTTTAGAGTGCCGAGTTATTCACTGCGCATGAAGAAATGACCACCTCCAACGTTTGGTTTATGTTTAATAAGCATTTTTAATTTTATTGCTTAAATCGCATTTTCTCGGCGAGCTGAGCACTTTTTCTGAATTGTGCCGCTCCCGTCACTCTGGTTAGGTTGGCATCGAAAAAAACGCTCTCGGGTGCTTTAGAGTGCCGAGTTTATTACTGCGCATTAAGAAATGACCACCTCCAACGTTTGGTTTATGTTTTATAAGCATTTTTAATTTTATTGCTTAAATCGCATTTTCTCGGCGAGCTGAGCACTTTTTCTGAATTGTGCCGCTCCCGTCACTCTGGTTAGTTTGGCATCGAAAAAAACGCTCACGGGTGCTTTAGAGTGCCGAGTTTATTACTGCGCATTAAGAAATGACCACCTCCAACGTTTGGTTTATGTTTTATAAGCATTTTTAATTGTATTGCTTAAATCGCATTTTCTCGGCGAGCTGAGCACTTTTTCTGAATTGTGCCGCTCCCGTCACTCTGGTTAGGTTGGCATCGAAAAAAACGCTCTCGGGTGCTTTAGAGTGCCGAGTTATTCACTGCGCATGAAGAAATGACCACCTCCAACGTTTGGTTTATGTTTTATAAGTATTTTTAATTTTATTGCTTAAATCGCATTTTCTCGGCGAGCTGAGCACTTTTTCTGAATTGTGCCACTCCCGTCACTCTGGTTAGGTTGGCATCGAAAAAAACGCTCTCGGGTGCTTTAGAGTGCCGAGTTTATCACTGCGCATGAAGAAATGACCACCTCCAACGTTTGGTTTATGTTTAATAAGCATTTTTAATTTTATTGCTTAAATCGCATTTTCTCGGCGAGCTGAGCGCTTTTTCTGAATTGTGCCGCTCCCGTCACTCTGGTTAGGTTGGCATCGAAAAAAACGCTTTCGGGTGCTTTAGAGTGCCGAGTTATTCACTGCGCATGAAGAAATGACCACCTCCAACGTTTGGTTTATGTTTAATAAGCATTTTTAATTTTATTGCTTAAATCGCATTTTCTCGGCGAGCTGAGCACTTTTTCTGAATTGTGCCGCTCCCGTCACTCTGGTTAGGTTGGCATCGAAAAAAACGCTCTCGGGTGCTTTAGAGAGCCGAGTTTATTACTGCGCATTAAGAAATGACCACCTCCAACGTTTGGTTTATGTTTTATAAGCATTTTTAATTTTATTGCTTAAATCGCATTTTCTCGGCGAGCTGAGCACTTTTTCTGAATTGTGCCGCTCCCGTCACTCTGGTTAGGTTGGCATCGAAAAAAACGCTCTCGGGTGCTTTAGAGTGCCGAGTTTATCACTGCGCATGAAGAAATGACCACCTCCAACGTTTGGTTTATGTTTAATAAGCATTTTTAATTTTATTGCTTAAATCGCATTTTCTCGGCGAGCTGAGCACTTTTTCTGAATTGTGCCGCTCCCGTCACTCTGGTTAGGTTGGCATCGAAAAAAACGCTCTCGGGTGCTTTAGAGTGCCGACTTTATCACTGCGCATGAAGAAATGACCACCTCCAACGTTTGGTTTATGTTTTATAAGCATTTTTAATTTTATTGCTTAAATCGCATTTTCTCGGCGAGCTGAGCACTTTTTCTGAATTGTGCCGCTCCCGTCACTCTGGTTAGGTTGGCATCGAAAAAAACGCTCACGGGTGCTTTAGAGTGCCGAGTTTATTACTGCGCATTAAGAAATGACCACCTCCAACGTTTGGTTTATGTTTTATAAGCATTTTTAATTTTATTGCTTAAATCGCATTTTCTCGGCGAGCTGAGCACTTTTTCTGAATTGTGCCGCTCCCGTCACTCTGGTTAGGTTGGCATCGAAAAAAACGCTCTCGGGTGCTTTAGAGTGCCGAGTTATTCACTGCGCATGAAGAAATGACCACCTCCAACGTTTGGTTTATGTTTTATAAGCATTTTTAATTTTATTGCTTAAATCGCATTTTCTCGGCGAGCTGAGCACTTTTTCTGAATTGTGCCGCTCCCGTCACTCTGGTTAGGTTGGCATCGAAAAAAACGCTCTCGGGTGCTTTAGAGTGCCGAGTTTATCACTGCGCATGAAGAAATGACCACCTCCAACGTTTGGTTTATGTTTTATAAGCATTTTTAATTTTATTGCTTAAATCGCATTTTCTCGGCGAGCTGAGCGCTTTTTCTGAATTGTGCCGCTCCCGTCACTCTGGTTAGGTTGGCATCGAAGAAAACGCTCTCGGGTGCTTTAGAGTGCCGAGTTTATCACTGCGCATGAAGAAATGACCACCTCCAACGTTTGGTTTATGTTTTATAAGCATTTTTAATTTTATTGCTTAAATCGCATTTTCTCGGCGAGCTGAGCGCTTTTTCTGAATTGTGCCGCTCCCGTAACTCTGGTTAGGTTGGCATCGAAAAAAACGCTCTCGGGTGCTTTAGAGTGCCGAGTTTATCACTGCGCATGAAGAAATGACCACTTCCAACGTTTGGTTTATGTTTTATAAGCATTTTTAATTTTATTGCTTAAATCGCATTTTCTCGGCGAGCTGAGCACTTTTTCTGAATTGTGCCGCTCCCGTCACTCTGGTTAGGTTGGCATCGAAAAAAACGCTCTCGGGTGCTCTAGAGTGCCGAGTTTATTACTGCGCATTAAGAAATGACCACCTCCAACGTTTGGTTTATGTTTTATAAGCATTTTTAATTTTATTGCTTAAATCGCATTTTCTCGGCGAGCTGAGCACTTTTTCTGAATTGTGCCGCTCCCGTCACTCTGGTTAGGTTGGCATCGAAAAAAACGCTCTCGGGTGCTTTAGAGTGCCGAGTTTATTACTGCGCATGAAGAAATGACCACCTCCAATGTTTGGTTTATGTTTAATAAGCATTTTTAATTTTATTGCTTAAATCGCATTTTCTCGGCGAGCTGAGCGCTTTTTCTGAATTGTGCCGCTCCCGTCACTCTGGTTAGGTTGGCATCGAAAAAAACGCTCTCGGGTGCTTTAGAGTGCCGAGTTATTCACTGCGCATGAAGAAATGACCACCTCCAACGTTTGGTTTATGTTTAATAAGCATTTTTAATTTTATTGCTTAAATCGCATTTTCTCGGCGAGCTGAGCACTTTTTCTGAATTGTGCCGCTCCCGTCACTCTGGTTAGGTTGGCATCGAAAAAAACGCTCTCGGGTGCTTTAGAGTGCCGAGTTTATTACTGCGCATTAGGAAATGACCACCTCCAACGTTTGGTTTATGTTTTATAAGCATTTTTAATTTTATTGCTTAAATCGCATTTTCTCGGCGAGCTGAGCGCTTTTTCTGAATTGTGCCGCTCCCGTCACTCTGGTTAGGTTGGCATCGAAAAAAACGCTCTCGGGTGCTTTAGAGTGCCGAGTTTATTACTGCGCATTAAGAAATGACCACCTCCAACGTTTGGTTTATGTTTTATAAGGATTTTTAATTTTATTGCTTAAATCGCATTTTCTCGGCGAGCTGAGCACTTTTTCTGAATTGTGCCGCTCCCGTCACTCTGGTTAGGTTGGCATCGAAAAAAACGCTCTCGGGTGCTTTAGAATGCCGAGTTTATTACTGCGCATTGAGAAATGACCACCTCCAACGTTTGGTTTATGTTTTATAAGCATTTTTAATTTTATTGCTTAAATCGCATTTTCTCGGCGAGCTGAGCACTTTTTCTGAATTGTGCCGCTCCCGTCACTCTGGTTAGGTTGGCATCGAAAAAAACGCTCTCGGGTGCTTTAGAGTGCCGAGTTTATTACTGCGCATTAAGAAATGACCACCTCCAACGTTTGGTTTATGTTTTATAAGCATTTTTAATTTTATTGCTTAAATCGCATTTTCTCGGCGAGCTGAGCGCTTTTTCTGAATTGTGCCGCTCCCGTCACTCTGGTTAGGTTGGCATCGAAAAAAACGCTCTCGGGTGCTTTAGAGTGCCGAGTTTATCACTGCGCATGAAGAAATGACCACCTCCAACGTTTGGTTTATGTTTTATAAGCATTTTTAATTTTATTGCTTAAATCGCATTTTCTCGGCGAGCTGAGCGCTTTTTCTGAATTGTGCCGCTCCCGTAACTCTGGTTAGGTTGGCATCGAAAAAAACGCTCTCGGGTGCTTTAGAGTGCCGAGTTTATCACTGCGCATGAAGAAATGACCACTTCCAACGTTTGGTTTATGTTTTATAAGCATTTTTAATTTTATTGCTTAAATCGCATTTTCTCGGCGAGCTGAGCACTTTTTCTGAATTGTGCCGCTCCCGTCACTCTGGTTAGGTTGGCATCGAAAAAAACGCTCTCGGGTGCTCTAGAGTGCCGAGTTTAGTACTGCGCATTAAGAAATTACCACCTCCAACGTTTGGTTTATGTTTTATAAGCATTTTTAATTTTATTGCTTAAATCGCATTTTCTCGGCGAGCTGAGCACTTTTTCTGAATTGTGCCGCTCCCGTCACTCTGGTTAGGTTGGCATCGAAAAAAACGCTCTCGGGTGCTTTAGAGTGCCGAGTTTATTACTGCGCATTAAGAAATGACCACCTCCAACGTTTGGTTTATGTTTTATAAGCATTTTTAATTTTATTGCTTAAATCGCATTTTCTCGGCGAGCTGAGCACTTTTTCTGAATTGTGCCGCTCCCGTCACTCTGGTTAGGTTGGCATCGAAAAAAACGCTCTCGGGTGCTTTAGAGTGCCGAGTTATTCACTGCGCATGAAGAAATGACCACCTCCAACGTTTGGTTTATGTTTAATAAGCATTTTTAATTTTATTGCTTAAATCGCATTTTCTCGGCGAGCTGAGCACTTTTTCTGAATTGTGCCGCTCCCGTCACTCTGGTTAGGTTGGCATCGAAAAAAACGCTCTCGGGTGCTTTAGAGTGCCGAGTTTATTACTGCGCATTAGGAAATGACCACCTCCAACGTTTGGTTTATGTTTTATAAGCATTTTTAATTTTATTGCTTAAATCGCATTTTCTCGGCGAGCTGAGCGCTTTTTCTGAATTGTGCCGCTCCCGTCACTCTGGTTAGGTTGGCATCGAAAAAAACGCTCTCGGGTGCTTTAGAGTGCCGAGTTTATTACTGCGCATTAAGAAATGACCACCTCCAACGTTTGGTTTATGTTTTATAAGGATTTTTAATTTTATTGCTTAAATCGCATTTTCTCGGCGAGCTGAGCACTTTTTCTGAATTGTGCCGCTCCCGTCACTCTGGTTAGGTTGGCATCGAAAAAAACGCTCTCGGGTGCTTTAGAGTGCCGAGTTTATTACTGCGCATTGAGAAATGACCACCTCCAACGTTTGGTTTATGTTTTATAAGCATTTTTAATTTAATTGCTTAAATCGCATTTTCTCGGCGAGCTGAGCACTTTTTCTGAATTGTGCCGCTCCCGTCACTCTGGTTAGGTTGGCATCGAAAAAAACGCTCTCGGGTGCTTTAGAGTGCCGAGTTTATTACTGCGCATTAAGAAATGACCACCTCCAACGTTTGGTTTATGTTTTATAAGCATTTTTAATTTTATTGCTTAAATCGCATTTTCTCGGCGAGCTGAGCGCTTTTTCTGAATTGTGCCGCTCCCGTCACTCTGGTTAGGTTGGCATCGAAAAAAACGCTCTCGGGTGCTTTAGAGTGCCGAGTTTATCACTGCGCATGAAGAAATGACCACCTCCAACGTTTGGTTTATGTTTTATAAGCATTTTTAATTTTATTGCTTAAATCGCATTTTCTCGGCGAGCTGAGCGCTTTTTCTGAATTGTGCCGCTCCCGTAACTCTGGTTAGGTTGGCATCGAAAAAAACGCTCTCGGGTGCTTTAGAGTGCCGAGTTTATCACTGCGCATGAAGAAATGACCACTTCCAACGTTTGGTTTATGTTTTATAAGCATTTTTAATTTTATTGCTTAAATCGCATTTTCTCGGCGAGCTGAGCGCTTTTTCTGAATTGTGCCGCTCCCGTCACTCTGGTTAGGTTGGCATCGAAAAAAACGCTCTCGGGTGCTTTAGAGTGCCGAGTTATTCACTGCGCATGAAGAAATGACCACCTCCAACGTTTGGTTTATGTTTAATAAGCATTTTTAATTTTATTGCTTAAATCGCATTTTCTCGGCGAGCTGAGCACTTTTTCTGAATTGTGCCGCTCCCGTCACTCTGGTTAGGTTGGCATCGAAAAAAACGCTCTCGGGTGCTTTAGAGTGCCGAGTTTATTACTGCGCATTAGGAAATGACCACCTCCAACGTTTGGTTTATGTTTTATAAGCATTTTTAATTTTATTGCTTAAATCGCATTTTCTCGGCGAGCTGAGCGCTTTTTCTGAATTGTGCCGCTCCCGTCACTCTGGTTAGGTTGGCATCGAAAAAAACGCTCTCGGGTGCTTTAGAGTGCCGAGTTTATTACTGCGCATTAAGAAATGACCACCTCCAACGTTTGGTTTATGTTTTATAAGCATTTTTAATTTTATTGCTTAAATCGCATTTTCTCGGCGAGCTGAGCACTTTTTCTGAATTGTGCCGCTCCCGTCACTCTGGTTAGGTTGGCATCGAAAAAAACGCTCTCGGGTGCTTTAGAGTGCCGAGTTATTCACTGCGCATGAAGAAATGACCACCTCCAACGTTTGGTTTATGTTTAATAAGCATTTTTAATTTTATTGCTTAAATCGCATTTTCTCGGCGAGCTGAGCACTTTTTCTGAATTGTGCCGCTCCCGTCACTCTGGTTAGGTTGGCATCGAAAAAAACGCTCTCGGGTGCTTTAGAGTGCCGAGTTTATTACTGCGCATTAGGAAATGACCACCTCCAACGTTTGGTTTATGTTTTATAAGCATTTTTAATTTTATTGCTTAAATCGCATTTTCTCGGCGAGCTGAGCGCTTTTTCTGAATTGTGCCGCTCCCGTCACTCTGGTTAGGTTGGCATCGAAAAAAACGCTCTCGGGTGCTTTAGAGTGCCGAGTTTATTACTGCGCATTAAGAAATGACCACCTCCAACGTTTGGTTTATGTTTTATAAGCATTTTTAATTTTATTGCTTAAATCGCATTTTCTCGGCGAGCTGAGCACTTTTTCTGAATTGTGCCGCTCCCGTCACTCTGGTTAGGTTGGCATCGAAAAAAACGCTCTCGGGTGCTTTAGAGTGCCGAGTTTATTACTGCGCATTACGAAATGACCACCTCCAACGTTTGGTTTATGTTTTATAAGCATTTTTAATTTTATTGCTTAAATCGCATTTTTTTGGCGAGCTGAGCACTTTTTCTGAATTGTGCCGCTCCCGTCACTCTGGTATAGGTTGGCATCGAAAAAAACGCTCTCGGGTGCTTTAGAGTGCCGAGTTTATTACTGCGCATTAAGAAATGACCACCTCCAACGTTTGGTTTACGTTTTATAAGCATTTTTAATTTTATTGCTTAAATCGCATTTTCTCGGCGAGCTGAGCACTTTTTCTGAATTGTGCCGCTCCCGTCACTCTGGTTAGGTTGGCATCGAAAAAAACGCTCTCGGGTGCTTTAGAGTGCCGAGTTATTCACTGCGCATGGCGAAATGACCACCTCCAACGTTTGGTTTATGTTTAATAAGCATTTTTAATTTTATTGCTTGAATCGCATTTTCTCGGCGAGCTGAGCACTTTTTCTGAATTGTGCCGCTCCCGTCACTCTGGTTAGGTTGGCATCGAAAAAAACGCTCTCGGGTGCTTTAGAGTGCCGAGTTTATCACTGCGCATGAAGAAATGACCACCTCCAACGTTTGGTTCATGTTTTATAAGCATTTTTAATTTTATTGCTTAAATCGCATTTTCTCGGCGAGCTGAGCACTTTTTCTGAATTGTGCCGCTCCCGTCACTCTGGTTAGGTTGGCATCGAAAAAAACGCTCTCGGGTGCTTTAGAGTGCCGAGTTATTCACTGCGCATGAAGAAATGACCACCTCCAACGTTTGGTTTATGTTTTATAAGCATTTTTTATTTTATTGCTTAAATCGCATTTTCTCGGCGAGCTGAGCACTTTTTCTGAATTGTGCCGCTCCCGTCACTCTGGTTAGGTTGGCATCGAAAAAAACGCTCTCGGGTGCTTTAGAGTGCCGAGTTTATCACTGCGCATGAAGAAATGACCACCTCCAACGTTTGGTTTATGTTTTATAAGCATTTTTAATTTTATTGCTTAAATCGCATTTTCTCGGCGAGCTGAGCGCTTTTTCTGAATTGTGCCGCTCCCGTCACTCTGGTTAGGTTGGCATCGAAAAAAACGCTCTCGGGTGCTTTAGAGTGCCGAGTTATTCACTGCGCATGAAGAAATGACCACCTCCAATGTTTGGTTTATGTTTAATAAGCATTTTTAATTTTATTGCTTAAATCCCATTTTCTCGGCGAGCTGAGCGCTTTTTCTGAATTGTGCCTGTCCCGTCACTCTGGTTAGGTTGGCATCGAAAAAAACGCTCTCGGGTGCTTTAGAGTGCCGAGTTATTCACTGCGCATGAAGAAATGACCACCTCCAACGTTTGGTTTATGTTTAATAAGCATTTTTAATTTTATTGCTTAAATCGCATTTTCTCGGCGAGCTGAGCGCTTTTTCTGAATTGTGCCGCTCCCGTCACTCTGGTTAGGCATCGAAAAAAACGCTCTCGGGTGCTTTAGAGTGCCGAGTTATTCACTGCGCATGAAGAAATGACAACCTCCAACGTTTGGTTTATGTTTAATAAGCATTTTTAATTTTATTGCTTAAATCGCATTTTCTCGGCGAGCTGAGCACTTTTTCTGAATTGTGCCGCTCCCGTCACTCTGGTTAGGTTGGCATCGAAAAAAACGCTCTCGGGTGCTTTAGAGTGCCGAGTTTATTACTGCGCATTAAGAAATGACCACCTCCAACGTTTGGTTTATGTTTTATAAGCATTTTTAATTTTATTGCTTAAATCGCATTTTCTCGGCGAGCTGAGCGCTTTTTCTGAATTGTGCCGCTCCCGTCACTCTGGTTAGGTTGGCATCGAAAAAAACGCTCTCGGGTGCTTTAGAGTGCCGAGTTTATTACTGCGCATTAAGAAATGACCACCTCCAACGTTTGGTTTATGTTTTATAAGCATTTTTAATTTTATTGCTTAAATCGCATTTTCTCGGCGAGCTGAGCACTTTTTCTGAATTGTGCCGTCCCGTCACTCTGGTTAGGTTGGCATCGAAAAAAACGCTCACGGGTGCTTTAGAGTGCCGAGTTTATTACTGCGCATTAAGAAATGACCACCTCCAACGTTTGGTTTATGTTTTATAAGCATTTTTAATTTTATTGCTTAAATCGCATTTTCTCGGCGAGCTGAGCACTTTTTCTGAATTGTGCCGCTCCCGTCACTCTGGTTAGGTTGGCATCGAAAAAAACGCTCTCGGGTGCTTTAGAGTGCCGAGTTTATCACTGCGCATGAAGAAATGACCACCTCCAACGTTTGGTTTATGTTTTATAAGCATTTTTAATTTTATTGCTTAAATCGCATTTTCTCGGCGAGCTGAGCGCTTTTTCTGAATTGTGCCGCTCCCGTCACTCTGGTTAGGTTGGCATCGAAAAAAACGCTCTCGGGTGCTTTAGAGTGCCGAGTTTATCACTGCGCATGAAGAAATGACCACCTCCAACGTTTGGTTTATGTTTCATAAGCATTTTTAATTTTATTGCTTAAATCGCATTTTCTCGGCGAGCTGAGCGCTTTTTCTGAATTGTGCCGCTCCCGTAACTCTGGTTAGGTTGGCATCGAAAAAAACGCTCTCGGGTGCTTTAGAGTGCCGAGTTTATCACTGCGCATGAAGAAATGACCACTTCCAACGTTTGGTTTATGTTTTATAAGCATTTTTAATTTTATTGCTTAAATCGCATTTTCTCGGCGAGCTGAGCACTTTTTCTGAATTGTGCCGCTCCCGTCACTCTGGTTAGGTTGGCATCGAAAAAAACGCTCTCGGGTGCTCTAGAGTGCCGAGTTTATTACTGCGCATTAAGAAATGACCACCTCCAACGTTTGGTTTATGTTTTATAAGCATTTTTAATTTTATTGCTTAAATCGCATTTTCTCGGCGAGCTGAGCACTTTTTCTGAATTGTGCCGCTCCCGTCACTCTGGTTAGGTTGGCATCGAAAAAAACGCTCTCGGGTGCTTTAGAGTGCCGAGTTATTCACTGCGCATGAAGAAATGACCACCTCCAACGTTTGGTTTATGTTTTATAAGCATTTTTAATTTTATTGCTTAAATCGCATTTTCTCGGCGAGCTGAGCACTTTTTCTGAATTGTGCCGCTCCCGTCACTCTGGTTAGGTTGGCATCGAAAAAAACGCTCTCGGGTGCTTTAGAGTGCCGAGTTTATCACTGCGCATGAAGAAATGACCACCTCCAACGTTTGGTTTATGTTTTATAAGCATTTTTAATTTTATTGCTTAAATCGCATTTTCTCGGCGAGCTGAGCGCTTTTTCTGAATTGTGCCGCTCCCGTCACTCTGGTTAGGTTGGCATCGAAAAAAACGCTCTCGGGTGCTTTAGAGTGCCGAGTTATTCACTGCGCATGAAGAAATGACCACCTCCAACGTTTGGTTTATGTTTAATAAGCATTTTTAATTTTATTGCTTAAATCGCATTTTCTCGGCGAGCTGAGCGCTTTTTCTGAATTGTGCCGCTCCCGTAACTCTGGTTAGGTTGGCATCGAAAAAAACGCTCTCGGGTGCTTTAGAGTGCCGAGTTTATCACTGCGCATGAAGAAATGACCACTTCCAACGTTTGGTTTATGTTTTATAAGCATTTTTAATTTTATTGCTTAAATCGCATTTTCTCGGCGAGCTGAGCGCTTTTTCTGAATTGTGCCGCTCCCGTCACTCTGGTTAGGTTGGCATCGAAAAAAACGCTCTCGGGTGCTTTAGAGTGCCGAGTTATTCACTGCGCATGAAGAAATGACCACCTCCAACGTTTGGTTTATGTTTTATAAGCATTTTTAATTTTATTGCTTAAATCGCATTTTCTCGGCGAGCTGAGCACTTTTTCTGAATTGTGCCGCTCCCGTCACTCTGGTTAGGTTGGCATCGAAAAAAACGCTCTCGGGTGCTTTAGAGTGCCGAGTTTATCACTGCGCATGAAGAAATGACCACCTCCAACGTTTGGTTTATGTTTTATAAGCATTTTTAATTTTATTGCTTAAATCGCATTTTCTCGGCGAGCTGAGCGCTTTTTCTGAATTGTGCCGCTCCCGTCACTCTGGTTAGGTTGGCATCGAAAAAAACGCTCTCGGGTTCTTTAGAGTGCTGAGTTATTCACTGCGCATGAAGAAATGACCACCTCCAACGTTTGGTTTATGTTTAATAAGCATTTTTAATTTTATTGCTTAAATCGCATTTTCTCGGCGAGCTGAGCGCTTTTTCTGAATTGTGCCGCTCCCGTCACTCTGGTTAGGTTGGCATCGAAAAAAACGCTCTCGGGTGCTTTAGAGTGTCGAGTTATTCACTGCGCATTAAGAAATGACCACCTCCACCGTTTGGTTTATGTTTAATAAGCATTTTTAATTTTATTGCTTAAATCGCATTTTCTCGGCGAGCTGAGCACTTTTTCTGAATTGTGCCGCTCCCGTCACTCTGGTTAGGTTGGCATCGAAAAAAACGCTCTCGGGTGCTTTAGAGTGCCGAGTTTATTACTGCGCATTAAGAAATGACCACCTCCAACGTTTGGTTTATGTTTTATAAGCATTTTTAATTTTATTGCTTAAATCGCATTTTCTCGGCGAGCTGAGCACTTTTTCTGAATTGTGCCGCTCCCGTCACTCTGGTTAGGTTGGCATCGAAAAAAACGCTCTCGGGTGCTTTAGAGTGCCGAGTTTATTACTGCGCATTAAGAAATGACCACCTCCAACGTTTGGTTTATGTTTTATAAGCATTTTTAATTTTATTGCTTAAATCGCATTTTCTCGGCGAGCTGAGCACTTTTTCTGAATTGTGCCGCTCCCGTCACTCTGGTTAGGTTGGCATCGAAAAAAACGCTCTCGGGTGCTTTAGAGTGCCGAGTTATTCACTGCGCATGAAGAAATGACCACCTCCAACGTTTGGTTTATGTTTTATAAGCATTTTTAATTTTATTGCTTAAATCGCATTTTCTCGGCGAGCTGAGCACTTTTTCTGAATTGTGCCGCTCCCGTCACTCTGGTTAGGTTGGCATCGAAAAAAACGCTCTCGGGTGCTTTAGAGTGCCGAGTTTATCACTGCGCATGAAGAAATGACCACCTCCAACGTTTGGTTTATGTTTTATAAGCATTTTTAATTTTATTGCTTAAATCGCATTTTCTCGGCGAGCTGAGCGCTTTTTCTGAATTGTGCCGCTCCCGTCACTCTGGTTAGGTTGGCATCGAAAAAAACGCTCTCGGGTGCTTTAGAGTGCCGAGTTATTCACTGCGCATGAAGAAATGACCACCTCCAATGTTTGGTTTATGTTTAATAAGCATTTTTAATTTTATTGCTTAAATCGCATTTTCTCGGCGAGCTGAGCGCTTTTTCTGAATTGTGCCGCTCCCGTCACTCTGGTTAGGTTGGCATCGAAAAAAACGCTCTCGGGTGCTTTAGAGTGCCGAGTTATTCACTGCGCATGAAGAAATGACCACCTCCAACGTTTGGTTTATGTTTGATAAGCATTTTTAATTTTATTGCTTAAATCGCATTTTCTCGGCGAGCTGAGCACTTTTTCTGAATTGTGCCGCTCCCGTCACTCTGGTTAGGTTGGCATCGAAAAAAGCGCTCTCGGGTGCTTTAGAGTGCCGAGTTTATTACTGCGCATTAGGAAATGACCACCTCCAACGTTTGGTTTATGTTTTATAAGCATTTTTAATTTTATTGCTTAAATCGCATTTTCTCGGCGAGCTGAGCGCTTTTTCTGAATTGTGCCGCTCCCGTCACTCTGGTTAGGTTGGCATCGAAAAAAACGCTCTCGGGTGCTTTAGAGTGCCGAGTTATTCACTGCGCATGAAGAAATGACCACCTCCAACGTTTGGTTTATGTTTAATAAGCATTTTTAATTTTATTGCTTAAATCGCATTTTCTCGGCGAGCTGAGCACTTTTTCTGAATTGTGCCGCTCCCGTCACTCTGGTTAGGTTGGCATCGAAAAAAACGCTCTCGGGTGCTTTAGAGTGCCGAGTTTATTACTGCGCATTAGGAAATGACCACCTCCAACGTTTGGTTTATGTTTTATAAGCATTTTTAATTTTATTGCTTAAATCGCATTTTCTCGGCGAGCTGAGCGCTTTTTCTGAATTGTGCCGCTCCCGTCACTCTGGTTAGGTTGGCATCGAAAAAAACGCTCTCGGGTGCTTTAGAGTGCCGAGTTTATTACTATGCATTAAGAAATGACCACCTCCAACGTTTGGTTTATGTTTTATAAGCATTTTTAATTTTATTGCTTAAATCGCATTTTCTCGGCGAGCTGAGCACTTTTTCTGAATTGTGCCGCTCCCGTCACTCTGGTTAGGTTGGCATCGAAAAAAACGCTCTCGGGTGCTTTAGAGTGCCGAGTTTATTACTGCGCATTAAGAAATGACCACCTCCAACGTTTGGTTTATGTTTTATAAGCATTTTTAATTTTATTGCTTAAATCGCATTTTCTCGGCGAGCTGAGCACTTTTTCTGAATTGTGCCGCTCCCGTCACTCTGGTTAGGTTGGCATCGAAAAAAACGCTCTCGGGTGCTTTAGAGTGCCGAGTTTATTACTGCGCATTAAGAAATGACCACCTCCAACGTTTGGTTTACGTTTTATAAGCATTTTTAATTTTATTGCTTAAATCGCATTTTCTCGGCGAGCTGAGCACTTTTTCTGAATTGTGCCGCTCCCGTCACTCTGGTTAGGTTGGCATCGAAAAAAACGCTCTCGGGTGCTTTAGAGTGCCGAGTTATTCACTGCGCATGAAGAAATGACCACCTCCAACGTTTGGTTTATGTTTAATAAGCATTTTTAATTTTATTGCTTGAATCGCATTTTCTCGGCGAGCTGAGCACTTTTTCTGAATTGTGCCGCTCCCGTCACTCTGGTTAGGTTGGCATCGAAAAAAACGCTCTCGGGTGCTTTAGAGTGCCGAGTTTATCACTGCGCATGAAGAAATGACCACCTCCAACGTTTGGTTTATGTTTTATAAGCATTTTTAATTTTATTGCTTAAATCGCATTTTCTCGGCGAGCTGAGCACTTTTTCTGAATTGTGCCGCTCCCGTCACTCTGGTTAGGTTGGCATCGAAAAAAACGCTCTCGGGTGCTTTAGAGTGCCGAGTTATTCACTGCGCATGAAGAAATGACCACCTCCAACGTTTGGTTTATGTTTTATAAGCATTTTTAATTTTATTGCTTAAATCGCATTTTCTCGGCGAGCTGAGCACTTTTTCTGAATTGTGCCGCTCCCGTCACTCTGGTTAGGTTGGCATCGAAAAAAACGCTCTCGGGTGCTTTAGAGTGCCGAGTTTATCACTGCGCATGAAGAAATGACCACCTCCAACGTTTGGTTTATGTTTTATAAGCATTTTTAATTTTATTGCTTAAATCGCATTTTCTCGGCGAGCTGAGCGCTTTTTCTGAATTGTGCCGCTCCCGTCACTCTGGTTAGGTTGGCATCGAAAAAAACGCTCTCGGGTGCTTTAGAGTGCCGAGTTATTCACTGCGCATGAAGAAATGACCACCTCCAATGTTTGGTTTATGTTTAATAAGCATTTTTAATTTTATTGCTTAAATCCCATTTTCTCGGCGAGCTGAGCGCTTTTTCTGAATTGTGCCGCTCCCGTCACTCTGGTTAGGTTGTCATCGAAAAAAACGCTCTCGGGTGCTTTAGAGTGCCGAGTTATTCACTGCGCATGAAGAAATGACCACCTCCAACGTTTGGTTTATGTTTAATAAGCATTTTTAATTTTATTGCTTAAATCGCATTTTCTCGGCGAGCTGAGCACTTTTTCTGAATTGTGCCGCTCCCGTCACTCTGGTTAGGTTGGCATCGAAAAAAACGCTCTCGGGTGCTTTAGAGTGCCGAGTTTATTACTGCGCATTAGGAAATGACCACCTCCAACGTTTGGTTTATGTTTTATAAGCATTTTTAATTTTATTGCTTAAATCGCATTTTCTCGGCGAGCTGAGCGCTTTTTCTGAATTGTGCCGCTCCCGTCACTCTGGTTAGGTTGGCATCGAAAAAAACGCTCTCGGGTGCTTTAGAGTGCCGAGTTTATTACTGCGCATTAAGAAATGACCACCTCCAACGTTTGGTTTATGTTTTATAAGCATTTTTAATTTTATTGCTTAAATCGCATTTTCTCGGCGAGCTGAGCACTTTTTCTGAATTGTGCCGCTCCCGTCACTCTGGTTAGGTTGGCATCGAAAAAAACGCTCTCGGGTGCTTTAGAGTGCCGAGTTTATCACTGCGCATGAAGAAATGACCACCTCCAACGTTTGGTTTATGTTTTATAAGCATTTTTAATTTTATTGCTTAAATCGCATTTTCTCGGCGAGCTGAGCGCTTTTTCTGAATTGTGCCGCTCCCGTCACTCTGGTTAGGTTGGCATCAAAAAAAACGCTCTCGGGTGCTTTAGAGTGCCGAGTTTATCACTGCGCATGAAGAAATGACCACCTCCAACGTTTGGTTTATGTTTTATAAGCATTTTTAATTTTATTGCTTAAATCGCATTTTCTCGGCGAGCTGAGCACTTTTTCTGAATTGTGCCGCTCCCGTCACTCTGGTTAGGTTGGCATCGAAAAAAACGCTCTCGGGTGCTTTAGAGTGCCGAGTTTATCACTGCGCATGAAGAAATGACCACCTCCAACGTTTGGTTTATGTTTTATAAGCATTTTTAATTTTATTGCTTAAATCGCATTTTCTCGGCGAGCTGAGCGCTTTTTCTGAATTGTGCCTGTCCCGTCACTCTGGTTAGGTTGGCATCGAAAAAAACGCTCTCGGGTGCTTTAGAGTGCCGAGTTTATCACTGCGCATGAAGAAATGACCACCTCCAACGTTTGGTTTATGTTTTATAAGCATTTTTAATTTTATTGCTTAAATCGCATTTTCTCGGCGAGCTGAGCGCTTTTTCTGAATTGTGCCTGTCCCGTCACTCTGGTTAGGTTGGCATCGAAAAAAACGCTCTCGGGTGCTTTAGAGTGCCGAGTTATTCACTGCGCATGAAGAAATGACCACCTCCAACGTTTGGTTTATGTTTAATAAGCATTTTTAATTTTATTGCTTAAATCGCATTTTCTCGGCGAGCTGAGCGCTTTTTCTGAATTGTGCCGCTCCCGTCACTCTGGTTAGGTTGGCATCGAAAAAAACGCTCTCGGGTGCTTTAGAGTGCCGAGTTATTCACTGCGCATGAAGAAATGACAACCTCCAACGTTTGGTTTGTGTTTAATAAGCATTTTTAATTTTATTGCTTAAATCGCATTTTCTCGGCGAGCTGAGCACTTTTTCTGAATTGTGCCGCTCCCGTCACTCTGGTTAGGTTGGCATCGAAAAAAACGCTCTCGGGTGCTTTAGAGTGCCGAGTTTATTACTGCGCATTAAGAAATGACCACCTCCAACGTTTGGTTTATGTTTTATAAGCATTTTTAATTTTATTGCTTAAATCGCATTTTCTCGGCGAGCTGAGCGCTTTTTCTGAATTGTGCCGCTCCCGTCACTCTGGTTAGGTTGGCATCGAAAAAAACGCTCTCGGGTGCTTTAGAGTGCCGAGTTTATTACTGCGCATTAAGAAATGACCACCTCCAACGTTTGGTTTATGTTTTATAAGCATTTTTAATTTTATTGCTTAAATCGCATTTTCTCGGCGAGCTGAGCACTTTTTCTGAATTGTGCCGTCCCGTCACTCTGGTTAGGTTGGCATCGAAAAAAACGCTCACGGGTGCTTTAGAGTGCCGAGTTTATTACTGCGCATTAAGAAATGACCACCTCCAACGTTTGGTTTATGTTTTATAAGCATTTTTAATTTTATTGCTTAAATCGCATTTTCTCGGCGAGCTGAGCACTTTTTCTGAATTGTGCCGCTCCCGTCACTCTGGTTAGGTTGGCATCGAAAAAAACGCTCTCGGGTGCTTTAGAGTGCCGAGTTATTCACTGCGCATGGAGAAATGACCACCTCCAACGTTTGGTTTATGTTTTATAAGCATTTTTAATTTTATTGCTTAAATCGCATTTTCTCGGCGAGCTGAGCACTTTTTCTGAATTGTGCCGCTCCCGTCACTCTGGTTAGGTTGGCATCGAAAAAAACGCTCTCGGGTGCTTTAGAGTGCCGAGTTTATCACTGCGCATGAAGAAATGACCACCTCCAACGTTTGGTTTATGTTTTATAAGCATTTTTAATTTTATTGCTTAAATCGCATTTTCTCGGCGAGCTGAGCGCTTTTTCTGAATTGTGCCGCTCCCGTCACTCTGGTTAGGTTGGCATCGAAAAAAACGCTCTCGGGTGCTTTAGAGTGCCGAGTTTATCACTGCGCATGAAGAAATGACCACCTCCAACGTGTGGTTTATGTTTCATAAGCATTTTTAATTTTATTGCTTAAATCGCATTTTCTCGGCGAGCTGAGCGCTTTTTCTGAATTGTGCCGCTCCCGTAACTCTGGTTAGGTTGGCATCGAAAAAAACGCTCTCGGGTGCTTTAGAGTGCCGAGTTTATCACTGCGCATGAAGAAATGACCACTTCCAACGTTTGGTTTATGTTTTATAAGCATTTTTAATTTTATTGCTTAAATCACATTTTCTCGGCGAGCTGAGCACTTTTTCTGAATTGTGCCGCTCCCGTCACTCTGGTTAGGTTGGCATCGAAAAAAACGCTCTCGGGTGCTCTAGAGTGCCGAGTTTATTACTGCGCATTAAGAAATGACCACCTCCAACGTTTGGTTTATGTTTAATAAGCATTTTTAATTTTATTGCTTAAATCGCATTTTCTCGGCGAGCTGAGCACTTTTTCTGAATTGTGCCGCTCCCGTCACTCTGGTTAGGTTGGCATCGAAAAAAACGCTCTCGGGTGCTTTAGAGTGCCGAGTTTATTACTGCGCATTAGGAAATGACCACCTCCAACGTTTGGTTTATGTTTTATAAGCATTTTTAATTTTATTGCTTAAATCGCATTTTCTCGGCGAGCTGAGCGCTTTTTCTGAATTGTGCCGCTCCCGTCACTCTGGTTAGGTTGGCATCGAAAAAAACGCTCTCGGGTGCTTTAGAGTGCCGAGTTTATTACTGCGCATTAAGAAATGACCACCTCCAACGTTTGGTTTATGTTTTATAAGCATTTTTAATTTTATTGCTTAAATCGCATTTTCTCGGCGAGCTGAGCACTTTTTCTGAATTGTGCCGCTCCCGTCACTCTGGTTAGGTTGGCATCGAAAAAAACGCTCTCGGGTGCTTTAGAGTGCCGAGTTATTCACTGCGCATGAAGAAATGACCACCTCCAACGTTTGGTTTATGTTTAATAAGCATTTTTAATTTTATTGCTTAAATCGCATTTTCTCGGCGAGCTGAGCACTTTTTCTGAATTGTGCCGCTCCCGTCACTCTGGTTAGGTTGGCATCGAAAAAAACGCTCTCGGGTGCTTTAGAGTGCCGAGTTTATTACTGCGCATTAGGAAATGACCACCTCCAACGTTTGGTTTATGTTTTATAAGCATTTTTAATTTTATTGCTTAAATCGCATTTTCTCGGCGAGCTGAGCGCTTTTTCTGAATTGTGCCGCTCCCGTCACTCTGGTTAGGTTGGCATCGAAAAAAACGCTCTCGGGTGCTTTAGAGTGCCGAGTTTATTACTATGCATTAAGAAATGACCACCTCCAACGTTTGGTTTATGTTTTATAAGCATTTTTAATTTTATTGCTTAAATCGCATTTTCTCGGCGAGCTGAGCACTTTTTCTGAATTGTGCCGCTCCCGTCACTCTGGTTAGGTTGGCATCGAAAAAAACGCTCTCGGGTGCTTTAGAGCAGTGTTTCCCAACCGCTGTGCCGCGGCACACAAGTGTGCCGTGACGAATCATCAGGTGTGCCGCCCAGTTTTGTCTAATTGGTTCAAAGTGAGAAGCATGTAGTGATAGACAGGGCAATTAAATGCTCTTCCAATAGAGGGCAGTGTATCAGCGCGATATGTCTACTCTAGGAGTAGGAAGTTCATAGTTATCCTCGAGTGAGACAGTGCAGGTAATAGCAATGGATAAATATTTGAAAAGAAAAAGTACTCAATCTGACCTGGGTCCTGAAGAAAATTCTGACCCAGATGAAGGCCCTAGCATGAGCACTGGTCAGAAGAAAGCAAAAAAGGTGAGCTCAAGACAATACAATGAAGGCTATCTTGCTTTTGGATTTACTTTTATCGGAGAAAAAAGTGCGGCAACTCCGCTATGCCTGGTGTGCGGGGAAAAGTTGTCCAACAGTGCCATGGTTCCCAGTAAACTCAAACGCCATTTAGAGACAAAACACCCGTCACTACAAAACAAGAGTATGGACTATTTTTTTCAACTGCGTGAACGGACTGGGAAACAGGCAGAGCTACTGAGGAAAACCACCAAGACGGGTGAGAAAGCTCTTAGAGCTAGTTACCAAGTTGCTGAACTCATCGCCAAATCAAAACAGGCACACACCGTAGGAGAGACGTTAATAATGCCCGCCTGCAAAATTATCTTGAAAGAGATGCTCGGCCCTGGCGCTGTTAAAGAAATAGCCCAAGTCCCTCTATCAAATAATACAATTTCCAGACGTATTCAAGACATGTCTGCAGACATTGAGAAGACAGTTTTGGAAAAGTTGCACATTAGTGGGAAATTCGCTTTGCAAATTGATGAATCTACGGATATCAGTGGACACGCGCAGCTTCTGGCAAATGTGCGCTTTGTAGACGGAGACACCATCAGAGAAAACTTTCTGTTTTGCAAGGAATTGCCAGGAAGAACAACAGGAGAAGAAATTTTTCGAGTTGTATCAGAGTACATTGAACAAGGAGGACTAAAGTGGCAAGACTGCGTAAGTGTTTGCACCGATGGAGCAGCTGCCATGCTCGGGCGCACCAAAGGATTTGTAAACAGAGTGAAAGAGCAAAATCCAAAAGTCATCGCGACGCATTGTTTTCTGCACCGGGAAGCACTTGTTGCCAAAACATTACCAGCAGACCTAGCTCCTGTAATGGAAGATGTTGTGCGCATGATAAACTTTGTGAAGACGAGACCAGTAAAAAGCCGCATGTTTACATCATTGTGTGAGGAAATGGGGCAGGAGCATAAAGTGTTATTGCTCCACACGGAGGTCCGGTGGCTTTCCCGTGGCAAAGTTTTAAGTCGTGTTTATGAGCTGAGGGAGGAACTCAAAGTGCGTTTGACAAATGAGAAGCATGATGACGCTAACTTGCTCTCAAATGATGAGTGGTGTGCAAGACTGGCATATCTGGCAGATACATTTAAACATCTGAATGACTTGAACACGCGAATGCAAGGTCGAAACGAAAACCTGCTCACAAGTACAGATAAAATACAGCGGTTTCGTTCAAAGGTGCTGCTCTGGGAACAACACGTGGAAAGTGCCAACCTAGAAATGTTCCCAAACACCCAGAAATGGCAGAGTGTCAACAGAGCTGCACTGTGTGAGACAATAGGTAAACATCTGCAAAGTTTGGAGCAGAAGTTGTCATGTTATTTCCCTTCACTTTCCACTGATTGCCTTGACTGGGTGAGGAACCCATATAGCTCAACTGCAGTTGGAAGGGACATAACTTTGCAGGAACAGGAAGAAATAACTGAACTGAGACAAGATCGTGGTCTTAAGCTGCGCTTTTCGGATGTACCTTTGGACAGTTTTTGGCTGACTGCTGCCAAGGAGTTCCCTATTCTGGGAAACAAAGCAATTTCAGCTCTTCTCCCTTTCTCCACAACCTATCTATGTGAGCTGGGCTTTTCAAGCATGACTACTTTAAAGACTAAGAAAAGAGCGAGACTCAGAGCGGTTGAGGAAGATCTTCGTGTTTGTCTTTCTTCAATTCCTGCAAGAATATCAGCGTTGTGTTCAACCAAACAGGGCCAAATTTCACACTGAGTAAGTGAATTGACAATAAATGTTCATTATATTTCATTATATATACGTTTTGTGACATTTTTGTTTGGTGGTGTGCCGTGTGATTTTTGTAACATAAAATATGTGCCATTGCTCAAAAAAGGTTGGGAAACACTGCTTTAGAGTGCCGAGTTTATTACTGCGCATTAAGAAATGACCACCTCCAACGTTTGGTTTATGTTTTATAAGCATTTTTAATTTTATTGCTTAAATCGCATTTTCTCGGCGAGCTGAGCACTTTTTCTGAATTGTGCCGCTCCCGTCACTCTGGTTAGGTTGGCATCGAAAAAAACGCTCTCGGGTGCTTTAGAGTGCCGAGTTTATTACTGCGCATTAAGAAATGACCACCTCCAACGTTTGGTTTACGTTTTATAAGCATTTTTAATTTTATTGCTTAAATCGCATTTTCTCGGCGAGCTGAGCACTTTTTCTGAATTGTGCCGCTCCCGTCACTCTGGTTAGGTTGGCATCGAAAAAAACGCTCTCGGGTGCTTTAGAGTGCCGAGTTATTCACTGCGCATGAAGAAATGACCACCTCCAACGTTTGGTTTATGTTTAATAAGCATTTTTAATTTTATTGCTTGAATCGCATTTTCTCGGCGAGCTGAGCACTTTTTCTGAATTGTGCCGCTCCCGTCACTCTGGTTAGGTTGGCATCGAAAAAAACGCTCTCGGGTGCTTTAGAGTGCCGAGTTTATCACTGCGCATGAAGAAATGACCACCTCCAACGTTTGGTTTATGTTTTATAAGCATTTTTAATTTTATTGCTTAAATCGCATTTTCTCGGCGAGCTGAGCACTTTTTCTGAATTGTGCCGCTCCCGTCACTCTGGTTAGGTTGGCATCGAAAAAAACGCTCTCGGGTGCTTTAGAGTGCCGAGTTATTCACTGCGCATGAAGAAATGACCACCTCCAACGTTTGGTTTATGTTTTATAAGCATTTTTAATTTTATTGCTTAAATCGCATTTTCTCGGCGAGCTGAGCACTTTTTCTGAATTGTGCCGCTCCCGTCACTCTGGTTAGGTTGGCATCGAAAAAAACGCTCTCGGGTGCTTTAGAGTGCCGAGTTTATCACTGCGCATGAAGAAATGACCACCTCCAACGTTTGGTTTATGTTTTATAAGCATTTTTAATTTTATTGCTTAAATCGCATTTTCTCGGCGAGCTGAGCGCTTTTTCTGAATTGTGCCGCTCCCGTCACTCTGGTTAGGTTGGCATCGAAAAAAACGCTCTCGGGTGCTTTAGAGTGCCGAGTTTATTACTGCGCATTAGGAAATGACCACCTCCAACGTTTGGTTTATGTTTTATAAGCATTTTTAATTTTATTGCTTAAATCGCATTTTCTCGGCGAGCTGAGCGCTTTTTCTGAATTGTGCCGCTCCCGTCACTCTGGTTAGGTTGGCATCGAAAAAAACGCTCTCGGGTGCTTTAGAGTGCCGAGTTTATTACTGCGCATTAAGAAATGACCACCTCCAACGTTTGGTTTATGTTTTATAAGCATTTTTAATTTTATTGCTTAAATCGCATTTTCTCGGCGAGCTGAGCACTTTTTCTGAATTGTGCCGCTCCCGTCACTCTGGTTAGGTTGGCATCGAAAAAAACGCTCTCGGGTGCTTTAGAGTGCCGAGTTTATCACTGCGCATGAAGAAATGACCACCTCCAACGTTTGGTTTATGTTTTATAAGCATTTTTAATTTTATTGCTTAAATCGCATTTTCTCGGCGAGCTGAGCGCTTTTTCTGAATTGTGCCGCTCCCGTCACTCTGGTTAGGTTGGCATCGAAAAAAACGCTCTCGGGTGCTTTAGAGTGCCGAGTTTATCACTGCGCATGAAGAAATGACCACCTCCAACGTTTGGTTTATGTTTTATAAGCATTTTTAATTTTATTGCTTAAATCGCATTTTCTCGGCGAGCTGAGCACTTTTTCTGAATTGTGCCGCTCCCGTCACTCTGGTTAGGTTGGCATCGAAAAAAACGCTCTCGGGTGCTTTAGAGTGCCGAGTTTATCACTGCGCATGAAGAAATGACCACCTCCAACGTTTGGTTTATGTTTTATAAGCATTTTTAATTTTATTGCTTAAATCGCATTTTCTCGGCGAGCTGAGCGCTTTTTCTGAATTGTGCCTGTCCCGTCACTCTGGTTAGGTTGGCATCGAAAAAAACGCTCTCGGGTGCTTTAGAGTGCCGAGTTATTCACTGCGCATGAAGAAATGACCACCTCCAACGTTTGGTTTATGTTTAATAAGCATTTTTAATTTTATTGCTTAAATCGCATTTTCTCGGCGAGCTGAGCGCTTTTTCTGAATTGTGCCGCTCCCGTCACTCTGGTTAGGTTGGCATCGAAAAAAACGCTCTCGGGTGCTTTAGAGTGCCGAGTTATTCACTGCGCATGAAGAAATGACAACCTCCAACGTTTGGTTTGTGTTTAATAAGCATTTTTAATTTTATTGCTTAAATCGCATTTTCTCGGCGAGCTGAGCACTTTTTCTGAATTGTGCCGCTCCCGTCACTCTGGTTAGGTTGGCATCGAAAAAAACGCTCTCGGGTGCTTTAGAGTGCCGAGTTTATTACTGCGCATTAAGAAATGACCACCTCCAACGTTTGGTTTATGTTTTATAAGCATTTTTAATTTTATTGCTTAAATCGCATTTTCTCGGCGAGCTGAGCGCTTTTTCTGAATTGTGCCGCTCCCGTCACTCTGGTTAGGTTGGCATCGAAAAAAACGCTCTCGGGTGCTTTAGAGTGCCGAGTTTATTACTGCGCATTAAGAAATGACCACCTCCAACGTTTGGTTTATGTTTTATAAGCATTTTTAATTTTATTGCTTAAATCGCATTTTCTCGGCGAGCTGAGCACTTTTTCTGAATTGTGCCGTCCCGTCACTCTGGTTAGGTTGGCATCGAAAAAAACGCTCACGGGTGCTTTAGAGTGCCGAGTTTATTACTGCGCATTAAGAAATGACCACCTCCAACGTTTGGTTTATGTTTTATAAGCATTTTTAATTTTATTGCTTAAATCGCATTTTCTCGGCGAGCTGAGCACTTTTTCTGAATTGTGCCGCTCCCGTCACTCTGGTTAGGTTGGCATCGAAAAAAACGCTCTCGGGTGCTTTAGAGTGCCGAGTTATTCACTGCGCATGGAGAAATGACCACCTCCAACGTTTGGTTTATGTTTTATAAGCATTTTTAATTTTATTGCTTAAATCGCATTTTCTCGGCGAGCTGAGCACTTTTTCTGAATTGTGCCGCTCCCGTCACTCTGGTTAGGTTGGCATCGAAAAAAACGCTCTCGGGTGCTTTAGAGTGCCGAGTTTATCACTGCGCATGAAGAAATGACCACCTCCAACGTTTGGTTTATGTTTTATAAGCATTTTTAATTTTATTGCTTAAATCGCATTTTCTCGGCGAGCTGAGCGCTTTTTCTGAATTGTGCCGCTCCCGTCACTCTGGTTAGGTTGGCATCGAAAAAAACGCTCTCGGGTGCTTTAGAGTGCCGAGTTTATCACTGCGCATGAAGAAATGACCACCTCCAACGTTTGGTTTATGTTTCATAAGCATTTTTAATTTTATTGCTTAAATCGCATTTTCTCGGCGAGCTGAGCGCTTTTTCTGAATTGTGCCGCTCCCGTAACTCTGGTTAGGTTGGCATCGAAAAAAACGCTCTCGGGTGCTTTAGAGTGCCGAGTTTATCACTGCGCATGAAGAAATGACCACTTCCAACGTTTGGTTTATGTTTTATAAGCATTTTTAATTTTATTGCTTAAATCGCATTTTCTCGGCGAGCTGAGCACTTTTTCTGAATTGTGCCGCTCCCGTCACTCTGGTTAGGTTGGCATCGAAAAAAACGCTCTCGGGTGCTCTAGAGTGCCGAGTTTATTACTGCGCATTAAGAAATGACCACCTCCAACGTTTGGTTTATGTTTTATAAGCATTTTTAATTTTATTGCTTAAATCGCATTTTCTCGGCGAGCTGAGCACTTTTTCTGAATTGTGCCGCTCCCGTCACTCTGGTTAGGTTGGCATCGAAAAAAACGCTCTCGGGTGCTTTAGAGTGCCGAGTTATTCACTGCGCATGAAGAAATGACCACCTCCAACGTTTGGTTTATGTTTTATAAGCATTTTTAATTTTATTGCTTAAATCGCATTTTCTCGGCGAGCTGAGCACTTTTTCTGAATTGTGCCGCTCCCGTCACTCTGGTTAGGTTGGCATCGAAAAAAACGCTCTCGGGTGCTTTAGAGTGCCGAGTTATTCACTGCGCATGATGAAATGACCACATCCAACGTTTGGTTTATGTTTTATAAGCATTTTTAATTTTATTGCTTAAATCGCATTTTCTCGGCGAGCTGAGCGCTTTTTCTGAATTGTGCCGCTCCCGTCACTCTGGTTAGGTTGGCATCGAAAAAAACGCTCTCGGGTGCTTTAGAGTGCCGAGTTTATTACTGCGCATTAAGAAATGACCACCTCCAACGTTTGGTTTATGTTTTATAAGCATTTTTAATTTTATTGCTTAAATCGCATTTTCTCGGCGAGCTGAGCACTTTTTCTGAATTGTGCCGCTCCCGTCACTCTGGTTAGGTTGGCATCGAAAAAAACGCTATCGGGTGCTTTAGAGTGCCGAGTTATTCACTGCGCATGAAGAAATGACCACCTCCAACGTTTGGTTTATGTTTTATAAGCATTTTTAATTTTATTGCTTAAATCGCATTTTCTCGGCGAGCTGAGCACTTTTTCTGAATTGTGCCGCTCCCGTCACTCTGGTTAGGTTGGCATCGAAAAAAACGCTCTCGGGTGCTTTAGAGTGCCGAGTTTATTACTGCGCATTAAGAAATGACCACCTCCAACGTTTGGTTTATGTTTTATAAGCATTTTTAATTTTATTGCTTAAATCGCATTTTCTCGGCGAGCTGAGCACTTTTTCTGAATTGTGCCGCTCCCGTCACTCTGGTTAGGTTGGCATCGAAAAAAACGCTCTCGGGTGCTTTAGAGTGCCGAGTTTATTACTGCGCATTAAGAAATGACCACCTCCAACGTTTGGTTTATGTTTTATAAGCATTTTTAATTTTATTGCTTAAATCGCATTTTCTCGGCGAGCTGAGCGCTTTTTCTGAATTGTGCCGCTCCCGTCACTCTGGTTAGGTTGGCATCGAAAAAAACGCTCTCGGGTGCTTTAGAGTGCCGAGTTATTCACTGCGCATGAAGAAATGACCACCTCCAACGTTTGGTTTATGTTTAATAAGCATTTTTAATTTTATTGCTTAAATCGCATTTTCTCGGCGAGCTGAGCACTTTTTCTGAATTGTGCCGCTCCCGTCACTCTGGTTAGGTTGGCATCGAAAAAAACGCTCTCGGGTGCTTTAGAGTGCCGAGTTTATTACTGCGCATTAAGAAATGACCACCTCCAACGTTTGGTTTATGTTTTATAAGCATTTTTAATTTTATTGCTTAAATCGCATTTTCTCGGCGAGCTGAGCGCTTTTTCTGAATTGTGCCACTCCCGTCACTCTGGTTAGGTTGGCATCGAAAAAAACGCTCTCGGGTGCTTTAGAGTGCCGAGTTATTCACTGCGCATGAAGAAATGACCACCTCCAACGTTTGGTTTGTGTTTAATAAGCATTTTTAATTTTATTGCTTAAATCGCATTTTCTCGGCGAGCTGAGCACTTTTTCTGAATTGTGCCGCTCCCGTCACTCTGGTTAGGTTGGCATCGAAAAAAACGCTCTCGGGTGCTTTAGAGTGCCGAGTTTATTACTGCGCATTAAGAAATGACCACCTCCAACGTTTGGTTTATGTTTTATAAGCATTTTTAATTTTATTGCTTAAATCGCATTTTCTCGGCGAGCTGAGCACTTTTTCTGAATTGTGCCGCTCCCGTCACTCTGGTTAGGTTGGCATCGAAAAAAACGCTCTCGGGTGCTTTAGAGTGCCGAGTTTATCACTGCGCATGAAGAAATGACCACCTCCAACGTTTGGTTTATGTTTAATAAGCATTTTTAATTTTATTGCTTAAATCGCATTTTCTCGGCGAGCTGAGCACTTTTTCTGAATTGTGCCGCTCCCGTCACTCTGGTTAGGTTGGCATCGAAAAAAACGCTCTCGGGTGCTTTAGAGTGCCGACTTTATCACTGCGCATGAAGAAATGACCACCTCCAACGTTTGGTTTATGTTTTATAAGCATTTTTAATTTTATTGCTTAAATCGCATTTTCTCGGCGAGCTGAGCACTTTTTCTGAATTGTGCCGCTCCCGTCACTCTGGTTAGGTTGGCATCGAAAAAAACGCTCACGGGTGCTTTAGAGTGCCGAGTTTATTACTGCGCATTAAGAAATGACCACCTCCAACGTTTGGTTTATGTTTTATAAGCATTTTTAATTTTATTGCTTAAATTGCATTTTCTCGGCGAGCTGAGCACTTTTTCTGAATTGTGCCGCTCCCGTCACTCTGGTTAGGTTGGCATCGAAAAAAACGCTATCGGGTGCTTTAGAGTGCCGAGTTATTCACTGCGCATGAAGAAATGACCACCTCCAACGTTTGGTTTATGTTTTATAAGCATTTTTAATTTTATTGCTTAAATCGCATTTTCTCGGCGAGCTGAGCGCTTTTTCTGAATTGTGCCGCTCCCGTCACTCTGGTTAGGTTGGCATCGAAAAAAACGCTCTCGGGTGCTTTAGAGTGCCGAGTTATTCACTGCGCATGAAGAAATGACCACCTCCAACGTTTGGTTTATGTTTAATAAGCATTTTTAATTTTATTGCTTAAATCGCATTTTCTCGGCGAGCTGAGCACTTTTTCTGAATTGTGCCGCTCCCGTCACTCTGGTTAGGTTGGCATCGAAAAAAACGCTCTCGGGTGCTTTAGAGTGCCGAGTTTATTACTGCGCATTAAGAAATGACCACCTCCAACGTTTGATTTATGTTTTATAAGCATTTTTAATTTTATTGCTTAAATCGCATTTTCTCGGCGAGCTGAGCGCTTTTTCTGAATTGTGCCGCTCCCGTCACTCTGGTTAGGTTGGCATCGAAAAAAACGCTCTCGGGTGCTTTAGAGTGCCGAGTTATTCACTGCGCATGAAGAAATGACCACCTCCAACGTTTGGTTTATGTTTAATAAGCATTTTTAATTTTATTGCTTAAATCGCATTTTCTCGGCGAGCTGAGCACTTTTTCTGAATTGTGCCGCTCCCGTCACTCTGGTTAGGTTGGCATCGAAAAAAACGCTCTCGGGTTCTTTAGAGTGCCGAGTTTATTACTGCGCATTAAGAAATGACCACCTCCAACGTTTGGTTTATGTTTTATAAGCATTTTTAATTTTATTGCTTAAATCGCATTTTCTCGGCGAGCTGAGCACTTTTTCTGAATTGTGCCGCTCCCGTCACTCTGGTTAGGTTGGCATCGAAAAAAACGCTCTCGGGTGCTTTAGAGTGCCGAGTTTATCACTGCGCATGAAGAAATGACCACCTCCAACGTTTGGTTTATGTTTAATAAGCATTTTTAATTTTATTGCTTAAATCGCATTTTCTCGGCGAGCTGAGCACTTTTTCTGAATTGTGCCGCTCCCGTCACTCTGGTTAGGTTGGCATCGAAAAAAACGCTCTCGGGTGCTTTAGAGTGCCGACTTTATCACTGCGCATGAAGAAATGACCACCTCCAACGTTTGGTTTATGTTTTATAAGCATTTTTAATTTTATTGCTTAAATCGCATTTTCTCGGCGAGCTGAGCACTTTTTCTGAATTGTGCCGCTCCCGTCACTCTGGTTAGGTTGGCATCGAAAAAAACGCTCACGGGTGCTTTAGAGTGCCGAGTTTATTACTGCGCATTAAGAAATGACCACCTCCAACGTTTGGTTTATGTTTTATAAGCATTTTTAATTTTATTGCTTAAATCGCATTTTCTCGGCGAGCTGAGCACTTTTTCTGAATTGTGCCGCTCCCGTCACTCTGGTTAGGTTGGCATCGAAAAAAACGCTCTCGGGTGCTTTAGAGTGCCGAGTTATTCACTGCGCATGAAGAAATGACCACCTCCAACGTTTGGTTTATGTTTTATAAGCATTTTTAATTTTATTGCTTAAATCGCATTTTCTCGGCGAGCTGAGCGCTTTTTCTGAATTGTGCCGCTCCCGTAACTCTGGTTAGGTTGGCATCGAAAAAAACGCTCTCGGGTGCTTTAGAGTGCCGAGTTTATTACTGCGCATTAAGAAATGACCACCTCCAACGTTTGGTTTATGTTTAATAAGCATTTTTAATTTTATTGCTTAAATCGCATTTTCTCGGCGAGCTGAGCGCTTTTTCTGAATTGTGCCGCTCCCGTAACTCTGGTTAGGTTGGCATCGAAAAAAACGCTCTCGGGTGCTTTAGAGTGCCGAGTTTATTACTGCGCATTAAGAAATGACCACCTCCAACGTTTGGTTTATGTTTAATAAGCATTTTTAATTTTATTGCTTAAATCGCATTTTCTCGGCGAGCTGAGCACTTTTTCTGAATTGTGCCGCTCCCGTCACTCTGGTTAGGTTGGCATCGAAAAAAACGCTCTCGGGTGCTTTAGAGTGCCGAGTTTATTACTGCGCATTAAGAAATGACCACCTCCAACGTTTGGTTTATGTTTTATAAGCATTTTTAATTTTATTGCTTAAATCGCATTTTCTCGGCGAGCTGAGCACTTTTTCTGAATTGTGCCGCTCCCGTCACTCTGGTTAGGTTGGCATCGAAAAAAACGCTCTCGGGTGCTTTAGAGTGCCGAGTTTATTACTGCGCATTAAGAAATGACCACCTCCAACGTTTGGTTTATGTTTTATAAGCATTTTTAATTTTATTGCTTTAATCGCATTTTCTCGGCGAGCTGAGCACTTTTTCTGAATTGTGCCGCTCCCGTCACTTGGCATCGAAAAAAACGCTCTCGGGTGCTTTAGAGTGCCGAGTTATTCACTGCGCATGAAGAAATGACCACCTCCAACGTTTGGTTTATGTTTTATAAGCATTTTTAATTTTATTGCTTAAATCGCATTTTCTCGGCGAGCTGAGCGCTTTTTCTGAATTGTGCCGCTCCCGTCACTCTGGTTAGGTTGGCATCGAAAAAAACGCTCTCGGGTGCTTTAGAGTGCCGAGTTTATTACTGCGCATTAAGAAATGACCACCTCCAACGTTTGGTTTATGTTTTATAAGCATTTTTAATTTTATTGCCTAAATCGCATTTTCTCGGCGAGCTGAGCACTTTTTCTGAATTGTGCCGCTCCCGTCACTCTGGTTAGGTTGGCATCGAAAAAAACGCTCTCGGGTGCTTTAGAGTGCCGAGTTTATTACTGCGCATTAAGAAATGACCACCTCCAACGTTTGGTTTATGTTTTATAAGCATTTTTAATTTTATTGCTTAAATCGCATTTTCTCGGTGAGCTGAGCACTTTTTCTGAATTGTGCCGCTCCCGTCACTCTGGTTAGGTTGGCATCGAAAAAAACGCTATCGGGTGCTTTAGAGTGCCGAGTTTATTACTGCGCATTAAGAAATGACCACCTCCAACGTTTGGTTTATGTTTTATAAGCATTTTTAATTTTATTGCTTAAATCGCATTTTCTCGGCGAGCTGAGCACTTTTTCTGAATTGTGCCGCTCCCGTCACTTGGCATCGAAAAAAACGCTCTCGGGTGCTTTAGAGTGCCGAGTTATTCACTGCGCATGAAGAAATGACCACCTCCAACGTTTGGTTTATGTTTTATAAGCATTTTTAATTTTATTGCTTAAATCGCATTTTCTCGGCGAGCTGAGCACTTTTTCTGAATTGTGCCGCTCCCGTCACTCTGGTTAGGTTGGCATCGAAAAAAACGCTCTCGGGTGCTTTAGAGTGCCGAGTTTATTACTGCGCATTAAGAAATGACCACCTCCAACGTTTGGTTTATGTTTTATAAGCATTTTTAATTTTATTGCTTAAATCGCATTTTCTCGGCGAGCTGAGCACTTTTTCTGAATTGTGCCGCTCCCGTCACTCTGGTTAGGTTGGCATCGAAAAAAACGCTCTCGGGTGCTTTAGAGTGCCGAGTTACTGCGCATTAAGAAATGACCACCTCCAACGTTTGGTTTATGTTTTATAAGCATTTTTAATTTTATTGCTTAAATCGCATTTTCTCGGCGAGCTGAGCGCTTTTTCTGAATTGTGCCGCTCCCGTAACTCTGGTTAGGTTGGCATCGAAAAAAACGCTCTCGGGTGCTTTAGAGTGCCGAGTTTATCACTGCGCATGAAGAAATGACCACTTCCAACGTTTGGTTTATGTTTTATAAGCATTTTTAATTTTATTGCTTAAATCGCATTTTCTCGGCGAGCTGAGCACTTTTTCTGAATTGTGCCGCTCCCGTCACTCTGGTTAGGTTGGCATCGAAAAAAACGCTCTCGGGTGCTCTAGAGTGCCGAGTTTATTACTGCGCATTAAGAAATGACCACCTCCAACGTTTGGTTTATGTTTTATAAGCATTTTTAATTTTATTGCTTAAATCGCATTTTCTCGGCGAGCTGAGCACTTTTTCTGAATTGTGCCGCTCCCGTCACTCTGGTTAGGTTAATTGGCATCGAAAAAAACGCTCTTGGGTGCTCTAGAGTGCCGAGTTTATTACTGCGCATTAAGAAATGACCACCTCCAACGTTTGGTTTATGTTTTATAAGCATTTTTAATTTTATTGCTTAAATCGCATTTTCTCGGCGAGCTGAGCACTTTTTCTGAATTGTGCCGCTCCCGTCACTCTGGTTAGGTTGGCATCGAAAAAAACGCTCTCGGGTGCTTTAGAGTGCCGAGTTATTCACTGCGCATGAAGAAATGACCACCTCCAACGTTTGGTTTATGTTTTATAAGCATTTTTAATTTTATTGCTTAAATCGCATTTTCTCGGCGAGCTGAGCACTTTTTCTGAATTGTGCCGCTCCCGTCACTCTGGTTAGGTTAATTGGCATCGAAAAAAACGCTCTTGGGTGCTCTAGAGTGCCGAGTTTATTACTGCGCATTAAGAAATGACCACCTCCAACGTTTGGTTTATGTTTTATAAGCATTTTTAATTTTATTGCTTAAATCGCATTTTCTCGGCGAGCTGAGCACTTTTTCTGAATTGTGCCGCTCCCGTCACTCTGGTTAGGTTGGCATCGAAAAAAACGCTCTCGGGTGCTTTAGAGTGCCGAGTTATTCACTGCGCATGAAGAAATGACCACCTCCAACGTTTGGTTTATGTTTTATAAGCATTTTTAATTTTATTGCTTAAATCGCATTTTCTCGGCGAGCTGAGCACTTTTTCTGAATTGTGCCGCTCCCGTCACTCTGGTTAGGTTGGCATCGAAAAAAACGCTCTCGGGTGCTCTAGAGTGCCGAGTTTATTACTGCGCATTAAGAAATGACCACCTCCAACGTTTGGTTTATTTTTTATAAGCATTTTTAATTTTATTGCTTAAATCGCATTTTCTCGGCGAGCTGAGCACTTTTTCTGAATTGTGCCGCTCCCGTCACTCTGGTTAGGTTGGCATCGAAAAAAACGCTCTCGGGTGCTTTAGAGTGCCGAGTTATTCACTGCGCATGAAGAAATGACCACCTCCAACGTTTGGTTTATGTTTTATAAGCATTTTTAATTTTATTGCTTAAATCGCATTTTCTCGGCGAGCTGAGCACTTTTTCTGAATTGTGCCGCTCCCGTCACTCTGGTTAGGTTGGCATCGAAAAAAACGCTCTCGGGTGCTTTAGAGTGCCGAGTTTATCACTGCGCATGAAGAAATGACCACCTCCAACGTTTGGTTTATGTTTTATAAGCATTTTTAATTTTATTGCTTAAATCGCATTTTCTCGGCGAGCTGAGCGCTTTTTCTGAATTGTGCCGCTCCCGTCACTCTGGTTAGGTTTGGCATCGAAAAAAACGCTCTCGGGTGCTTTAGAGTGCCGAGTTATTCACTGCGCATGAAGAAATGACCACCTCCAACGTTTGGTTTATGTTTAATAAGCATTTTTAATTGTATTGCTTAAATCGCATTTTCTCGGCGAGCTGAGCGCTTTTTCTGAATTGTGCCGCTCCCGTCACTCTGGTTAGGTTGGCATCGAAAAAAACGCTCTCGGGTGCTTTAGAGTGCCGAGTTATTCACTGCGCATGAAGAAATGACCACCTCCACCGTTTGGTTTATGTTTAATAAGCATTTTTAATTTTATTGCTTAAATCGCATTTTCTCGGCGAGCTGAGCACTTTTTCTGAATTGTGCCGCTCCCGTCACTCTGGTTAGGTTGGCATCGAAAAAAACGCTCTCGGGTGCTTTAGAGTGCCGAGTTTATTACTGCGCATTAAGAAATGACCACCTCCAACGTTTGGTTTATGTTTTATAAGCATTTTTAATTTTATTGCTTAAATCGCATTTTCTCGGCGAGCTGAGCACTTTTTCTGAATTGTGCCGCTCCCGTCACTCTGGTTAGGTTGGCATCGAAAAAAACGCTCTCGGGTGCTTTAGAGTGCCGAGTTATTCACTGCGCACGAAGAAATGACCACCTCCAACGTTTGGTTTATGTTTTATAAGCATTTTTAATTTTATTGCTTAAATCGCATTTTCTCGGCGAGCTGAGCGCTTTTTCTGAGTTGTGCCGCTCCCGTCACTCTGGTTAGGTTGGCATCGAAAAAAACGCTCTCGGGTGCTTTAGAGTGCCGAGTTTATTACTGCGCATTAAGAAATGACCACCTCCAACGTTTGGTTTATGTTTTATAAGCATTTTTTAATTTTATTGCTTAAATCGCATTTTCTCGGCGAGCTGAGCACTTTTTCTGAATTGTGCCGCTCCCGTCACTCTGGTTAGGTTGGCATCGAAAAAAACGCTCTCCGGTGCTTTAGAGTGCCGAGTTTATTACTGCGCATTAAGAAATGACCACCTCCAACGTTTGGTTTATGTTTTATAAGCATTTTTAATTTTATTGCTTAAATCGCATTTTCTCGGCGAGCTGAGCACTTTTTCTGAATTGTGCCGCTCCCGTCACTCTGGTTAGGTTGGCATCGAAAAAAACGCTATCGGGTGCTTTAGAGTGCCGAGTTATTCACTGCGCATGAAGAAATGACCACCTCCAACGTTTGGTTTATGTTTAATAAGCATTTTTAATTTTATTGCTTAAATCGCATTTTCTCGGCGAGCTGAGCACTTTTTCTGAATTGTGCCGCTCCCGTCACTCTGGTTAGGTTGGCATCGAAAAAAACGCTCTCGGGTGCTTTAGAGTGCCGAGTTTATTACTGCGCATTAAGAAATGACCACCTCCAACGTTTGGTTTATGTTTTATAAGCATTTTTAATTTTATTGCTTAAATCGCATTTTCTCGGCGAGCTGAGCACTTTTTCTGAATTGTGCCGCTCCCGTCACTCTGGTTAGGTTGGCATCGAAAAAAACGCTCTCGGGTGCTTTAGAGTGCCGAGTTTATTACTGCGCATTAAGAAATGACCACCTCCAACGTTTGGTTTATGTTTTATAAGCATTTTTAATTTTATTGCTTAAATCGCATTTTCTCGGCGAGCTGAGCGCTTTTTCTGAATTGTGCCGCTCCCGTCACTCTGGTTAGGTTGGCATCGAAAAAAACGCTCTCGGGTGCTTTAGAGTGCCGAGTTATTCACTGCGCATGAAGAAATGACCACCTCCAACGTTTGGTTTATGTTTAATAAGCATTTTTAATTTTATTGCTTAAATCGCATTTTCTCGGCGAGCTGAGCACTTTTTCTGAATTGTGCCGCTCCCGTCACTCTGGTTAGGTTGGCATCGAAAAAAACGCTCTCGGGTGCTTTAGAGTGCCGAGTTTATTACTGCGCATTAAGAAATGACCACCTCCAACGTTTGGTTTATGTTTTATAAGCATTTTTAATTTTATTGCTTAAATCGCATTTTCTCGGCGAGCTGAGCGCTTTTTCTGAATTGTGCCGCTCCCGTCACTCTGGTTAGGTTGGCATCGAAAAAAACGCTCTCGGGTGCTTTAGAGTGCCGAGTTATTCACTGCGCATGAAGAAATGACCACCTCCAACGTTTGGTTTATGTTTAATAAGCATTTTTAATTTTATTGCTTAAATCGCATTTTCTCGGCGAGCTGAGCACTTTTTCTGAATTGTGCCGCTCCCGTCACTTGGCATCGAAAAAAACGCTCTCGGGTGCTTTAGAGTGCCGAGTTATTCACTGCGCATGAAGAAATGACCACCTCCAACGTTTGGTTTATGTTTTATAAGCATTTTTAATTTTATTGCTTAAATCGCATTTTCTCGGCGAGCTGAGCGCTTTTTCTGAATTGTGCCGCTCCCGTCACTCTGGTTAGGTTGGCATCGAAAAAAACGCTCTCGGGTGCTTTAGAGTGCCGAGTTTATTACTGCGCATTAAGAAATGACCACCTCCAACGTTTGGTTTATGTTTTATAAGCATTTTTAATTTTATTGCCTAAATCGCATTTTCTCGGCGAGCTGAGCACTTTTTCTGAATTGTGCCGCTCCCGTCACTCTGGTTAGGTTGGCATCGAAAAAAACGCTCTCGGGTGCTTTAGAGTGCCGAGTTTATTACTGCGCATTAAGAAATGACCACCTCCAACGTTTGGTTTATGTTTTATAAGCATTTTTAATTTTATTGCTTAAATCGCATTTTCTCGGCGAGCTGAGCGCTTTTTCTGAATTGTGCCGCTCCCGTCACTCTGGTTAGGTTGGCATCGAAAAAAACGCTCTCGGGTGCTTTAGAGTGCCGAGTTTATTACTGCGCATTAAGAAATGACCACCTCCAACGTTTGGTTTATGTTTTATAAGCATTTTCAATTTTATTGCTTAAATCGCATTTTCTCGGCGAGCTGAGCACTTTTTCTGAATTGTGCCGCTCCCGTCACTCTGGTTAGGTTGGCATCGAAAAAAACGCTCTCGGGTGCTTTAGAGTGCCGAGTTTATTACTGCGCATTAAGAAATGACCACCTCCAACGTTTGGTTTATGTTTTATAAGCATTTTTAATTTTATTGCTTAAATCGCATTTTCTCGGCGAGCTGAGCACTTTTTCTGAATTGTGCCGCTCCCATCACTCTGGTTAGGTTGGCATCGAAAAAAACGCTATCGGGTGCTTTAGAGTGCCGAGTTATTCACTGCGCATGAAGAAATGACCACCTCCAACGTTTGGTTTATGTTTAATAAGCATTTTTAATTTTATTGCTTAAATCGCATTTTCTCGGCGAGCTGAGCACTTTTTCTGAATTGTGCCGCTCCCGTCACTCTGGTTAGGTTGGCATCGAAAAAAACGCTCTCGGGTGCTTTAGAGTGCCGAGTTTATTACTGCGCATTAAGAAATGACCACCTCCAACGTTTGGTTTATGTTTTATAAGCATTTTTAATTTTATTGCTTAAATCGCATTTTCTCGGCGAGCTGAGCGCTTTTTCTGAATTGTGCCGCTCCCGTAACTCTGGTTAGGTTGGCATCGAAAAAAACGCTCTCGGGTGCTTTAGAGTGCCGAGTTTATCACTGCGCATGAAGAAATGACCACTTCCAACGTTTGGTTTATGTTTTATAAGCATTTTTAATTTTATTGCTTAAATCGCATTTTCTCGGCGAGCTGAGCACTTTTTCTGAATTGTGCCGCTCCCGTCACTCTGGTTAGGTTGGCATCGAAAAAAACGCTCTCGGGTGCTCTAGAGTGCCGAGTTTATTACTGCGCATGAAGAAATGACCACCTCCAACGTTTGGTTTATGTTTTATAAGCATTTTTAATTTTATTGCTTAAATCGCATTTTCTCGGCGAGCTGAGCACTTTTTCTGAATTGTGCCGCTCCCGTCACTCTGGTTAGGTTGGCATCGAAAAAAACGCTCTCGGGTGCTTTAGAGTGCCGAGTTTATCACTGCGCATGAAGAAATGACCACCTCCAACGTTTGGTTTATGTTTTATAAGCATTTTTAATTTTATTGCTTAAATCGCATTTTCTCGGCGAGCTGAGCGCTTTTTCTGAATTGTGCCGCTCCCGTCACTCTGGTTAGGTTGGCATCGAAAAAAACGCTCTCGGGTGCTTTAGAGTACCGAGTTATTCACTGCGCATGAAGAAATGACCACCTCCAACGTTTGGTTTATGTTTAATAAGCATTTTTAATTTTATTGCTTAAATCGCATTTTCTCGGCGAGCTGAGCGCTTTTTCTGAATTGTGCCGCTCCCGTCACTCTGGTTAGGTTGGCATCGAAAAAAACGCTCTCGGGTGCTTTAGAGTGCCGAGTTATTCACTGCGCATGAAGAAATGACCACCTCCACCGTTTGGTTTATGTTTAATAAGCATTTTTAATTTTATTGCTTAAATCGCATTTTCTCGGCGAGCTGAGCACTTTTTCTGAATTGTGCCGCTCCCGTCACTCTGGTTAGGTTGGCATCGAAAAAAACGCTCTCGGGTGCTTTAGAGTGCCGAGTTTATTACTGCGCATTAAGAAATGACCACCTCCAACGTTTGGTTTATGTTTTATAAGCATTTTTAATTTTATTGCTTAAATCGCATTTTCTCGGCGAGCTGAGCACTTTTTCTGAATTGTGCCGCTCCCGTCACTCTGGTTAGGTTGGCATCGAAAAAAACGCTCTCGGGTGCTTTAGAGTGCCGAGTTATTCACTGCGCACGAAGAAATGACCACCTCCAACGTTTGGTTTATGTTTTATAAGCATTTTTAATTTTATTGCTTAAATCGCATTTTCTCGGCGAGCTGAGCGCTTTTTCTGAGTTGTGCCGCTCCCGTCACTCTGGTTAGGTTGGCATCGAAAAAAACGCTCTCGGGTGCTTTAGAGTGCCGAGTTTATTACTGCGCATTAAGAAATGACCACCTCCAACGTTTGGTTTATGTTTTATAAGCATTTTTTAATTTTATTGCTTAAATCGCATTTTCTCGGCGAGCTGAGCACTTTTTCTGAATTGTGCCGCTCCCGTCACTCTGGTTAGGTTGGCATCGAAAAAAACGCTCTCGGGTGCTTTAGAGTGCCGAGTTTATTACTGCGCATTAAGAAATGACCACCTCCAACGTTTGGTTTATGTTTTATAAGCATTTTTAATTTTATTGCTTAAATCGCATTTTCTCGGCGAGCTGAGCACTTTTTCTGAATTGTGCCGCTCCCGTCACTCTGGTTAGGTTGGCATCGAAAAAAACGCTTTCGGGTGCTTTAGAGTGCTGAGTTATTCACTGCGCATGAAGAAATGACCACCTCCAACGTTTGGTTTATGTTTAATAAGCATTTTTAATTTTATTGCTTAAATCGCATTTTCTCGGCGAGCTGAGCACTTTTTCTGAATTGTGCCGCTCCCGTCACTCTGGTTAGGTTGGCATCGAAAAAAACGCTCTCGGGTGCTTTAGAGTGCCGAGTTTATTACTGCGCATTAAGAAATGACCACCTCCAACGTTTGGTTTATGTTTTATAAGCATTTTTAATTTTATTGCTTAAATCGCATTTTCTCGGCGAGCTGAGCACTTTTTCTGAATTGTGCCGCTCCCGTCACTCTGGTTAGGTTGGCATCGAAAAAAACGCTCTCGGGTGCTTTAGAGTGCCGAGTTTATTACTGCGCATTAAGAAATGACCACCTCCAACGTTTGGTTTATGTTTTATAAGCATTTTTAATTTTATTGCTTAAATCGCATTTTCTCGGCGAGCTGAGCGCTTTTTCTGAATTGTGCCGCTTCCGTCACTCTGGTTAGGTTGGCATCGAAAAAAACGCTCTCGGGTGCTTTAGAGTGCCGAGTTATTCACTGCGCATGAAGAAATGACCACCTCCAACGTTTGGTTTATGTTTAATAAGCATTTTTAATTTTATTGCTTAAATCGCATTTTCTCGGCGAGCTGAGCACTTTTTCTGAATTGTGCCGCTCCCGTCACTCTGGTTAGGTTGGCATCGAAAAAAACGCTCTCGGGTGCTTTAGAGTGCCGAGTTTATTACTGCGCATTAAGAAATGACCACCTCCAACGTTTGGTTTATGTTTTATAAGCATTTTTAATTTTATTGCTTAAATCGCATTTTCTCGGCGAGCTGAGCGCTTTTTCTGAATTGTGCCGCTCCCGTCACTCTGGTTAGGTTGGCATCGAAAAAAACGCTCTCGGGTGCTTTAGAGTGCCGAGTTATTCACTGCGCATGAAGAAATGACCACCTCCAACGTTTGGTTTATGTTTAATAAGCATTTTTAATTGTATTGCTTAAATCGCATTTTCTCGGCGAGCTGAGCACTTTTTCTAAATTGTGCCGCTCCCGTCACTCTGGTTAGGTTGGCATCGAAAAAAACGCTCTCGGGTGCTTCAGAGTGCCGAGTTTATTACTGCGCATTAAGAAATGACCACCTCCAACGTTTGGTTTATGTTTTATAAGCATTTTTAATTTTATTGCTTAAATCGCATTTTCTCGGCGAGCTGAGCACTTTTTCTGAATTGTGCCGCTCCCGTCACTCTGGTTAGGTTGGCATCGAAAAAAACGCTCTCGGGTGCTTTAGAGTGCCGAGTTTATCACTGCGCATGAAGAAATGACCACCTCCAACGTTTGGTTTATGTTTAATAAGCATTTTTAATTTTATTGCTTAAATCGCATTTTCTCGGCGAGCTGAGCACTTTTTCTGAATTGTGCCGCTCCCGTCACTCTGGTTAGGTTGGCATCGAAAAAAACGCTCTCGGGTGCTTTAGAGTGCCGACTTTATCACTGCGCATGAAGAAATGACCACCTCCAACGTTTGGTTTATGTTTTATAAGCATTTTTAATTTTATTGCTTAAATCGCATTTTCTCGGCGAGCTGAGCACTTTTTCTGAATTGTGCCGCTCCCGTCACTCTGGTTAGGTTGGCATCGAAAAAAACGCTCACGGGTGCTTTAGAGTGCCGAGTTTATTACTGCGCATTAAGAAATGACCACCTCCAACGTTTGGTTTATGTTTTATAAGCATTTTTAATTTTATTGCTTAAATCGCATTTTCTCGGCGAGCTGAGCACTTTTTCTGAATTGTGCCGCTCCCGTCACTCTGGTTAGGTTGGCATCGAAAAAAACGCTCTCGGGTGCTTTAGAGTGCCGAGTTATTCACTGCGCATGAAGAAATGACCACCTCCAACGTTTGGTTTATGTTTTATAAGCATTTTTAATTTTATTGCTTAAATCGCATTTTCTCGGCGAGCTGAGCGCTTTTTCTGAATTGTGCCGCTCCCGTAACTCTGGTTAGGTTGGCATCGAAAAAAACGCTCTCGGGTGCTTTAGAGTGCCGAGTTTATTACTGCGCATTAAGAAATGACCACCTCCAACGTTTGGTTTATGTTTTATAAGCATTTTTAATTTTATTGCTTAAATCGCATTTTCTCGGCGAGCTGAGCACTTTTTCTGAATTGTGCCGCTCCCGTCACTCTGGTTAGGTTGGCATCGAAAAAAACGCTCTCGGGTGCTTTAGAGTGCCGAGTTTATTACTGCGCATTAAGAAATGACCACCTCCAACGTTTGGTTTATGTTTTATAAGCATTTTTAATTTTATTGCTTAAATCGCATTTTCTCGGCGAGCTGAGCACTTTTTCTGAATTGTGCCGCTCCCGTCACTCTGGTTAGGTTGGCATCGAAAAAAACGCTATCGGGTGCTTTAGAGTGCCGAGTTATTCACTGCGCATGAAGAAATGACCACCTCCAACGTTTGGTTTATGTTTAATAAGCATTTTTAATTTTATTGCTTAAATCGCATTTTCTCGGCGAGCTGAGCACTTTTTCTGAATTGTGCCGCTCCCGTCACTCTGGTTAGGTTGGCATCGAAAAAAACGCTCTCGGGTGCTTTAGAGTGCCGAGTTTATTACTGCGCATTAAGAAATGACCACCTCCAACGTTTGGTTTATGTTTTATAAGCATTTTTAATTTTATTGCTTAAATCGAATTTTCTCGGCGAGCTGAGCACTTTTTCTGAATTGTGCCGCTCCCGTCACTCTGGTTAGGTTGGCATCGAAAAAAACGCTCTCGGGTGCTTTAGAGTGCCGAGTTTATTACTGCGCATTAAGAAATGACCACCTCCAACGTTTGGTTTATGTTTTATAAGCATTTTTAATTTTATTGCTTAAATCGCATTTTCTCGGCGAGCTGAGCACTTTTTCTGAATTGTGCCGCTCCCGTCACTCTGGTTAGGTTGGCATCGAAAAAAACGCTATCGGGTGCTTTAGAGTGCCGAGTTATTCACTGCGCATGAAGAAATGACCACCTCCAACGTTTGGTTTATGTTTAATAAGCATTTTTAATTTTATTGCTTAAATCGCATTTTCTCGGCGAGCTGAGCACTTTTTCTGAATTGTGCCGCTCCCGTCACTCTGGTTAGGTTGGCATCGAAAAAAACGCTCTCGGGTGCTTTAGAGTGCCGAGTTTATTACTGCGCATTAAGAAATGACCACCTCCAACGTTTGGTTTATGTTTAATAAGCATTTTTAATTTTATTGCTTAAATCGCATGCATTTTCTCGGCGAGCTGAGCGCTTTTTCTGAATTGTGCCGCTCCCGTCACTCTGGTTAGGTTGGCATCGAAAAAAACGCTCTCGGGTGCTTTAGAGTGCCGAGTTATTCACTGCGCATGAAGAAATGACCACCTCCAACGTTTGGTTTATGTTTAATAAGCATTTTTAATTTTATTGCTTAAATCGCATTTTCTCGGCGAGCTGAGCACTTTTTCTGAATTGTGCCGCTCCCGTCACTCTGGTTAGGTTGGCATCGAAAAAAACGCTCTCGGGTGCTTTAGAGTGCCGAGTTTATTACTGCGCATTAGGAAATGACCACCTCCAACGTTTGGTTTATGTTTTATAAGCATTTTTAATTTTATTGCTTGAATCGCATTTTCTCGGCGAGCTGAGCGCTTTTTCTGAATTGTGCCGCTCCCGTCACTCTGGTTAGGTTGGCATCGAAAAAAACGCTCTCGGGTGCTTTAGAGTGCCGAGTTTATTACTGCGCATTAAGAAATGACCACCTCCAACGTTTGGTTTATGTTTTATAAGCATTTTTAATTTTATTGCTTAAATCGCATTTTCTCGGCGAGCTGAGCACTTTTTCTGAATTGTGCCGCTCCCGTCACTCTGGTTAGGTTGGCATCGAAAAAAACGCTCTCGGGTGCTTTAGAGTGCCGAGTTTATTACTGCGCATTGAGAAATGACCACCTCCAACGTTTGGTTTATGTTTTATAAGCATTTTTAATTTTATTGCTTAAATCGCATTTTCTCGGCGAGCTGAGCACTTTTTCTGAATTGTGCCGCTCCCGTCACTCTGGTTAGGTTGGCATCGAAAAAAACGCTCTCGGGTGCTTTAGAGTGCCGAGTTTATTACTGCGCATTAAGAAATGACCACCTCCAACGTTTGGTTTATGTTTTATAAGCATTTTTAATTTTATTGCTTAAATCGCATTTTCTCGGCGAGCTGAGCGCTTTTTCTGAATTGTGCCGCTCCCGTCACTCTGGTTAGGTTGGCATCGAAAAAAACGCTCTCGGGTGCTTTAGAGTGCCGAGTTTATCACTGCGCATGAAGAAATGACCACCTCCAACGTTTGGTTTATGTTTTATAAGCATTTTTAATTTTATTGCTTAAATCGCATTTTCTCGGCGAGCTGAGCGCTTTTTCTGAATTGTGCCGCTCCCGTAACTCTGGTTAGGTTGGCATCGAAAAAAAACGCTCTCGGGTGCTTTAGAGTGCCGAGTTTATCACTGCGCATGAAGAAATGACCACTTCCAACGTTTGGTTTATGTTTTATAAGCATTTTTAATTTAATTGCTTTTCTCGGCGAGCTGAGCACTTTTTCTGAATTGTGCCGCTCCCGTCACTCTGGTTAGGTTGGCATCGAAAAAAACGCTCTCGGGTGCTTTAGAGTGCCGAGTTTATTACTGCGCATGAAGAAATGACCACCTCCAACGTTTGGTTTATGTTTTATAAGCATTTTTAATTTTATTGCTTAAATCGCATTTTCTCGGCGAGCTGAGCACTTTTTCTGAATTGTGCCGCTCCCGTCACTCTGGTTAGGTTGGCATCGAAAAAAACGCTCTCGGGTGCTTTAGAGTGCCGAGTTTATCACTGCGCATGAAGAAATGACCACCTCCAACGTTTGGTTTATGTTTTATAAGCATTTTTAATTTTATTGCTTAAATCGCATTTTTCTCGGCGAGCTGAGCGCTTTTTCTGAATTTTGCCGCTCCCGTCACTCTGGTTAGGTTGGCATCGAAAAAAACGCTCTCGGGTGCTTTAGAGTGCCGAGTTATTCACTGCGCATGAAGAAATGACCACCTCCAATGTTTGGTTTATGTTTAATAAGCATTTTTAATTTTATTGCTTAAATCGCATTTTCTCGGCGAGCTGAGCGCTTTTTCTGAATTGTGCCGCTCCCGTCACTCTGGTTAGGTTGGCATCGAAAAAAACGCTCTCGGGTGCTTTAGAGTGCCGAGTTATTCACTGCGCATGAAGAAATGACCACCTCCAACGTTTGGTTTATGTTTAATAAGCATTTTTAATTTTATTGCTTAAATCGCATTTTCTCGGCGAGCTGAGCACTTATTCTGAATTGTGCCGCTCCCGTCACTCTGGTTAGGTTGGCATCGAAAAAAACGCTCTCGGGTGCTTTAGAGTAACGAGTTTATTACTGCGCATTAAGAAATGACCACCTCCAACGTTTGGTTTATGTTTTATAAGCATTTTTAATTTTATTGCTTAAATCGCATTTTCTCGGCGAGCTGAGCACTTTTTCTGAATTGTGCCGCTCCCGTCACTCTGGTTAGGTTGGCATCGAAAAAAACGCTCTCGGGTGCTTTAGAGTGCCGAGTTTATTACTGCGCATTAAGAAATGACCACCTCCAACGTTTGGTTTATGTTTTATAAGCATTTTTAATTTTATTGCTTAAATCGCATTTTCTCGGCGAGCTGAGCACTTTTTCTGAATTGTGCCGCTCCCGTCACTCTGGTTAGGTTGGCATCGAAAAAAACGCTCTCGGGTGCTTTAGAGTGCCGAGTTTATTACTGCGCATTAAGAAATGACCACCTCCAACGTTTGGTTTATGTTTTATAAGCATTTTTAATTTTATTGCTTAAATCGCATTTTCTCGGCGAGCTGAGCACTTTTTCTGAATTGTGCCGCTCCCGTCACTCTGGTTAGGTTGGCATCGAAAAAAACGCTCTCGGGTGCTTTAGAGTGCCGAGTTATTCACTGCGCATGAAGAAATGACCACCTCCAACGTTTGGTTTATGTTTAATAAGCATTTTTAATTTTATTGCTTGAATCGCATTTTCTCGGCGAGCTGAGCACTTTTTCTGAATTGTGCCGCTCCCGTCACTCTGGTTAGGTTGGCATCGAAAAAAACGCTCTCGGGTGCTTTAGAGTGCCGAGTTTATCACTGCGCATGAAGAAATGACCACCTCCAACGTTTGGTTTATGTTTTATAAGCATTTTTAATTTTATTGCTTAAATCGCATTTTCTCGGCGAGCTGAGCACTTTTTCTGAATTGTGCCGCTCCCGTCACTCTGGTCAGGTTGGCATCGAAAAAAACGCTCTCGGGTGCTTTAGAGTGCCGAGTTTATCACTGCGCATGAAGAAATGACCACCTCCAACGTTTGGTTTATGTTTTATAAGCATTTTTAATTTTATTGCTTAAATCGCATTTTCTCGGCGAGCTGAGCGCTTTTTCTGAATTGTGCCGCTCCCGTCACTCTGGTTAGGTTGGCATCGAAAAAAACGCTCTCGGGTGCTTTAGAGTGCCGAGTTTATTACTGCGCATTAAGAAATGACCACCTCCAACGTTTGGTTTATGTTTTATAAGCATTTTTAATTTTATTGCTTAAATCGCATTTTCTCGGCGAGCTGAGCACTTTTTCTGAATTGTGCCGCTCCCGTCACTCTGGTTAGGTTGGCATCGAAAAAAACGCTCTCGGGTGCTTTAGAGTGCCGAGTTTATTACTGCGCATTAAGAAATGACCACCTCCAACGTTTGGTTTATGTTTTATAAGCATTTTTAATTTTATTGCTTAAATCGCATTTTCTCGGCGAGCTGAGCACTTTTTCTGAATTGTGCCGCTCCCGTCACTCTGGTTAGGTTGGCATCGAAAAAAACGCTATCGGGTGCTTTAGAGTGCCGAGTTATTCACTGCGCATGAAGAAATGACCACCTCCAACGTTTGGTTTATGTTTAATAAGCATTTGTGGTGAATTCTCTTCGATGGTCAGCTGGTCTTCCAAACAAGATGGTGAAAAAGTGGCTGGCTTGGGGAAGGAAAACTTCAGTCACACATGGCTGATTGGGGAAAGATTTTATTCAACCGATGTCAGAGAGAAGTGTCTCGCGCCCTAGCCAAGATGTCGAGTCCCTTTGTCTACTCTCGTCCTAAACCTTATACTCTTGCCCTTCCCTCCACGCGGGAGCGCGCGGATGGGGCTGTTGGCTGACCTATGACCCCGCAGTTGCCTCCTCAGCTCTACATCATGTGTATCTTAGCAGTTGTTAATGGAAGCCAGATGTGTCTGGCGCCAACGAGTCTACCTTCCTGGACCAAGCCCTAAACAATACCACACGAACCTGACCCGAACATGCCCTGGTCGTACTTAGGCTTACTAGTGAGATATACATTGCATGATACCAGAATAAAAATTCACAACACATTTTTAATTTTATTGCTTAAATCGCATTTTCTCGGCGAGCTGAGCACTTTTTCTGAATTGTGCCGCTCCCGTCACTCTGGTTAGGTTGGCATCGAAAAAAACGCTCTCGGGTGCTTTAGAGTGCCGAGTTTATTACTGCGCATTAAGAAATGACCACCTCCAACGTTTGGTTTATGTTTTATAAGCATTTTTAATTTTATTGCTTAAATCGCATTTTCTCGGCGAGCTGAGCACTTTTTCTGAATTGTGCCGCTCCCGTCACTCTGGTTAGGTTGGCATCGAAAAAAAACGCTCTCGGGTGCTTTAGAGTGCCGAGTTTATTACTGCGCATTAAGAAACGACCACCTCCAACGTTTGGTTTATGTTTTATAAGCATTTTTAATTTTATTGCTTAAATCGCATTTTCTCGGCGAGCTGAGCGCTTTTTCTGAATTGTGCCGCTCCCGTCACTCTGGTTAGGTTGGCATCGAAAAAAACGCTCTCGGGTGCTTTAGAGTGCCGAGTTATTCACTGCGCATGAAGAAATGACCACCTCCAACGTTTGGTTTATGTTTAATAAGCATTTTTAATTTTATTGCTTAAATCGCATTTTCTCGGCGAGCTGAGCACTTTTTCTGAATTGTGCCGCTCCCGTCACTCTGGTTAGGTTGGCATCGAAAAAAACGCTCTCGGGTGCTTTAGAGTGCCGAGTTTATTACTGCGCATTAAGAAATGACCACCTCCAACGTTTGGTTTATGTTTTATAAGCATTTTTAATTTTATTGCTTAAATCGCATTTTCTCGGCGAGCTGAGCACTTTTTCTGAATTGTGCCGCTCCCGTCACTCTGGTTAGGTTGGCATCGAAAAAAACGCTCACGGGTGCTTTAGAGTGCCGAGTTTATTACTGCGCATTAAGAAATGACCACCTCCAACGTTTGGTTTATGTTTTATAAGCATTTTTAATTGTATTGCTTAAATCGCATTTTCTCGGCGAGCTGAGCACTTTTTCTGAATTGTGCCGCTCCCGTCACTCTGGTTAGGTTGGCATCGAAAAAAACGCTCTCGGGTGCTTTAGAGTGCCGAGTTATTCACTGCGCATGAAGAAATGACCACCTCCAACGTTTGGTTTATGTTTTATAAGCATTTTTAATTTTATTGCTTAAATCGCATTTTCTCGGCGAGCTGAGCACCTTTTCTGAATTGTGCCGCTCCCGTCACTCTGGTTAGGTTGGCATCGAAAAAAACGCTCTCGGGTGCTTTAGAGTGCCGAGTTTATCACTGCGCATGAAGAAATGACCACCTCCAACGTTTGGTTTATGTTTAATAAGCATTTTTAATTTTATTGCTTAAATCGCATTTTCTCGGCGAGCTGAGCGCTTTTTCTGAATTGTGCCGCTCCCGTCACTCTGGTTAGGTTGGCATCGAAAAAAACGCTTTCGGGTTCTTTAGAGTGCCGAGTTATTCACTGCGCATGAAGAAATGACCACCTCCAACGTTTGGTTTATGTTTAATAAGCATTTTTAATTTTATTGCTTAAATCGCATTTTCTCGGCGAGCTGAGCACTTTTTCTGAATTGTGCCGCTCCCGTCACTCTGGTTAGGTTGGCATCGAAAAAAACGCTCTCGGGTGCTTTAGAGAGCCGAGTTTATTACTGCGCATTAAGAAATGACCACCTCCAACGTTTGGTTTATGTTTTATAAGCATTTTTAATTTTATTGCTTAAATCGCATTTTCTCGGCGAGCTGAGCACTTTTTCTGAATTGTGCCGCTCCCGTCACTCTGGTTAGGTTGGCATCGAAAAAAACGCTCTCGGGTGCTTTAGAGTGCCGAGTTTATCACTGCGCATGAAGAAATGACCACCTCCAACGTTTGGTTTATGTTTAATAAGCATTTTTAATTTTATTGCTTAAATCGCATTTTCTCGGCGAGCTGAGCACTTTTTCTGAATTGTGCCGCTCCCGTCACTCTGGTTAGGTTGGCATCGAAAAAAACGCTCTCGGGTGCTTTAGAGTGCCGAGTTTATCACTGCGCATGAAGAAATGACCACCTCCAACGTTTGGTTTATGTTTTATAAGCATTTTTAATTTTATTGCTTAAATCGCATTTTCTCGGCGAGCTGAGCGCTTTTTCTGAATTGTGCCGCTCCCGTAACTCTGGTTAGGTTGGCATCGAAAAAAACGCTCTCGGGTGCTTTAGAGTGCCGAGTTTATCACTGCGCATGAAGAAATGACCACTTCCAACGTTTGGTTTATGTTTTATAAGCATTTTTAATTTTATTGCTTAAATCGCATTTTCTCGGCGAGCTGAGCACTTTTTCTGAATTGTGCCGCTCCCGTCACTCTGGTTAGGTTGGCATCGAAAAAAACGCTCTCGGGTGCTCTAGAGTGCCGAGTTTATTACTGCGCATTAAGAAATGACCACCTCCAACGTTTGGTTTATGTTTTATAAGCATTTTTAATTTTATTGCTTAAATCGCATTTTCTCGGCGAGCTGAGCACTTTTTCTGAATTGTGCCGCTCCCGTCACTCTGGTTAGGTTGGCATCGAAAAAAACGCTCTCGGGTGCTTTAGAGTGCCGAGTTTATTACTGCGCATGAAGAAATGACCACCTCCAATGTTTGGTTTATGTTTAATAAGCATTTTTAATTTTATTGCTTAAATCGCATTTTCTCGGCGAGCTGAGCGCTTTTTCTGAATTGTGCCGCTCCCGTCACTCTGGTTAGGTTGGCATCGAAAAAAACGCTCTCGGGTGCTTTAGAGTGCCGAGTTATTCACTGCGCATGAAGAAATGACCACCTCCAACGTTTGGTTTATGTTTAATAAGCATTTTTAATTTTATTGCTTAAATCGCATTTTCTCGGCGAGCTGAGCACTTTTTCTGAATTGTGCCGCTCCCGTCACTCTGGTTAGGTTGGCATCGAAAAAAACGCTCTCGGGTGCTTTAGAGTGCCGAGTTTATTACTGCGCATTAGGAAATGACCACCTCCAACGTTTGGTTTATGTTTTATAAGCATTTTTAATTTTATTGCTTAAATCGCATTTTCTCGGCGAGCTGAGCGCTTTTTCTGAATTGTGCCGCTCCCGTCACTCTGGTTAGGTTGGCATCGAAAAAAACGCTCTCGGGTGCTTTAGAGTGCCGAGTTTATTACTGCGCATTAAGAAATGACCACCTCCAACGTTTGGTTTATGTTTTATAAGGATTTTTAATTTTATTGCTTAAATCGCATTTTCTCGGCGAGCTGAGCACTTTTTCTGAATTGTGCCGCTCCCGTCACTCTGGTTAGGTTGGCATCGAAAAAAACGCTCTCGGGTGCTTTAGAGTGCCGAGTTTATTACTGCGCATTGAGAAATGACCACCTCCAACGTTTGGTTTATGTTTTATAAGCATTTTTAATTTTATTGCTTAAATCGCATTTTCTCGGCGAGCTGAGCACTTTTTCTGAATTGTGCCGCTCCCGTCACTCTGGTTAGGTTGGCATCGAAAAAAACGCTCTCGGGTGCTTTAGAGTGCCGAGTTTATTACTGCGCATTAAGAAATGACCACCTCCAACGTTTGGTTTATGTTTTATAAGCATTTTTAATTTTATTGCTTAAATCGCATTTTCTCGGCGAGCTGAGCGCTTTTTCTGAATTGTGCCGCTCCCGTCACTCTGGTTAGGTTGGCATCGAAAAAAACGCTCTCGGGTGCTTTAGAGTGCCGAGTTTATCACTGCGCATGAAGAAATGACCACCTCCAACGTTTGGTTTATGTTTTATAAGCATTTTTAATTTTATTGCTTAAATCGCATTTTCTCGGCGAGCTGAGCGCTTTTTCTGAATTGTGCCGCTCCCGTAACTCTGGTTAGGTTGGCATCGAAAAAAACGCTCTCGGGTGCTTTAGAGTGCCGAGTTTATCACTGCGCATGAAGAAATGACCACTTCCAACGTTTGGTTTATGTTTTATAAGCATTTTTAATTTTATTGCTTAAATCGCATTTTCTCGGCGAGCTGAGCACTTTTTCTGAATTGTGCCGCTCCCGTCACTCTGGTTAGGTTGGCATCGAAAAAAACGCTCTCGGGTGCTCTAGAGTGCCGAGTTTAGTACTGCGCATTAAGAAATTACCACCTCCAACGTTTGGTTTATGTTTTATAAGCATTTTTAATTTTATTGCTTAAATCGCATTTTCTCGGCGAGCTGAGCACTTTTTCTGAATTGTGCCGCTCCCGTCACTCTGGTTAGGTTGGCATCGAAAAAAACGCTCTCGGGTGCTTTAGAGTGCCGAGTTTATTACTGCGCATTAAGAAATGACCACCTCCAACGTTTGGTTTATGTTTTATAAGCATTTTTAATTTTATTGCTTAAATCGCATTTTCTCGGCGAGCTGAGCACTTTTTCTGAATTGTGCCGCTCCCGTCACTCTGGTTAGGTTGGCATCGAAAAAAACGCTCTCGGGTGCTTTAGAGTGCCGAGTTATTCACTGCGCATGAAGAAATGACCACCTCCAACGTTTGGTTTATGTTTAATAAGCATTTTTAATTTTATTGCTTAAATCGCATTTTCTCGGCGAGCTGAGCACTTTTTCTGAATTGTGCCGCTCCCGTCACTCTGGTTAGGTTGGCATCGAAAAAAACGCTCTCGGGTGCTTTAGAGTGCCTAGTTTATTACTGCGCATTAGGAAATGACCACCTCCAACGTTTGGTTTATGTTTTATAAGCATTTTTAATTTTATTGCTTAAATCGCATTTTCTCGGCGAGCTGAGCGCTTTTTCTGAATTGTGCCGCTCCCGTCACTCTGGTTAGGTTGGCATCGAAAAAAACGCTCTCGGGTGCTTTAGAGTGCCGAGTTTATTACTGCGCATTAAGAAATGACCACCTCCAACGTTTGGTTTATGTTTTATAAGGATTTTTAATTTTATTGCTTAAATCGCATTTTCTCGGCGAGCTGAGCACTTTTTCTGAATTGTGCCGCTCCCGTCACTCTGGTTAGGTTGGCATCGAAAAAAACGCTCTCGGGTGCTTTAGAGTGCCGAGTTTATTACTGCGCATTGAGAAATGACCACCTCCAACGTTTGGTTTATGTTTTATAAGCATTTTTAATTTTATTGCTTAAATCGCATTTTCTCGGCGAGCTGAGCACTTTTTCTGAATTGTGCCGCTCCCGTCACTCTGGTTAGGTTGGCATCGAAAAAAACGCTCTCGGGTGCTTTAGAGTGCCGAGTTTATTACTGCGCATTAAGAAATGACCACCTCCAACGTTTGGTTTATGTTTTATAAGCATTTTTAATTTTATTGCTTAAATCGCATTTTCTCGGCGAGCTGAGCGCTTTTTCTGAATTGTGCCGCTCCCGTCACTCTGGTTAGGTTGGCATCGAAAAAAACGCTCTCGGGTGCTTTAGAGTGCCGAGTTTATCACTGCGCATGAAGAAATGACCACCTCCAACGTTTGGTTTATGTTTTATAAGCATTTTTAATTTTATTGCTTAAATCGCATTTTCTCGGCGAGCTGAGCGCTTTTTCTGAATTGTGCCGCTCCCGTAACTCTGGTTAGGTTGGCATCGAAAAAAACGCTCTCGGGTGCTTTAGAGTGCCGAGTTTATCACTGCGCATGAAGAAATGACCACTTCCAACGTTTGGTTTATGTTTTATAAGCATTTTTAATTTTATTGCTTAAATCGCATTTTCTCGGCGAGCTGAGCACTTTTTATGAATTGTGCCGCTCCCGTCACTCTGGTTAGGTTGGCATCGAAAAAAACGCTCTCGGGTGCTCTAGAGTGCCGAGTTTATTACTGCGCATTAAGAAATGACCACCTCCAACGTTTGGTTTATGTTTTATAAGCATTTTTAATTTTATTGCTTAAATCGCATTTTCTCGGCGAGCTGAGCACTTTTTCTGAATTGTGCCGCTCCCGTCACTCTGGTTAGGTTGGCATCGAAAAAAACGCTCTCGGGTGCTTTAGAGTGCCGAGTTATTCACTGCGCATGAAGAAATGACCACCTCCAACGTTTGGTTTATGTTTTATAAGCATTTTTAATTTTATTGCTTAAATCGCATTTTCTCGGCGAGCTGAGCACTTTTTCTGAATTGTGCCGCTCCCGTCACTCTGGTTAGGTTGGCATCGAAAAAAACGCTCTCGGGTGCTTTAGAGTGCCGAGTTTATCACTGCGCATGAAGAAATGACCACCTCCAACGTTTGGTTTATGTTTTATAAGCATTTTTAATTTTATTGCTTAAATCGCATTTTCTCGGCGAGCTGAGCGCTTTTTCTGAATTGTGCCGCTCCCGTCACTCTGGTTAGGTTGGCATCGAAAAAAACGCTCTCGGGTGCTTTAGAGTGCCGAGTTATTCACTGCGCATGAAGAAATGACCACCTCCAATGTTTGGTTTATGTTTAATAAGCATTTTTAATTTTATTGCTTAAATCGCATTTTCTCGGCGAGCTGAGCGCTTTTTCTGAATTGTGCCGCTCCCGTCACTCTGGTTAGGTTGGCATCGAAAAAAACGCTCTCGGGTGCTTTAGAGTGCCGAGTTATTCACTGCGCATGAAGAAATGACCACCTCCAACGTTTGGTTTATGTTTAATAAGCATTTTTAATTTTATTGCTTAAATCGCATTTTCTCGGCGAGCTGAGCACTTTTTCTGAATTGTGCCGCTCCCGTCACTCTGGTTAGGTTGGCATCGAAAAAAACGCTCTCGGGTGCTTTAGAGTGCCGAGTTTATTACTGCGCATTAGGAAATGACCACCTCCAACGTTTGGTTTATGTTTGATAAGCATTTTTAATTTTATTGCTTAAATCGCATTTTCTCGGCGAGCTGAGCGCTTTTTCTGAATTGTGCCGCTCCCGTCACTCTGGTTAGGTTGGCATCGAAAAAAACGCTCTCGGGTGCTTTAGAGTGCCGAGTTATTCACTGCGCATGAAGAAATGACCACCTCCAACGTTTGGTTTATGTTTAATAAGCATTTTTAATTTTATTGCTTAAATCGCATTTTCTCGGCGAGCTGAGCACTTTTTCTGAATTGTGCCGCTCCCGTCACTCTGGTTAGGTTGGCATCGAAAAAAACGCTCTCGGGTGCTTTAGAGTGCCGAGTTTATTACTGCGCATTAGGAAATGACCACCTCCAACGTTTGGTTTATGTTTTATAAGCATTTTTAATTTTATTGCTTAAATCGCATTTTCTCGGCGAGCTGAGCGCTTTTTCTGAATTGTGCCGCTCCCGTCACTCTGGTTAGGTTGGCATCGAAAAAAACGCTCTCGGGTGCTTTAGAGTGCCGAGTTTATTACTGCGCATTAAGAAATGACCACCTCCAACGTTTGGTTTATGTTTTATAAGCATTTTTAATTTTATTGCTTAAATCGCATTTTCTCGGCGAGCTGAGCACTTTTTCTGAATTGTGCCGCTCCCGTCACTCTGGTTAGGTTGGCATCGAAAAAAACGCTCTCGGGTGCTTTAGAGTGCCGAGTTATTCACTGCGCATGAAGAAATGACCACCTCCAACGTTTGGTTTATGTTTAATAAGCATTTTTAATTTTATTGCTTAAATCGCATTTTCTCGGCGAGCTGAGCACTTTTTCTGAATTGTGCCGCTCCCGTCACTCTGGTTAGGTTGGCATCGAAAAAAACGCTCTCGGGTGCTTTAGAGTGCCGAGTTTATTACTGCGCATTAGGAAATGACCACCTCCAACGTTTGGTTTATGTTTTATAAGCATTTTTAATTTTATTGCTTAAATCGCATTTTCTCGGCGAGCTGAGCGCTTTTTCTGAATTGTGCCGCTCCCGTCACTCTGGTTAGGTTGGCATCGAAAAAAACGCTCTCGGGTGCTTTAGAGTGCCGAGTTTATTACTGCGCATTAAGAAATGACCACCTCCAACGTTTGGTTTATGTTTTATAAGCATTTTTAATTTTATTGCTTAAATCGCATTTTCTCGGCGAGCTGAGCACTTTTTCTGAATTGTGCCGCTCCCGTCACTCTGGTTAGGTTGGCATCGAAAAAAACGCTCTCGGGTGCTTTAGAGTGCCGAGTTTATTACTGCGCATTAAGAAATGACCACCTCCAACGTTTGGTTTATGTTTTATAAGCATTTTTAATTTTATTGCTTAAATCGCATTTTTTTGGCGAGCTGAGCACTTTTTCTGAATTGTGCCGCTCCCGTCACTCTGGTTAGGTTGGCATCGAAAAAAACGCTCTCGGGTGCTTTAGAGTGCCGAGTTTATTACTGCGCATTAAGAAATGACCACCTCCAACGTTTGGTTTACGTTTTATAAGCATTTTTAATTTTATTGCTTAAATCGCATTTTCTCGGCGAGCTGAGCACTTTTTCTGAATTGTGCCGCTCCCGTCACTCTGGTTAGGTTGGCATCGAAAAACACGCTCTCGGGTGCTTTAGAGTGCCGAGTTATTCACTGCGCATGGCGAAATGACCACCTCCAACGTTTGGTTTATGTTTAATAAGCATTTTTAATTTTATTGCTTAAATCGCATTTTCTCGGCGAGCTGAGCGCTTTTTCTGAATTGTGCCGCTCCCGTCACTCTGGTTAGGTTGGCATCGAAAAAAACGCTCTCGGGTGCTTTAGAGTGCCGAGTTTATCACTGCGCATGAAGAAATGACCACCTCCAACGTTTGGTTCATGTTTTATAAGCATTTTTAATTTTATTGCTTAAATCGCATTTTCTCGGCGAGCTGAGCGCTTTTTCTGAATTGTGCCGCTCCCGTCACTCTGGTTAGGTTGGCATCGAAAAAAACGCTCTCGGGTGCTTTAGAGTGCCGAGTTTATCACTGCGCATGAAGAAATGACCACCTCCAACGTTTGGTTTATGTTTTATAAGCATTTTTAATTTTATTGCTTAAATCGCATTTTCTCGGCGAGCTGAGCACTTTTTCTGAATTGTGCCGCTCCCGTCACTCTGGTTAGGTTGGCATCGAAAAAAACGCTCTCGGGTGCTTTAGAGTGCCGAGTTTATCACTGCGCATGAAGAAATGACCACCTCCAACGTTTGGTTTATGTTTTATAAGCATTTTTAATTTTATTGCTTAAATCGCATTTTCTCGGCGAGCTGAGCGCTTTTTCTGAATTGTGCCGCTCCCGTCACTCTGGTTAGGTTGGCATCGAAAAAAACGCTCTCGGGTGCTTTAGAGTGCCGAGTTATTCACTGCGCATGAAGAAATGACCACCTCCAACGTTTGGTTTATGTTTAATAAGCATTTTTAATTTTATTGCTTAAATCCCATTTTCTCGGCGAGCTGAGCGCTTTTTCTGAATTGTGCCGCTCCCGTCACTCTGGTTAGGTTGGCATCGAAAAAAACGCTCTCGGGTGCTTTAGAGTGCCGAGTTATTCACTGCGCATGAAGAAATGACCACCTCCAACGTTTGGTTTATGTTTAATAAGCATTTTTAATTTTATTGCTTAAATCGCATTTTCTCGGCGAGCTGAGCACTTTTTCTGAATTGTGCCGCTCCCGGCACTCTGGTTAGGTTGGCATCGAAAAAAACGCTCTCGGGTGCTTTAGAGTGCCGAGTTTATCACTGCGCATTAAGAAATGACCACCTCCAACGTTTGGTTTATGTTTTATAAGCATTTTTAATTTTATTGCTTAAATCGCATTTTCTCGGCGAGCTGAGCGCTTTTTCTGAATTGTGCCGCTCCCGTCACTCTGGTTAGGTTGGCATCGAAAAAAACGCTCTCGGGTGCTTTAGAGTGCCGAGTTATTCACTGCGCATGAAGAAATGACCACCTCCAATGTTTGGTTTATGTTTAATAAGCATTTTTAATTTTATTGCTTAAATCGCATTTTCTCGGCGAGCTGAGCGCTTTTTCTGAATTGTGCCGCTCCCGTCACTCTGGTTAGGTTGGCATCGAAAAAAACGCTCTCGGGTGCTTTAGAGTGCCGAGTTATTCACTGCGCATGAAGAAATGACCACCTCCAACGTTTGGTTTATGTTTAATAAGCATTTTTAATTTTATTGCTTAAATCGCATTTTCTCGGCGAGCTGAGCACTTTTTCTGAATTGTGCCGCTCCCGTCACTCTGGTTAGGTTGGCATCGAAAAAAACGCTCTCGGGTGCTTTAGAGTGCCGAGTTTATTACTGCGCATTAAGAAATGACCACCTCCAACGTTTGGTTTATGTTTTATAAGCATTTTTAATTTTATTGCTTAAATCGCATTTTCTCGGCGAGCTGAGCACTTTTTCTGAATTGTGCCGCTCCCGTCACTCTGGTTAGGTTGGCATCGAAAAAAACGCTCTCGGGTGCTTTAGAGTGCCGAGTTTATTACTGCGCATTAAGAAATGACCACCTCCAACGTTTGGTTTATGTTTTATAAGCATTTTTAATTTTATTGCTTAAATCGCATTTTCTCGGCGAGCTGAGCACTTTTTCTGAATTGTGCCGCTCCCGTCACTCTGGTTAGGTTGGCATCGAAAAAAACGCTCTCGGGTGCTTTAGAGTGCCGAGTTTATTACTGCGCATTAAGAAATGACCACCTCCAACGTTTGGTTTATGTTTTATAAGCATTTTTAATTTTATTGCTTAAATCGCATTTTCTCGGCGAGCTGAGCACTTTTTCTGAATTGTGCCGCTCCCGTCACTCTGGTTAGCTTGGCATCGAAAAAAACGCTCTCGGGTGCTTTAGAGTGCCGAGTTATTCACTGCGCATGAAGAAATGACCACCTCCAACGTTTGGTTTATGTTTAATAAGCATTTTTAATTTTATTGCTTGAATCGCATTTTCTCGGCGAGCTGAGCACTTTTTCTGAATTGTGCCGCTCCCGTCACTCTGGTTAGGTTGGCATCGAAAAAAACGCTCTCGGGTGCTTTAGAGTGCCGAGTTTATCACTGCGCATGAAGAAATGACCACCTCCAACGTTTGGTTTATGTTTTATAAGCATTTTTAATTTTATTGCTTAAATCGCATTTTCTCGGCGAGCTGAGCACTTTTTCTGAATTGTGCCGCTCCCGTCACTCTGGTTAGGTTGGCATCGAAAAAAACGCTCTCGGGTGCTTTAGAGTGCCGAGTTTATCACTGCGCATGAAGAAATGACCACCTCCAACGTTTGGTTTATGTTTTATAAGCATTTTTAATTTTATTGCTTAAATCGCATTTTCTCGGCGAGCTGAGCGCTTTTTCTGAATTGTGCCGCTCCCGTCACTCTGGTTAGGTTGGCATCGAAAAAAACGCTCTCGGGTGCTTTAGAGTGCCGAGTTTATTACTGCGCATTAAGAAATGACCACCTCCAACGTTTGGTTTATGTTTTATAAGCATTTTTAATTTTATTGCTTAAATCGCATTTTCTCGGCGAGCTGAGCACTTTTTCTGAATTGTGCCGCTCCCGTCACTCTGGTTAGGTTGGCATCGAAAAAAACGCTCTCGGGTGCTTTAGAGTGCCGAGTTTATTACTGCGCATTAAGAAATGACCACCTCCAACGTTTGGTTTATGTTTTATAAGCATTTTTAATTTTATTGCTTAAATCGCATTTTCTCGGCGAGCTGAGCACTTTTTCTGAATTGTGCCGCTCCCGTCACTCTGGTTAGGTTGGCATCGAAAAAAACGCTATCGGGTGCTTTAGAGTGCCGAGTTATTCACTGCGCATGAAGAAATGACCACCTCCAACGTTTGGTTTATGTTTAATAAGCATTTTTAATTGTATTGCTTAAATCGCATTTTCTCGGCGAGCTGAGCACTTTTTCTGAATTGTGCCGCTCCCGTCACTCTGGTTAGGTTGGCATCGAAAAAAACGCTCTCGGGTGCTTTAGAGTGCCGAGTTTATTACTGCGCATTAAGAAATGACCACCTCCAACGTTTGGTTTATGTTTTATAAGCATTTTTAATTTTATTGCTTAAATCGCATTTTCTCGGCGAGCTGAGCACTTTTTCTGAATTGTGCCGCTCCCGTCACTCTGGTTAGGTTGGCATCGAAAAAAACGCTCTCGGGTGCTTTAGAGTGCCGAGTTTATTACTGCGCATTAAGAAATGACCACCTCCAACGTTTGGTTTATGTTAATTTTATTGCTTAAATCGCATTTTCTCGGCGAGCTGAGCGCTTTTTCTGAATTGTGCCGCTCCCGTCACTCTGGTTAGGTTGGCATCGAAAAAAACGCTCTCGGGTGCTTTAGAGTGCCGAGTTATTCACTGCGCATGAAGAAATGACCACCTCCAACGTTTGGTTTATGTTTAATAAGCATTTTTAATTTTATTGCTTAAATCGCATTTTCTCGGCGAGCTGAGCACTTTTTCTGAATTGTGCCGCTCCCGTCACTCTGGTTAGGTTGGCATCGAAAAAAACGCTCTCGGGTGCTTTAGAGTGCCGAGTTTATTACTGCGCATTAAGAAATGACCACCTCCAACGTTTGGTTTATGTTTTATAAGCATTTTTAATTTTATTGCTTAAATCGCATTTTCTCGGCGAGCTGAGCGCTTTTTCTGAATTGTGCCGCTCCCGTCACTCTGGTTAGGTTGGCATCGAAAAAAACGCTCTCGGGTGCTTTACAGTGCCGAGTTATTCACTGCGCATGAAGAAATGACCACCTCCAACGTTTGGTTTATGTTTAATAAGCATTTTTAATTTTATTGCTTAAATCGCATTTTCTCGGCGAGCTGAGCACTTTTTCTGAATTGTGCCGCTCCCGTCACTCTGGTTAGGTTGGCATCGAAAAAAACGCTCTCGGGTGCTTTAGAGTGCCGAGTTTATTACTGCGCATGAAGAAATGACCACCTCCAACGTTTGGTTTATGTTTTATAAGCATTTTTAATTTTATTGCTTAAATCGCATTTTCTCGGCGAGCTGAGCACTTTTTCTGAATTGTGCCGCTCCCGTCACTCTGGTTAGGTTGGCATCGAAAAAAACGCTCTCGGGTGCTTTAGAGTGCCGAGTTTATCACTGCGCATGAAGAAATGACCACCTCCAACGTTTGGTTTATGTTTAATAAGCATTTTTAATTTTATTGCTTAAATCGCATTTTCTCGGCGAGCTGAGCACTTTTTCTGAATTGTGCCGCTCCCGTCACTCTGGTTAGGTTGGCATCGAAAAAAACGCTCTCGGGTGCTTTAGAGTGCCGACTTTATCACTGCGCATGAAGAAATGACCACCTCCAACGTTTGGTTTATGTTTTATAAGCATTTTTAATTTTATTGCTTAAATCGCATTTTCTCGGCGAGCTGAGCACTTTTTCTGAATTGTGCCGCTCCCGTCACTCTGGTTAGGTTGGCATCGAAAAAAACGCTCACGGGTGCTTTAGAGTGCCGAGTTTATTACTGCGCATTAAGAAATGACCACCTCCAACGTTTGGTTTATGTTTTATAAGCATTTTTAATTTTATTGCTTAAATCGCATTTTCTCGGCGAGCTGAGCACTTTTTCTGAATTGTGCCGCTCCCGTCACTCTGGTTAGGTTGGCATCGAAAAAAACGCTCTCGGGTGCTTTAGAGTGCCGAGTTATTCACTGCGCATGAAGAAATGACCACCTCCAACGTTTGGTTTATGTTTTATAAGCATTTTTAATTTTATTGCTTAAATCGCATTTTCTCGGCGAGCTGAGCGCTTTTTCTGAATTGTGCCGCTCCCGTAACTCTGGTTAGGTTGGCATCGAAAAAAACGCTCTCGGGTGCTTTAGAGTGCCGAGTTTATTACTGCGCATTAAGAAATGACCACCTCCAACGTTTGGTTTATGTTTTATAAGCATTTTTAATTTTATTGCTTAAATCGCATTTTCTCGGCGAGCTGAGCACTTTTTCTGAATTGTGCCGCTCCCGTCACTCTGGTTAGGTTGGCATCGAAAAAAACGCTCTCGGGTGCTTTAGAGTGCCGAGTTTATTACTGCGCATTAAGAAATGACCACCTCCAACGTTTGGTTTATGTTTTATAAGCATTTTTAATTTTATTGCTTAAATCGCATTTTCTCGGCGAGCTGAGCACTTTTTCTGAATTGTGCCGCTCCCGTCACTCTGGTTAGGTTGGCATCGAAAAAAACGCTATCGGGTGCTTTAGAGTGCCGAGTTATTCACTGCGCATGAAGAAATGACCACCTCCAACGTTTGGTTTATGTTTAATAAGCATTTTTAATTTTATTGCTTAAATCGCATTTTCTCGGCGAGCTGAGCACTTTTTCTGAATTGTGCCGCTCCCGTCACTCTGGTTAGGTTGGCATCGAAAAAAACGCTCTCGGGTGCTTTAGAGTGCCGAGTTTATTACTGCGCATTAAGAAATGACCACCTCCAACGTTTGGTTTATGTTTTATAAGCATTTTTAATTTTATTGCTTAAATCGAATTTTCTCGGCGAGCTGAGCACTTTTTCTGAATTGTGCCGCTCCCGTCACTCTGGTTAGGTTGGCATCGAAAAAAACGCTCTCGGGTGCTTTAGAGTGCCGAGTTTATTACTGCGCATTAAGAAATGACCACCTCCAACGTTTGGTTTATGTTTTATAAGCATTTTTAATTTTATTGCTTAAATCGCATTTTCTCGGCGAGCTGAGCACTTTTTCTGAATTGTGCCGCTCCCGTCACTCTGGTTAGGTTGGCATCGAAAAAAACGCTATCGGGTGCTTTAGAGTGCCGAGTTATTCACTGCGCATGAAGAAATGACCACCTCCAACGTTTGGTTTATGTTTAATAAGCATTTTTAATTTTATTGCTTAAATCGCATTTTCTCGGCGAGCTGAGCACTTTTTCTGAATTGTGCCGCTCCCGTCACTCTGGTTAGGTTGGCATCGAAAAAAACGCTCTCGGGTGCTTTAGAGTGCCGAGTTTATTACTGCGCATTAAGAAATGACCACCTCCAACGTTTGGTTTATGTTTTATAAGCATTTTTAATTTTATTGCTTAAATCGCATTTTCTCGGCGAGCTGAGCGCTTTTTCTGAATTGTGCCGCTCCCGTCACTCTGGTTAGGTTGGCATCGAAAAAAACGCTCTCGGGTGCTTTAGAGTGCCGAGTTATTCACTGCGCATGAAGAAATGACCACCTCCAACGTTTGGTTTATGTTTAATAAGCATTTTTAATTTTATTGCTTAAATCGCATTTTCTCGGCGAGCTGAGCACTTTTTCTGAATTGTGCCGCTCCCGTCACTCTGGTTAGGTTGGCATCGAAAAAAACGCTCTCGGGTGCTTTAGAGTGCCGAGTTTATTACTGCGCATTAAGAAATGACCACCTCCAACGTTTGGTTTATGTTTAATAAGCATTTTTAATTTTATTGCTTAAATCGCATGCATTTTCTCGGCGAGCTGAGCGCTTTTTCTGAATTGTGCCGCTCCCGTCACTCTGGTTAGGTTGGCATCGAAAAAAACGCTCTCGGGTGCTTTAGAGTGCCGAGTTATTCACTGCGCATGAAGAAATGACCACTTCCAACGTTTGGTTTATGTTTTATAAGCATTTTTAATTTAATTGCTTAAATCGCATTTTCTCGGCGAGCTGAGCACTTTTTCTGAATTGTGCCGCTCCCGTCACTCTGGTTAGGTTGGCATCGAAAAAAACGCTCTCGGGTGCTTTAGAGTGCCGAGTTTATTACTGCGCATGAAGAAATGACCACCTCCAACGTTTGGTTTATGTTTTATAAGCATTTTTAATTTTATTGCTTAAATCGCATTTTCTCGGCGAGCTGAGCACTTTTTCTGAATTGTGCCGCTCCCGTCACTCTGGTTAGGTTGGCATCGAAAAAAACGCTCTCGGGTGCTTTAGAGTGCCGAGTTTATCACTGCGCATGAAGAAATGACCACCTCCAACGTTTGGTTTATGTTTTATAAGCATTTTTAATTTTATTGCTTAAATCGCATTTTTCTCGGCGAGCTGAGCGCTTTTTCTGAATTGTGCCGCTCCCGTCACTCTGGTTAGGTTGGCATCGAAAAAAACGCTCTCGGGTGCTTTAGAGTGCCGAGTTATTCACTGCGCATGAAGAAATGACCACCTCCAATGTTTGGTTTATGTTTAATAAGCATTTTTAATTTTATTGCTTAAATCGCATTTTCTCGGCGAGCTGAGCGCTTTTTCTGAATTGTGCCGCTCCCGTCACTCTGGTTAGGTTGGCATCGAAAAAAACGCTCTCGGGTGCTTTAGAGTGCCGAGTTATTCACTGCGCATGAAGAAATGACCACCTCCAACGTTTGGTTTATGTTTAATAAGCATTTTTAATTTTATTGCTTAAATCGCATTTTCTCGGCGAGCTGAGCACTTATTCAGAATTGTGCCGCTCCCGTCACTCTGGTTAGGTTGGCATCGAAAAAAACGCTCTCGGGTGCTTTAGAGTGCCGAGTTATTCACTGCGCATGAAGAAATGACCACTTCCAACGTTTGGTTTATGTTTTATAAGCATTTTTAATTTAATTGCTTAAATCGCATTTTCTCGGCGAGCTGAGCACTTTTTCTGAATTGTGCCGCTCCCGTCACTCTGGTTAGGTTGGCATCGAAAAAAACGCTCTCGGGTGCTTTAGAGTGCCGAGTTTATTACTGCGCATGAAGAAATGACCACCTCCAACGTTTGGTTTATGTTTTATAAGCATTTTTAATTTTATTGCTTAAATCGCATTTTCTCGGCGAGCTGAGCACTTTTTCTGAATTGTGCCGCTCCCGTCACTCTGGTTAGGTTGGCATCGAAAAAAACGCTCTCGGGTGCTTTAGAGTGCCGAGTTTATCACTGCGCATGAAGAAATGACCACCTCCAACGTTTGGTTTATGTTTTATAAGCATTTTTAATTTTATTGCTTAAATCGCATTTTTCTCGGCGAGCTGAGCGCTTTTTCTGAATTGTGCCGCTCCCGTCACTCTGGTTAGGTTGGCATCGAAAAAAACGCTCTCGGGTGCTTTAGAGTGCCGAGTTATTCACTGCGCATGAAGAAATGACCACCTCCAATGTTTGGTTTATGTTTAATAAGCATTTTTAATTTTATTGCTTAAATCGCATTTTCTCGGCGAGCTGAGCGCTTTTTCTGAATTGTGCCGCTCCCGTCACTCTGGTTAGGTTGGCATCGAAAAAAACGCTCTCGGGTGCTTTAGAGTGCCGAGTTATTCACTGCGCATGAAGAAATGACCACCTCCAACGTTTGGTTTATGTTTAATAAGCATTTTTAATTTTATTGCTTAAATCGCATTTTCTCGGCGAGCTGAGCACTTATTCAGAATTGTGCCGCTCCCGTCACTCTGGTTAGGTTGGCATCGAAAAAAACGCTCTCGGGTGCGAGTTTATTACTGCGCATTAAGAAATGACCACCTCCAACGTTTGGTTTATGTTTTATAAGCATTTTTAATTTTATTGCTTAAATCGCATTTTCTCGGCGAGCTGAGCACTTTTTCTGAATTGTGCCGCTCCCGTCACTCTGGTTAGGTTGGCATCGAAAAAAACGCTCTCGGGTGCTTTAGAGTGCCGAGTTTATTACTGCGCATTAAGAAATGACCACCTCCAACGTTTGGTTTATGTTTTATAAGCATTTTTAATTTTATTGCTTAAATCGCATTTTCTCGGCGAGCTGAGCACTTTTTCTGAATTGTGCCGCTCCCGTCACTCTGGTTAGGTTGGCATCGAAAAAAACGCTCTCGGGTGCTTTAGAGTGCCGAGTTTATTACTGCGCATTAAGAAATGACCACCTCCAACGTTTGGTTTATGTTTTATAAGCATTTTTAATTTTATTGCTTAAATCGCATTTTCTCGGCGAGCTGAGCACTTTTTCTGAATTGTGCCGCTCCCGTCACTCTGGTTAGGTTGGCATCGAAAAAAACGCTCTCGGGTGCTTTAGAGTGCCGAGTTATTCACTGCGCATGAAGAAATGACCACCTCCAACGTTTGGTTTATGTTTAATAAGCATTTTTAATTTTATTGCTTGAATCGCATTTTCTCGGCGAGCTGAGCACTTTTTCTGAATTGTGCCGCTCCCGTCACTCTGGTTAGGTTGGCATCGAAAAAAACGCTCTCGGGTGCTTTAGAGTGCCGAGTTTATCACTGCGCATGAAGAAATGACCACCTCCAACGTTTGGTTTATGTTTTATAAGCATTTTTAATTTTATTGCTTAAATCGCATTTTCTCGGCGAGCTGAGCACTTTTTCTGAATTGTGCCGCTCCCGTCACTCTGGTCAGGTTGGCATCGAAAAAAACGCTCTCGGGTGCTTTAGAGTGCCGAGTTTATCACTGCGCATGAAGAAATGACCACCTCCAACGTTTGGTTTATGTTTAATAAGCATTTGTGGTGAATTCTCTTCGATGGTCAGCTGGTCTTCCAAACAAGATGGTGAAAAAGTGGCTGGCTTGGGGAAGGAAAACTTCAGTCACACATGGCTGATTGGGGAAAGATTTTATTCAACCGATGTCAGAGAGAAGTGTCTCGCGCCCTAGCCAAGATGTCGAGTCCCTTTGTCTACTCTCGTCCTAAACCTTATACTCTTGCCCTTCCCTCCACGCGGGAGCGCGCGGATGGGGCTGTTGGCTGACCTATGACCCCGCAGTTGCCTCCTCAGCTCTACATCATGTGTATCTTAGCAGTTGTTAATGGAAGCCAGATGTGTCTGGCGCCAACGAGTCTACCTTCCTGGACCAAGCCCTAAACAATACCACACGAACCTGACCCGAACATGCCCTGGTCGTACTTAGGCTTACTAGTGAGATATACATTGCATGATACCAGAATAAAAATTCACAACACATTTTTAATTTTATTGCTTAAATCGCATTTTCTCGGCGAGCTGAGCACTTTTTCTGAATTGTGCCGCTCCCGTCACTCTGGTTAGGTTGGCATCGAAAAAAACGCTCTCGGGTGCTTTAGAGTGCCGAGTTTATTACTGCGCATTAAGAAATGACCACCTCCAACGTTTGGTTTATGTTTTATAAGCATTTTTAATTTTATTGCTTAAATCGCATTTTCTCGGCGAGCTGAGCACTTTTTCTGAATTGTGCCGCTCCCGTCACTCTGGTTAGGTTGGCATCGAAAAAAAACGCTCTCGGGTGCTTTAGAGTGCCGAGTTTATTACTGCGCATTAAGAAACGACCACCTCCAACGTTTGGTTTATGTTTTATAAGCATTTTTAATTTTATTGCTTAAATCGCATTTTCTCGGCGAGCTGAGCGCTTTTTCTGAATTGTGCCGCTCCCGTCACTCTGGTTAGGTTGGCATCGAAAAAAACGCTCTCGGGTGCTTTAGAGTGCCGAGTTATTCACTGCGCATGAAGAAATGACCACCTCCAACGTTTGGTTTATGTTTAATAAGCATTTTTAATTTTATTGCTTAAATCGCATTTTCTCGGCGAGCTGAGCACTTTTTCTGAATTGTGCCGCTCCCGTCACTCTGGTTAGGTTGGCATCGAAAAAAACGCTCTCGGGTGCTTTAGAGTGCCGAGTTTATTACTGCGCATTAAGAAATGACCACCTCCAACGTTTGGTTTATGTTTTATAAGCATTTTTAATTTTATTGCTTAAATCGCATTTTCTCGGCGAGCTGAGCACTTTTTCTGAATTGTGCCGCTCCCGTCACTCTGGTTAGGTTGGCATCGAAAAAAACGCTCACGGGTGCTTTAGAGTGCCGAGTTTATTACTGCGCATTAAGAAATGACCACCTCCAACGTTTGGTTTATGTTTTATAAGCATTTTTAATTGTATTGCTTAAATCGCATTTTCTCGGCGAGCTGAGCACTTTTTCTGAATTGTGCCGCTCCCGTCACTCTGGTTAGGTTGGCATCGAAAAAAACGCTCTCGGGTGCTTTAGAGTGCCGAGTTATTCACTGCGCATGAAGAAATGACCACCTCCAACGTTTGGTTTATGTTTTATAAGCATTTTTAATTTTATTGCTTAAATCGCATTTTCTCGGCGAGCTGAGCACCTTTTCTGAATTGTGCCGCTCCCGTCACTCTGGTTAGGTTGGCATCGAAAAAAACGCTCTCGGGTGCTTTAGAGTGCCGAGTTTATCACTGCGCATGAAGAAATGACCACCTCCAACGTTTGGTTTATGTTTAATAAGCATTTTTAATTTTATTGCTTAAATCGCATTTTCTCGGCGAGCTGAGCGCTTTTTCTGAATTGTGCCGCTCCCGTCACTCTGGTTAGGTTGGCATCGAAAAAAACGCTTTCGGGTGCTTTAGAGTGCCGAGTTATTCACTGCGCATGAAGAAATGACCACCTCCAACGTTTGGTTTATGTTTAATAAGCATTTTTAATTTTATTGCTTAAATCGCATTTTCTCGGCGAGCTGAGCACTTTTTCTGAATTGTGCCGCTCCCGTCACTCTGGTTAGGTTGGCATCGAAAAAAACGCTCTCGGGTGCTTTAGAGAGCCGAGTTTATTACTGCGCATTAAGAAATGACCACCTCCAACGTTTGGTTTATGTTTTATAAGCATTTTTAATTTTATTGCTTAAATCGCATTTTCTCGGCGAGCTGAGCACTTTTTCTGAATTGTGCCGCTCCCGTCACTCTGGTTAGGTTGGCATCGAAAAAAACGCTCTCGGGTGCTTTAGAGTGCCGAGTTTATCACTGCGCATGAAGAAATGACCACCTCCAACGTTTGGTTTATGTTTAATAAGCATTTTTAATTTTATTGCTTAAATCGCATTTTCTCGGCGAGCTGAGCACTTTTTCTGAATTGTGCCGCTCCCGTCACTCTGGTTAGGTTGGCATCGAAAAAAACGCTCTCGGGTGCTTTAGAGTGCCGAGTTTATTACTGCGCATTAAGAAATGACCACCTCCAACGTTTGGTTTATGTTTTATAAGCATTTTTAATTTTATTGCTTAAATCGCATTTTCTCGGCGAGCTGAGCACTTTTTCTGAATTGTGCCGCTCCCGTCACTCTGGTTAGGTTGGCATCGAAAAAAACGCTCTCGGGTGCTTTAGAGTGCCGAGTTTATTACTGCGCATTAAGAAATGACCACCTCCAACGTTTGGTTTATGTTTTATAAGCATTTTTAATTTTATTGCTTAAATCGCATTTTCTCGGCGAGCTGAGCACTTTTTCTGAATTGTGCCGCTCCCGTCACTCTGGTTAGGTTGGCATCGAAAAAAACGCTATCGGGTGCTTTAGAGTGCCGAGTTATTCACTGCGCATGAAGAAATGACCACCTCCAACGTTTGGTTTATGTTTAATAAGCATTTTTAATTGTATTGCTTAAATCGCATTTTCTCGGCGAGCTGAGCACTTTTTCTGAATTGTGCCGCTCCCGTCACTCTGGTTAGGTTGGCATCGAAAAAAACGCTCTCGGGTGCTTTAGAGTGCCGAGTTTATTACTGCGCATTAAGAAATGACCACCTCCAACGTTTGGTTTATGTTTTATAAGCATTTTTAATTTTATTGCTTAAATCGCATTTTCTCGGCGAGCTGAGCACTTTTTCTGAATTGTGCCGCTCCCGTCACTCTGGTTAGGTTGGCATCGAAAAAAACGCTCTCGGGTGCTTTAGAGTGCCGAGTTTATTACTGCGCATTAAGAAATGACCACCTCCAACGTTTGGTTTATGTTAATTTTATTGCTTAAATCGCATTTTCTCGGCGAGCTGAGCGCTTTTTCTGAATTGTGCCGCTCCCGTCACTCTGGTTAGGTTGGCATCGAAAAAAACGCTCTCGGGTGCTTTAGAGTGCCGAGTTATTCACTGCGCATGAAGAAATGACCACCTCCAACGTTTGGTTTATGTTTAATAAGCATTTTTAATTTTATTGCTTAAATCGCATTTTCTCGGCGAGCTGAGCACTTTTTCTGAATTGTGCCGCTCCCGTCACTCTGGTTAGGTTGGCATCGAAAAAAACGCTCTCGGGTGCTTTAGAGTGCCGAGTTTATTACTGCGCATTAAGAAATGACCACCTCCAACGTTTGGTTTATGTTTTATAAGCATTTTTAATTTTATTGCTTAAATCGCATTTTCTCGGCGAGCTGAGCGCTTTTTCTGAATTGTGCCGCTCCCGTCACTCTGGTTAGGTTGGCATCGAAAAAAACGCTCTCGGGTGCTTTACAGTGCCGAGTTATTCACTGCGCATGAAGAAATGACCACCTCCAACGTTTGGTTTATGTTTAATAAGCATTTTTAATTTTATTGCTTAAATCGCATTTTCTCGGCGAGCTGAGCACTTTTTCTGAATTGTGCCGCTCCCGTCACTCTGGTTAGGTTGGCATCGAAAAAAACGCTCTCGGGTGCTTTAGAGTGCCGAGTTTATTACTGCGCATGAAGAAATGACCACCTCCAACGTTTGGTTTATGTTTTATAAGCATTTTTAATTTTATTGCTTAAATCGCATTTTCTCGGCGAGCTGAGCACTTTTTCTGAATTGTGCCGCTCCCGTCACTCTGGTTAGGTTGGCATCGAAAAAAACGCTCTCGGGTGCTTTAGAGTGCCGAGTTTATCACTGCGCATGAAGAAATGACCACCTCCAACGTTTGGTTTATGTTTAATAAGCATTTTTAATTTTATTGCTTAAATCGCATTTTCTCGGCGAGCTGAGCACTTTTTCTGAATTGTGCCGCTCCCGTCACTCTGGTTAGGTTGGCATCGAAAAAAACGCTCTCGGGTGCTTTAGAGTGCCGACTTTATCACTGCGCATGAAGAAATGACCACCTCCAACGTTTGGTTTATGTTTTATAAGCATTTTTAATTTTATTGCTTAAATCGCATTTTCTCGGCGAGCTGAGCACTTTTTCTGAATTGTGCCGCTCCCGTCACTCTGGTTAGGTTGGCATCGAAAAAAACGCTCACGGGTGCTTTAGAGTGCCGAGTTTATTACTGCGCATTAAGAAATGACCACCTCCAACGTTTGGTTTATGTTTTATAAGCATTTTTAATTTTATTGCTTAAATCGCATTTTCTCGGCGAGCTGAGCACTTTTTCTGAATTGTGCCGCTCCCGTCACTCTGGTTAGGTTGGCATCGAAAAAAACGCTCTCGGGTGCTTTAGAGTGCCGAGTTATTCACTGCGCATGAAGAAATGACCACCTCCAACGTTTGGTTTATGTTTTATAAGCATTTTTAATTTTATTGCTTAAATCGCATTTTCTCGGCGAGCTGAGCGCTTTTTCTGAATTGTGCCGCTCCCGTAACTCTGGTTAGGTTGGCATCGAAAAAAACGCTCTCGGGTGCTTTAGAGTGCCGAGTTTATTACTGCGCATTAAGAAATGACCACCTCCAACGTTTGGTTTATGTTTTATAAGCATTTTTAATTTTATTGCTTAAATCGCATTTTCTCGGCGAGCTGAGCACTTTTTCTGAATTGTGCCGCTCCCGTCACTCTGGTTAGGTTGGCATCGAAAAAAACGCTCTCGGGTGCTTTAGAGTGCCGAGTTTATTACTGCGCATTAAGAAATGACCACCTCCAACGTTTGGTTTATGTTTTATAAGCATTTTTAATTTTATTGCTTAAATCGCATTTTCTCGGCGAGCTGAGCACTTTTTCTGAATTGTGCCGCTCCCGTCACTCTGGTTAGGTTGGCATCGAAAAAAACGCTATCGGGTGCTTTAGAGTGCCGAGTTATTCACTGCGCATGAAGAAATGACCACCTCCAACGTTTGGTTTATGTTTAATAAGCATTTTTAATTTTATTGCTTAAATCGCATTTTCTCGGCGAGCTGAGCACTTTTTCTGAATTGTGCCGCTCCCGTCACTCTGGTTAGGTTGGCATCGAAAAAAACGCTCTCGGGTGCTTTAGAGTGCCGAGTTTATTACTGCGCATTAAGAAATGACCACCTCCAACGTTTGGTTTATGTTTTATAAGCATTTTTAATTTTATTGCTTAAATCGAATTTTCTCGGCGAGCTGAGCACTTTTTCTGAATTGTGCCGCTCCCGTCACTCTGGTTAGGTTGGCATCGAAAAAAACGCTCTCGGGTGCTTTAGAGTGCCGAGTTTATTACTGCGCATTAAGAAATGACCACCTCCAACGTTTGGTTTATGTTTTATAAGCATTTTTAATTTTATTGCTTAAATCGCATTTTCTCGGCGAGCTGAGCACTTTTTCTGAATTGTGCCGCTCCCGTCACTCTGGTTAGGTTGGCATCGAAAAAAACGCTATCGGGTGCTTTAGAGTGCCGAGTTATTCACTGCGCATGAAGAAATGACCACCTCCAACGTTTGGTTTATGTTTAATAAGCATTTTTAATTTTATTGCTTAAATCGCATTTTCTCGGCGAGCTGAGCACTTTTTCTGAATTGTGCCGCTCCCGTCACTCTGGTTAGGTTGGCATCGAAAAAAACGCTCTCGGGTGCTTTAGAGTGCCGAGTTTATTACTGCGCATTAAGAAATGACCACCTCCAACGTTTGGTTTATGTTTTATAAGCATTTTTAATTTTATTGCTTAAATCGCATTTTCTCGGCGAGCTGAGCGCTTTTTCTGAATTGTGCCGCTCCCGTCACTCTGGTTAGGTTGGCATCGAAAAAAACGCTCTCGGGTGCTTTAGAGTGCCGAGTTATTCACTGCGCATGAAGAAATGACCACCTCCAACGTTTGGTTTATGTTTAATAAGCATTTTTAATTTTATTGCTTAAATCGCATTTTCTCGGCGAGCTGAGCACTTTTTCTGAATTGTGCCGCTCCCGTCACTCTGGTTAGGTTGGCATCGAAAAAAACGCTCTCGGGTGCTTTAGAGTGCCGAGTTTATTACTGCGCATTAAGAAATGACCACCTCCAACGTTTGGTTTATGTTTAATAAGCATTTTTAATTTTATTGCTTAAATCGCATGCATTTTCTCGGCGAGCTGAGCGCTTTTTCTGAATTGTGCCGCTCCCGTCACTCTGGTTAGGTTGGCATCGAAAAAAACGCTCTCGGGTGCTTTAGAGTGCCGAGTTATTCACTGCGCATGAAGAAATGACCACTTCCAACGTTTGGTTTATGTTTTATAAGCATTTTTAATTTAATTGCTTAAATCGCATTTTCTCGGCGAGCTGAGCACTTTTTCTGAATTGTGCCGCTCCCGTCACTCTGGTTAGGTTGGCATCGAAAAAAACGCTCTCGGGTGCTTTAGAGTGCCGAGTTTATTACTGCGCATGAAGAAATGACCACCTCCAACGTTTGGTTTATGTTTTATAAGCATTTTTAATTTTATTGCTTAAATCGCATTTTCTCGGCGAGCTGAGCACTTTTTCTGAATTGTGCCGCTCCCGTCACTCTGGTTAGGTTGGCATCGAAAAAAACGCTCTCGGGTGCTTTAGAGTGCCGAGTTTATCACTGCGCATGAAGAAATGACCACCTCCAACGTTTGGTTTATGTTTTATAAGCATTTTTAATTTTATTGCTTAAATCGCATTTTTCTCGGCGAGCTGAGCGCTTTTTCTGAATTGTGCCGCTCCCGTCACTCTGGTTAGGTTGGCATCGAAAAAAACGCTCTCGGGTGCTTTAGAGTGCCGAGTTATTCACTGCGCATGAAGAAATGACCACCTCCAATGTTTGGTTTATGTTTAATAAGCATTTTTAATTTTATTGCTTAAATCGCATTTTCTCGGCGAGCTGAGCGCTTTTTCTGAATTGTGCCGCTCCCGTCACTCTGGTTAGGTTGGCATCGAAAAAAACGCTCTCGGGTGCTTTAGAGTGCCGAGTTATTCACTGCGCATGAAGAAATGACCACCTCCAACGTTTGGTTTATGTTTAATAAGCATTTTTAATTTTATTGCTTAAATCGCATTTTCTCGGCGAGCTGAGCACTTATTCAGAATTGTGCCGCTCCCGTCACTCTGGTTAGGTTGGCATCGAAAAAAACGCTCTCGGGTGCGAGTTTATTACTGCGCATTAAGAAATGACCACCTCCAACGTTTGGTTTATGTTTTATAAGCATTTTTAATTTTATTGCTTAAATCGCATTTTCTCGGCGAGCTGAGCACTTTTTCTGAATTGTGCCGCTCCCGTCACTCTGGTTAGGTTGGCATCGAAAAAAACGCTCTCGGGTGCTTTAGAGTGCCGAGTTTATTACTGCGCATTAAGAAATGACCACCTCCAACGTTTGGTTTATGTTTTATAAGCATTTTTAATTTTATTGCTTAAATCGCATTTTCTCGGCGAGCTGAGCACTTTTTCTGAATTGTGCCGCTCCCGTCACTCTGGTTAGGTTGGCATCGAAAAAAACGCTCTCGGGTGCTTTAGAGTGCCGAGTTTATTACTGCGCATTAAGAAATGACCACCTCCAACGTTTGGTTTATGTTTTATAAGCATTTTTAATTTTATTGCTTAAATCGCATTTTCTCGGCGAGCTGAGCACTTTTTCTGAATTGTGCCGCTCCCGTCACTCTGGTTAGGTTGGCATCGAAAAAAACGCTCTCGGGTGCTTTAGAGTGCCGAGTTATTCACTGCGCATGAAGAAATGACCACCTCCAACGTTTGGTTTATGTTTAATAAGCATTTTTAATTTTATTGCTTGAATCGCATTTTCTCGGCGAGCTGAGCACTTTTTCTGAATTGTGCCGCTCCCGTCACTCTGGTTAGGTTGGCATCGAAAAAAACGCTCTCGGGTGCTTTAGAGTGCCGAGTTTATCACTGCGCATGAAGAAATGACCACCTCCAACGTTTGGTTTATGTTTTATAAGCATTTTTAATTTTATTGCTTAAATCGCATTTTCTCGGCGAGCTGAGCACTTTTTCTGAATTGTGCCGCTCCCGTCACTCTGGTCAGGTTGGCATCGAAAAAAACGCTCTCGGGTGCTTTAGAGTGCCGAGTTTATCACTGCGCATGAAGAAATGACCACCTCCAACGTTTGGTTTATGTTTAATAAGCATTTGTGGTGAATTCTCTTCGATGGTCAGCTGGTCTTCCAAACAAGATGGTGAAAAAGTGGCTGGCTTGGGGAAGGAAAACTTCAGTCACACATGGCTGATTGGGGAAAGATTTTATTCAACCGATGTCAGAGAGAAGTGTCTCGCGCCCTAGCCAAGATGTCGAGTCCCTTTGTCTACTCTCGTCCTAAACCTTATACTCTTGCCCTTCCCTCCACGCGGGAGCGCGCGGATGGGGCTGTTGGCTGACCTATGACCCCGCAGTTGCCTCCTCAGCTCTACATCATGTGTATCTTAGCAGTTGTTAATGGAAGCCAGATGTGTCTGGCGCCAACGAGTCTACCTTCCTGGACCAAGCCCTAAACAATACCACACGAACCTGACCCGAACATGCCCTGGTCGTACTTAGGCTTACTAGTGAGATATACATTGCATGATACCAGAATAAAAATTCACAACACATTTTTAATTTTATTGCTTAAATCGCATTTTCTCGGCGAGCTGAGCACTTTTTCTGAATTGTGCCGCTCCCGTCACTCTGGTTAGGTTGGCATCGAAAAAAACGCTCTCGGGTGCTTTAGAGTGCCGAGTTTATTACTGCGCATTAAGAAATGACCACCTCCAACGTTTGGTTTATGTTTTATAAGCATTTTTAATTTTATTGCTTAAATCGCATTTTCTCGGCGAGCTGAGCACTTTTTCTGAATTGTGCCGCTCCCGTCACTCTGGTTAGGTTGGCATCGAAAAAAACGCTCACGGGTGCTTTAGAGTGCCGAGTTTATTACTGCGCATTAAGAAATGACCACCTCCAACGTTTGGTTTATGTTTTATAAGCATTTTTAATTGTATTGCTTAAATCGCATTTTCTCGGCGAGCTGAGCACTTTTTCTGAATTGTGCCGCTCCCGTCACTCTGGTTAGGTTGGCATCGAAAAAAACGCTCTCGGGTGCTTTAGAGTGCCGAGTTATTCACTGCGCATGAAGAAATGACCACCTCCAACGTTTGGTTTATGTTTTATAAGCATTTTTAATTTTATTGCTTAAATCGCATTTTCTCGGCGAGCTGAGCACCTTTTCTGAATTGTGCCGCTCCCGTCACTCTGGTTAGGTTGGCATCGAAAAAAACGCTCTCGGGTGCTTTAGAGTGCCGAGTTTATCACTGCGCATGAAGAAATGACCACCTCCAACGTTTGGTTTATGTTTAATAAGCATTTTTAATTTTATTGCTTAAATCGCATTTTCTCGGCGAGCTGAGCGCTTTTTCTGAATTGTGCCGCTCCCGTCACTCTGGTTAGGTTGGCATCGAAAAAAACGCTTTCGGGTGCTTTAGAGTGCCGAGTTATTCACTGCGCATGAAGAAATGACCACCTCCAACGTTTGGTTTATGTTTAATAAGCATTTTTAATTTTATTGCTTAAATCGCATTTTCTCGGCGAGCTGAGCACTTTTTCTGAATTGTGCCGCTCCCGTCACTCTGGTTAGGTTGGCATCGAAAAAAACGCTCTCGGGTGCTTTAGAGAGCCGAGTTTATTACTGCGCATTAAGAAATGACCACCTCCAACGTTTGGTTTATGTTTTATAAGCATTTTTAATTTTATTGCTTAAATCGCATTTTCTCGGCGAGCTGAGCACTTTTTCTGAATTGTGCCGCTCCCGTCACTCTGGTTAGGTTGGCATCGAAAAAAACGCTCTCGGGTGCTTTAGAGTGCCGAGTTTATCACTGCGCATGAAGAAATGACCACCTCCAACGTTTGGTTTATGTTTAATAAGCATTTTTAATTTTATTGCTTAAATCGCATTTTCTCGGCGAGCTGAGCACTTTTTCTGAATTGTGCCGCTCCCGTCACTCTGGTTAGGTTGGCATCGAAAAAAACGCTCTCGGGTGCTTTAGAGTGCCGACTTTATCACTGCGCATGAAGAAATGACCACCTCCAACGTTTGGTTTATGTTTTATAAGCATTTTTAATTTTATTGCTTAAATCGCATTTTCTCGGCGAGCTGAGCACTTTTTCTGAATTGTGCCGCTCCCGTCACTCTGGTTAGGTTGGCATCGAAAAAAACGCTCACGGGTGCTTTAGAGTGCCGAGTTTATTACTGCGCATTAAGAAATGACCACCTCCAACGTTTGGTTTATGTTTTATAAGCATTTTTAATTTTATTGCTTAAATCGCATTTTCTCGGCGAGCTGAGCACTTTTTCTGAATTGTGCCGCTCCCGTCACTCTGGTTAGGTTGGCATCGAAAAAAACGCTCTCGGGTGCTTTAGAGTGCCGAGTTATTCACTGCGCATGAAGAAATGACCACCTCCAACGTTTGGTTTATGTTTTATAAGCATTTTTAATTTTATTGCTTAAATCGCATTTTCTCGGCGAGCTGAGCACTTTTTCTGAATTGTGCCGCTCCCGTCACTCTGGTTAGGTTGGCATCGAAAAAAACGCTCTCGGGTGCTTTAGAGTGCCGAGTTTATCACTGCGCATGAAGAAATGACCACCTCCAACGTTTGGTTTATGTTTTATAAGCATTTTTAATTTTATTGCTTAAATCGCATTTTCTCGGCGAGCTGAGCGCTTTTTCTGAATTGTGCCGCTCCCGTCACTCTGGTTAGGTTGGCATCGAAGAAAACGCTCTCGGGTGCTTTAGAGTGCCGAGTTTATCACTGCGCATGAAGAAATGACCACCTCCAACGTTTGGTTTATGTTTTATAAGCATTTTTAATTTTATTGCTTAAATCGCATTTTCTCGGCGAGCTGAGCGCTTTTTCTGAATTGTGCCGCTCCCGTAACTCTGGTTAGGTTGGCATCGAAAAAAACGCTCTCGGGTGCTTTAGAGTGCCGAGTTTATCACTGCGCATGAAGAAATGACCACTTCCAACGTTTGGTTTATGTTTTATAAGCATTTTTAATTTTATTGCTTAAATCGCATTTTCTCGGCGAGCTGAGCACTTTTTCTGAATTGTGCCGCTCCCGTCACTCTGGTTAGGTTGGCATCGAAAAAAACGCTCTCGGGTGCTCTAGAGTGCCGAGTTTATTACTGCGCATTAAGAAATGACCACCTCCAACGTTTGGTTTATGTTTTATAAGCATTTTTAATTTTATTGCTTAAATCGCATTTTCTCGGCGAGCTGAGCACTTTTTCTGAATTGTGCCGCTCCCGTCACTCTGGTTAGGTTGGCATCGAAAAAAACGCTCTCGGGTGCTTTAGAGTGCCGAGTTTATTACTGCGCATGAAGAAATGACCACCTCCAATGTTTGGTTTATGTTTAATAAGCATTTTTAATTTTATTGCTTAAATCGCATTTTCTCGGCGAGCTGAGCGCTTTTTCTGAATTGTGCCGCTCCCGTCACTCTGGTTAGGTTGGCATCGAAAAAAACGCTCTCGGGTGCTTTAGAGTGCCGAGTTATTCACTGCGCATGAAGAAATGACCACCTCCAACGTTTGGTTTATGTTTAATAAGCATTTTTAATTTTATTGCTTAAATCGCATTTTCTCGGCGAGCTGAGCACTTTTTCTGAATTGTGCCGCTCCCGTCACTCTGGTTAGGTTGGCATCGAAAAAAACGCTCTCGGGTGCTTTAGAGTGCCGAGTTTATTACTGCGCATTAGGAAATGACCACCTCCAACGTTTGGTTTATGTTTTATAAGCATTTTTAATTTTATTGCTTAAATCGCATTTTCTCGGCGAGCTGAGCGCTTTTTCTGAATTGTGCCGCTCCCGTCACTCTGGTTAGGTTGGCATCGAAAAAAACGCTCTCGGGTGCTTTAGAGTGCCGAGTTTATTACTGCGCATTAAGAAATGACCACCTCCAACGTTTGGTTTATGTTTTATAAGGATTTTTAATTTTATTGCTTAAATCGCATTTTCTCGGCGAGCTGAGCACTTTTTCTGAATTGTGCCGCTCCCGTCACTCTGGTTAGGTTGGCATCGAAAAAAACGCTCTCGGGTGCTTTAGAGTGCCGAGTTTATTACTGCGCATTGAGAAATGACCACCTCCAACGTTTGGTTTATGTTTTATAAGCATTTTTAATTTTATTGCTTAAATCGCATTTTCTCGGCGAGCTGAGCACTTTTTCTGAATTGTGCCGCTCCCGTCACTCTGGTTAGGTTGGCATCGAAAAAAACGCTCTCGGGTGCTTTAGAGTGCCGAGTTTATTACTGCGCATTAAGAAATGACCACCTCCAACGTTTGGTTTATGTTTTATAAGCATTTTTAATTTTATTGCTTAAATCGCATTTTCTCGGCGAGCTGAGCGCTTTTTCTGAATTGTGCCGCTCCCGTCACTCTGGTTAGGTTGGCATCGAAAAAAACGCTCTCGGGTGCTTTAGAGTGCCGAGTTTATCACTGCGCATGAAGAAATGACCACCTCCAACGTTTGGTTTATGTTTTATAAGCATTTTTAATTTTATTGCTTAAATCGCATTTTCTCGGCGAGCTGAGCGCTTTTTCTGAATTGTGCCGCTCCCGTAACTCTGGTTAGGTTGGCATCGAAAAAAACGCTCTCGGGTGCTTTAGAGTGCCGAGTTTATCACTGCGCATGAAGAAATGACCACTTCCAACGTTTGGTTTATGTTTTATAAGCATTTTTAATTTTATTGCTTAAATCGCATTTTCTCGGCGAGCTGAGCACTTTTTCTGAATTGTGCCGCTCCCGTCACTCTGGTTAGGTTGGCATCGAAAAAAACGCTCTCGGGTGCTCTAGAGTGCCGAGTTTAGTACTGCGCATTAAGAAATTACCACCTCCAACGTTTGGTTTATGTTTTATAAGCATTTTTAATTTTATTGCTTAAATCGCATTTTCTCGGCGAGCTGAGCACTTTTTCTGAATTGTGCCGCTCCCGTCACTCTGGTTAGGTTGGCATCGAAAAAAACGCTCTCGGGTGCTTTAGAGTGCCGAGTTATTCACTGCGCATGAAGAAATGACCACCTCCAACGTTTGGTTTATGTTTAATAAGCATTTTTAATTTTATTGCTTAAATCGCATTTTCTCGGCGAGCTGAGCACTTTTTCTGAATTGTGCCGCTCCCGTCACTCTGGTTAGGTTGGCATCGAAAAAAACGCTCTCGGGTGCTTTAGAGTGCCGAGTTTATTACTGCGCATTAGGAAATGACCACCTCCAACGTTTGGTTTATGTTTGATAAGCATTTTTAATTTTATTGCTTAAATCGCATTTTCTCGGCGAGCTGAGCGCTTTTTCTGAATTGTGCCGCTCCCGTCACTCTGGTTAGGTTGGCATCGAAAAAAACGCTCTCGGGTGCTTTAGAGTGCCGAGTTATTCACTGCGCATGAAGAAATGACCACCTCCAACGTTTGGTTTATGTTTAATAAGCATTTTTAATTTTATTGCTTAAATCGCATTTTCTCGGCGAGCTGAGCACTTTTTCTGAATTGTGCCGCTCCCGTCACTCTGGTTAGGTTGGCATCGAAAAAAACGCTCTCGGGTGCTTTAGAGTGCCGAGTTTATTACTGCGCATTAGGAAATGACCACCTCCAACGTTTGGTTTATGTTTTATAAGCATTTTTAATTTTATTGCTTAAATCGCATTTTCTCGGCGAGCTGAGCGCTTTTTCTGAATTGTGCCGCTCCCGTCACTCTGGTTAGGTTGGCATCGAAAAAAACGCTCTCGGGTGCTTTAGAGTGCCGAGTTTATTACTGCGCATTAAGAAATGACCACCTCCAACGTTTGGTTTATGTTTTATAAGCATTTTTAATTTTATTGCTTAAATCGCATTTTCTCGGCGAGCTGAGCACTTTTTCTGAATTGTGCCGCTCCCGTCACTCTGGTTAGGTTGGCATCGAAAAAAACGCTCTCGGGTGCTTTAGAGTGCCGAGTTATTCACTGCGCATGAAGAAATGACCACCTCCAACGTTTGGTTTATGTTTAATAAGCATTTTTAATTTTATTGCTTAAATCGCATTTTCTCGGCGAGCTGAGCACTTTTTCTGAATTGTGCCGCTCCCGTCACTCTGGTTAGGTTGGCATCGAAAAAAACGCTCTCGGGTGCTTTAGAGTGCCGAGTTTATTACTGCGCATTAGGAAATGACCACCTCCAACGTTTGGTTTATGTTTTATAAGCATTTTTAATTTTATTGCTTAAATCGCATTTTCTCGGCGAGCTGAGCGCTTTTTCTGAATTGTGCCGCTCCCGTCACTCTGGTTAGGTTGGCATCGAAAAAAACGCTCTCGGGTGCTTTAGAGTGCCGAGTTTATTACTGCGCATTAAGAAATGACCACCTCCAACGTTTGGTTTATGTTTTATAAGCATTTTTAATTTTATTGCTTAAATCGCATTTTCTCGGCGAGCTGAGCACTTTTTCTGAATTGTGCCGCTCCCGTCACTCTGGTTAGGTTGGCATCGAAAAAAACGCTCTCGGGTGCTTTAGAGTGCCGAGTTTATTACTGCGCATTAAGAAATGACCACCTCCAACGTTTGGTTTATGTTTTATAAGCATTTTTAATTTTATTGCTTAAATCGCATTTTTTTGGCGAGCTGAGCACTTTTTCTGAATTGTGCCGCTCCCGTCACTCTGGTTAGGTTGGCATCGAAAAAAACGCTCTCGGGTGCTTTAGAGTGCCGAGTTTATTACTGCGCATTAAGAAATGACCACCTCCAACGTTTGGTTTACGTTTTATAAGCATTTTTAATTTTATTGCTTAAATCGCATTTTCTCGGCGAGCTGAGCACTTTTTCTGAATTGTGCCGCTCCCGTCACTCTGGTTAGGTTGGCATCGAAAAACACGCTCTCGGGTGCTTTAGAGTGCCGAGTTATTCACTGCGCATGGCGAAATGACCACCTCCAACGTTTGGTTTATGTTTAATAAGCATTTTTAATTTTATTGCTTAAATCGCATTTTCTCGGCGAGCTGAGCGCTTTTTCTGAATTGTGCCGCTCCCGTCACTCTGGTTAGGTTGGCATCGAAAAAAACGCTCTCGGGTGCTTTAGAGTGCCGAGTTTATCACTGCGCATGAAGAAATGACCACCTCCAACGTTTGGTTCATGTTTTATAAGCATTTTTAATTTTATTGCTTAAATCGCATTTTCTCGGCGAGCTGAGCGCTTTTTCTGAATTGTGCCGCTCCCGTCACTCTGGTTAGGTTGGCATCGAAAAAAACGCTCTCGGGTGCTTTAGAGTGCCGAGTTTATCACTGCGCATGAAGAAATGACCACCTCCAACGTTTGGTTTATGTTTTATAAGCATTTTTAATTTTATTGCTTAAATCGCATTTTCTCGGCGAGCTGAGCACTTTTTCTGAATTGTGCCGCTCCCGTCACTCTGGTTAGGTTGGCATCGAAAAAAACGCTCTCGGGTGCTTTAGAGTGCCGAGTTTATCACTGCGCATGAAGAAATGACCACCTCCAACGTTTGGTTTATGTTTTATAAGCATTTTTAATTTTATTGCTTAAATCGCATTTTCTCGGCGAGCTGAGCGCTTTTTCTGAATTGTGCCGCTCCCGTCACTCTGGTTAGGTTGGCATCGAAAAAAACGCTCTCGGGTGCTTTAGAGTGCCGAGTTATTCACTGCGCATGAAGAAATGACCACCTCCAACGTTTGGTTTATGTTTAATAAGCATTTTTAATTTTATTGCTTAAATCCCATTTTCTCGGCGAGCTGAGCGCTTTTTCTGAATTGTGCCGCTCCCGTCACTCTGGTTAGGTTGGCATCGAAAAAAACGCTCTCGGGTGCTTTAGAGTGCCGAGTTATTCACTGCGCATGAAGAAATGACCACCTCCAACGTTTGGTTTATGTTTAATAAGCATTTTTAATTTTATTGCTTAAATCGCATTTTCTCGGCGAGCTGAGCACTTTTTCTGAATTGTGCCGCTCCCGGCACTCTGGTTAGGTTGGCATCGAAAAAAACGCTCTCGGGTGCTTTAGAGTGCCGAGTTTATCACTGCGCATTAAGAAATGACCACCTCCAACGTTTGGTTTATGTTTAACAAGCATTTTTAATTTTATTGCTTAAATCGCATTTTCTCGGCGAGCTGAGCACTTATTCAGAATTGTGCCGCTCCCGTCACTCTGGTTAGGTTGGCATCGAAAAAAACGCTCTCGGGTGCTTTAGAGTGCCGAGTTTATCACTGCGCATGAAGAAATGACCACCTCCAACGTTTGGTTTATGTTCTATAAGCATTTTTAATTTTATTGCTTAAATCGCATTTTCTCGGCGAGCTGAGCACTTTTTCTGAATTGTGCCGCTCCCGTCACTCTGGTTAGGTTGGCATCGAAAAAAACGCTCTCGGGTGCTTTAGAGTGCCGAGTTTATTACTGCGCATGAAGAAATGACCACCTCCAACGTTTGGTTTATGTTTTATAAGCATTTTTAATTTTATTGCTTAAATCGCATTTTCTCGGCGAGCTGAGCACTTTTTCTGAATTGTGCCGCTCCCGTCACTCTGGTTAGGTTGGCATCGAAAAAAACGCTCTCGGGTGCTTTAGAGTGCCGAGTTTATCACTGCGCATGAAGAAATGACCACCTCCAACGTTTGGTTTATGTTTAATAAGCATTTTTAATTTTATTGCTTAAATCGCATTTTCTCGGCGAGCTGAGCACTTTTTCTGAATTGTGCCGCTCCCGTCACTCTGGTTAGGTTGGCATCGAAAAAAACGCTCTCGGGTGCTTTAGAGTGCCGACTTTATCACTGCGCATGAAGAAATGACCACCTCCAACGTTTGGTTTATGTTTTATAAGCATTTTTAATTTTATTGCTTAAATCGCATTTTCTCGGCGAGCTGAGCACTTTTTCTGAATTGTGCCGCTCCCGTCACTCTGGTTAGGTTGGCATCGAAAAAAACGCTCACGGGTGCTTTAGAGTGCCGAGTTTATTACTGCGCATTAAGAAATGACCACCTCCAACGTTTGGTTTATGTTTTATAAGCATTTTTAATTTTATTGCTTAAATCGCATTTTTTCGGCGAGCTGAGCACTTTTTCTGAATTGTGCCGCTCCCGTCACTCTGGTTAGGTTGGCATCGAAAAAAACGCTCTCGGGTGCTTTAGAGTGCCGAGTTATTCACTGCGCATGAAGAAATGACCACCTCCAACGTTTGGTTTATGTTTTATAAGCATTTTTAATTTTATTGCTTAAATCGCATTTTCTCGGCGAGCTGAGCGCTTTTTCTGAATTGTGCCGCTCCCGTAACTCTGGTTAGGTTGGCATCGAAAAAAACGCTCTCGGGTGCTTTAGAGTGCCGAGTTTATTACTGCGCATTAAGAAATGACCACCTCCAACGTTTGGTTTATGTTTTATAAGCATTTTTAATTTTATTGCTTAAATCGCATTTTCTCGGCGAGCTGAGCACTTTTTCTGAATTGTGCCGCTCCCGTCACTCTGGTTAGGTTGGCATCGAAAAAAACGCTCTCGGGTGCTTTAGAGTGCCGAGTTTATTACTGCGCATTAAGAAATGACCACCTCCAACGTTTGGTTTATGTTTTATAAGCATTTTTAATTTTATTGCTTAAATCGCATTTTCTCGGCGAGCTGAGCACTTTTTCTGAATTGTGCCGCTCCCGTCACTCTGGTTAGGTTGGCATCGAAAAAAACGCTATCGGGTGCTTTAGAGTGCCGAGTTATTCACTGCGCATGAAGAAATGACCACCTCCAACGTTTGGTTTATGTTTAATAAGCATTTTTAATTTTATTGCTTAAATCGCATTTTCTCGGCGAGCTGAGCACTTTTTCTGAATTGTGCCGCTCCCGTCACTCTGGTTAGGTTGGCATCGAAAAAAACGCTCTCGGGTGCTTTAGAGTGCCGAGTTTATTACTGCGCATTAAGAAATGACCACCTCCAACGTTTGGTTTATGTTTTATAAGCATTTTTAATTTTATTGCTTAAATCGAATTTTCTCGGCGAGCTGAGCACTTTTTCTGAATTGTGCCGCTCCCGTCACTCTGGTTAGGTTGGCATCGAAAAAAACGCTCTCGGGTGCTTTAGAGTGCCGAGTTTATTACTGCGCATTAAGAAATGACCACCTCCAACGTTTGGTTTATGTTTTATAAGCATTTTTAATTTTATTGCTTAAATCGCATTTTCTCGGCGAGCTGAGCACTTTTTCTGAATTGTGCCGCTCCCGTCACTCTGGTTAGGTTGGCATCGAAAAAAACGCTATCGGGTGCTTTAGAGTGCCGAGTTATTCACTGCGCATGAAGAAATGACCACCTCCAACGTTTGGTTTATGTTTAATAAGCATTTTTAATTTTATTGCTTAAATCGCATTTTCTCGGCGAGCTGAGCACTTTTTCTGAATTGTGCCGCTCCCGTCACTCTGGTTAGGTTGGCATCGAAAAAAACGCTCTCGGGTGCTTTAGAGTGCCGAGTTTATTACTGCGCATTAAGAAATGACCACCTCCAACGTTTGGTTTATGTTTTATAAGCATTTTTAATTTTATTGCTTAAATCGCATTTTCTCGGCGAGCTGAGCGCTTTTTCTGAATTGTGCCGCTCCCGTCACTCTGGTTAGGTTGGCATCGAAAAAAACGCTCTCGGGTGCTTTAGAGTGCCGAGTTATTCACTGCGCATGAAGAAATGACCACCTCCAACGTTTGGTTTATGTTTAATAAGCATTTTTAATTTTATTGCTTAAATCGCATTTTCTCGGCGAGCTGAGCACTTTTTCTGAATTGTGCCGCTCCCGTCACTCTGGTTAGGTTGGCATCGAAAAAAACGCTCTCGGGTGCTTTAGAGTGCCGAGTTTATTACTGCGCATTAAGAAATGACCACCTCCAACGTTTGGTTTATGTTTAATAAGCATTTTTAATTTTATTGCTTAAATCGCATGCATTTTCTCGGCGAGCTGAGCGCTTTTTCTGAATTGTGCCGCTCCCGTCACTCTGGTTAGGTTGGCATCGAAAAAAACGCTCTCGGGTGCTTTAGAGTGCCGAGTTATTCACTGCGCATGAAGAAATGACCACTTCCAACGTTTGGTTTATGTTTTATAAGCATTTTTAATTTAATTGCTTAAATCGCATTTTCTCGGCGAGCTGAGCACTTTTTCTGAATTGTGCCGCTCCCGTCACTCTGGTTAGGTTGGCATCGAAAAAAACGCTCTCGGGTGCTTTAGAGTGCCGAGTTTATTACTGCGCATGAAGAAATGACCACCTCCAACGTTTGGTTTATGTTTTATAAGCATTTTTAATTTTATTGCTTAAATCGCATTTTCTCGGCGAGCTGAGCACTTTTTCTGAATTGTGCCGCTCCCGTCACTCTGGTTAGGTTGGCATCGAAAAAAACGCTCTCGGGTGCTTTAGAGTGCCGAGTTTATCACTGCGCATGAAGAAATGACCACCTCCAACGTTTGGTTTATGTTTTATAAGCATTTTTAATTTTATTGCTTAAATCGCATTTTTCTCGGCGAGCTGAGCGCTTTTTCTGAATTGTGCCGCTCCCGTCACTCTGGTTAGGTTGGCATCGAAAAAAACGCTCTCGGGTGCTTTAGAGTGCCGAGTTATTCACTGCGCATGAAGAAATGACCACCTCCAATGTTTGGTTTATGTTTAATAAGCATTTTTAATTTTATTGCTTAAATCGCATTTTCTCGGCGAGCTGAGCGCTTTTTCTGAATTGTGCCGCTCCCGTCACTCTGGTTAGGTTGGCATCGAAAAAAACGCTCTCGGGTGCTTTAGAGTGCCGAGTTTATTACTGCGCATTAAGAAATGACCACCTCCAACGTTTGGTTTATGTTTTATAAGGATTTTTAATTTTATTGCTTAAATCGCATTTTCTCGGCGAGCTGAGCACTTTTTCTGAATTGTGCCGCTCCCGTCACTCTGGTTAGGTTGGCATCGAAAAAAACGCTCTCGGGTGCTTTAGAGTGCCGAGTTTATTACTGCGCATTGAGAAATGACCACCTCCAACGTTTGGTTTATGTTTTATAAGCATTTTTAATTTTATTGCTTAAATCGCATTTTCTCGGCGAGCTGAGCACTTTTTCTGAATTGTGCCGCTCCCGTCACTCTGGTTAGGTTGGCATCGAAAAAAACGCTCTCGGGTGCTTTAGAGTGCCGAGTTTATTACTGCGCATTAAGAAATGACCACCTCCAACGTTTGGTTTATGTTTTATAAGCATTTTTAATTTTATTGCTTAAATCGCATTTTCTCGGCGAGCTGAGCGCTTTTTCTGAATTGTGCCGCTCCCGTCACTCTGGTTAGGTTGGCATCGAAAAAAACGCTCTCGGGTGCTTTAGAGTGCCGAGTTTATCACTGCGCATGAAGAAATGACCACCTCCAACGTTTGGTTTATGTTTTATAAGCATTTTTAATTTTATTGCTTAAATCGCATTTTCTCGGCGAGCTGAGCGCTTTTTCTGAATTGTGCCGCTCCCGTAACTCTGGTTAGGTTGGCATCGAAAAAAACGCTCTCGGGTGCTTTAGAGTGCCGAGTTTATCACTGCGCATGAAGAAATGACCACCTCCAACGTTTGGTTTATGTTTTATAAGCATTTTTAATTTTATTGCTTAAATCGCATTTTCTCGGCGAGCTGAGCACTTTTTCTGAATTGTGCCGCTCCCGTCACTCTGGTTAGGTTGGCATCGAAAAAAACGCTCTCGGGTGCTTTAGAGTGCCGAGTTATTCACTGCGCATGAAGAAATGACCACCTCCAACGTTTGGTTTATGTTTAATAAGCATTTTTAATTTTATTGCTTAAATCGCATTTTCTCGGCGAGCTGAGCACTTTTTCTGAATTGTGCCGCTCCCGTCACTCTGGTTAGGTTGGCATCGAAAAAAACGCTCTCGGGTGCTTTAGAGTGCCGAGTTTATTACTGCGCATTAGGAAATGACCACCTCCAACGTTTGGTTTATGTTTTATAAGCATTTTTAATTTTATTGCTTAAATCGCATTTTCTCAGCGAGCTGAGCGCTTTTTCTGAATTGTGCCGCTCCCGTCACTCTGGTTAGGTTGGCATCGAAAAAAACGCTCTCGGGTGCTTTAGAGTGCCGAGTTTATTACTGCGCATTAAGAAATGACCACCTCCAACGTTTGGTTTATGTTTTATAAGGATTTTTAATTTTATTGCTTAAATCGCATTTTCTCGGCGAGCTGAGCACTTTTTCTGAATTGTGCCGCTCCCGTCACTCTGGTTAGGTTGGCATCGAAAAAAACGCTCTCGGGTGCTTTAGAGTGCCGAGTTTATTACTGCGCATTGAGAAATGACCACCTCCAACGTTTGGTTTATGTTTTATAAGCATTTTTAATTTAATTGCTTAAATCGCATTTTCTCGGCGAGCTGAGCACTTTTTCTGAATTGTGCCGCTCCCGTCACTCTGGTTAGGTTGGCATCGAAAAAAACGCTCTCGGGTGCTTTAGAGTGCCGAGTTTATTACTGCGCATTAAGAAATGACCACCTCCAACGTTTGGTTTATGTTTTATAAGCATTTTTAATTTTATTGCTTAAATCGCATTTTCTCGGCGAGCTGAGCGCTTTTTCTGAATTGTGCCGCTCCCGTCACTCTGGTTAGGTTGGCATCGAAAAAAACGCTCTCGGGTGCTTTAGAGTGCCGAGTTTATCACTGCGCATGAAGAAATGACCACCTCCAACGTTTGGTTTATGTTTTATAAGCATTTTTAATTTTATTGCTTAAATCGCATTTTCTCGGCGAGCTGAGCGCTTTTTCTGAATTGTGCCGCTCCCGTAACTCTGGTTAGGTTGGCATCGAAAAAAACGCTCTCGGGTGCTTTAGAGTGCCGAGTTTATCACTGCGCATGAAGAAATGACCACTTCCAACGTTTGGTTTATGTTTTATAAGCATTTTTAATTTTATTGCTTAAATCGCATTTTCTCGGCGAGCTGAGCACTTTTTATGAATTGTGCCGCTCCCGTCACTCTGGTTAGGTTGGCATCGAAAAAAACGCTCTCGGGTGCTCTAGAGTGCCGAGTTTATTACTGCGCATTAAGAAATGACCACCTCCAACGTTTGGTTTATGTTTTATAAGCATTTTTAATTTTATTGCTTAAATCGCATTTTCTCGGCGAGCTGAGCACTTTTTCTGAATTGTGCCGCTCCCGTCACTCTGGTTAGGTTGGCATCGAAAAAAACGCTCTCGGGTGCTTTAGAGTGCCGAGTTATTCACTGCGCATGAAGAAATGACCACCTCCAACGTTTGGTTTATGTTTTATAAGCATTTTTAATTTTATTGCTTAAATCGCATTTTCTCGGCGAGCTGAGCACTTTTTCTGAATTGTGCCGCTCCCGTCACTCTGGTTAGGTTGGCATCGAAAAAAACGCTCTCGGGTGCTTTAGAGTGCCGAGTTTATCACTGCGCATGAAGAAATGACCACCTCCAACGTTTGGTTTATGTTTTATAAGCATTTTTAATTTTATTGCTTAAATCGCATTTTCTCGGCGAGCTGAGCGCTTTTTCTGAATTGTGCCGCTCCCGTCACTCTGGTTAGGTTGGCATCGAAAAAAACGCTCTCGGGTGCTTTAGAGTGCCGAGTTATTCACTGCGCATGAAGAAATGACCACCTCCAATGTTTGGTTTATGTTTAATAAGCATTTTTAATTTTATTGCTTAAATCGCATTTTCTCGGCGAGCTGAGCGCTTTTTCTGAATTGTGCCGCTCCCGTCACTCTGGTTAGGTTGGCATCGAAAAAAACGCTCTCGGGTGCTTTAGAGTGCCGAGTTATTCACTGCGCATGAAGAAATGACCACCTCCAACGTTTGGTTTATGTTTAATAAGCATTTTTAATTTTATTGCTTAAATCGCATTTTCTCGGCGAGCTGAGCACTTTTTCTGAATTGTGCCGCTCCCGTCACTCTGGTTAGGTTGGCATCGAAAAAAACGCTCTCGGGTGCTTTAGAGTGCCGAGTTTATTACTGCGCATTAGGAAATGACCACCTCCAACGTTTGGTTTATGTTTTATAAGCATTTTTAATTTTATTGCTTAAATCGCATTTTCTCGGCGAGCTGAGCGCTTTTTCTGAATTGTGCCGCTCCCGTCACTCTGGTTAGGTTGGCATCGAAAAAAACGCTCTCGGGTGCTTTAGAGTGCCGAGTTATTCACTGCGCATGAAGAAATGACCACCTCCAACGTTTGGTTTATGTTTAATAAGCATTTTTAATTTTATTGCTTAAATCGCATTTTCTCGGCGAGCTGAGCACTTTTTCTGAATTGTGCCGCTCCCGTCACTCTGGTTAGGTTGGCATCGAAAAAAACGCTCTCGGGTGCTTTAGAGTGCCGAGTTTATTACTGCGCATTAGGAAATGACCACCTCCAACGTTTGGTTTATGTTTTATAAGCATTTTTAATTTTATTGCTTAAATCGCATTTTCTCGGCGAGCTGAGCGCTTTTTCTGAATTGTGCCGCTCCCGTCACTCTGGTTAGGTTGGCATCGAAAAAAACGCTCTCGGGTGCTTTAGAGTGCCGAGTTTATTACTGCGCATTAAGAAATGACCACCTCCAACGTTTGGTTTATGTTTTATAAGCATTTTTAATTTTATTGCTTAAATCGCATTTTCTCGGCGAGCTGAGCACTTTTTCTGAATTGTGCCGTTCCCGTCACTCTGGTTAGGTTGGCATCGAAAAAAACGCTCTCGGGTGCTTTAGAGTGCCGAGTTATTCACTGCGCATGAAGAAATGACCACCTCCAACGTTTGGTTTATGTTTAATAAGCATTTTTAATTTTATTGCTTAAATCGCATTTTCTCGGCGAGCTGAGCACTTTTTCTGAATTGTGCCGCTCCCGTCACTCTGGTTAGGTTGGCATCGAAAAAAACGCTCTCGGGTGCTTTAGAGTGCCGAGTTTATTACTGCGCATTAGGAAATGACCACCTCCAACGTTTGGTTTATGTTTTATAAGCATTTTTAATTTTATTGCTTAAATCGCATTTTCTCGGCGAGCTGAGCGCTTTTTCTGAATTGTGCCGCTCCCGTCACTCTGGTTAGGTTGGCATCGAAAAAAACGCTCTCGGGTGCTTTAGAGTGCCGAGTTTATTACTGCGCATTAAGAAATGACCACCTCCAACGTTTGGTTTATGTTTTATAAGCATTTTTAATTTTATTGCTTAAATCGCATTTTCTCGGCGAGCTGAGCACTTTTTCTGAATTGTGCCGCTCCCGTCACTCTGGTTAGGTTGGCATCGAAAAAAACGCTCTCGGGTGCTTTAGAGTGCCGAGTTTATTACTGCGCATTAAGAAATGACCACCTCCAACGTTTGGTTTATGTTTTATAAGCATTTTTAATTTTATTGCTTAAATCGCATTTTTTTGGCGAGCTGAGCACTTTTTCTGAATTGTGCCGCTCCCGTCACTCTGGTATAGGTTGGCATCGAAAAAAACGCTCTCGGGTGCTTTAGAGTGCCGAGTTTATTACTGCGCATTAAGAAATGACCACCTCCAACGTTTGGTTTACGTTTTATAAGCATTTTTAATTTTATTGCTTAAATCGCATTTTCTCGGCGAGCTGAGCACTTTTTCTGAATTGTGCCGCTCCCGTCACTCTGGTTAGGTTGGCATCGAAAAAAACGCTCTCGGGTGCTTTAGAGTGCCGAGTTATTCACTGCGCATGGCGAAATGACCACCTCCAACGTTTGGTTTATGTTTAATAAGCATTTTTAATTTTATTGCTTGAATCGCATTTTCTCGGCGAGCTGAGCACTTTTTCTGAATTGTGCCGCTCCCGTCACTCTGGTTAGGTTGGCATCGAAAAAAACGCTCTCGGGTGCTTTAGAGTGCCGAGTTTATCACTGCGCATGAAGAAATGACCACCTCCAACGTTTGGTTCATGTTTTATAAGCATTTTTAATTTTATTGCTTAAATCGCATTTTCTCGGCGAGCTGAGCACTTTTTCTGAATTGTGCCGCTCCCGTCACTCTGGTTAGGTTGGCATCGAAAAAAACGCTCTCGGGTGCTTTAGAGTGCCGAGTTATTCACTGCGCATGAAGAAATGACCACCTCCAACGTTTGGTTTATGTTTTATAAGCATTTTTAATTTTATTGCTTAAATCGCATTTTCTCGGCGAGCTGAGCACTTTTTCTGAATTGTGCCGCTCCCGTCACTCTGGTTAGGTTGGCATCGAAAAAAACGCTCTCGGGTGCTTTAGAGTGCCGAGTTATTCACTGCGCATGAAGAAATGACCACCTCCAACGTTTGGTTTATGTTTTATAAGCATTTTTAATTTTATTGCTTAAATCGCATTTTCTCGGCGAGCTGAGCACTTTTTCTGAATTGTGCCGCTCCCGTCACTCTGGTTAGGTTGGCATCGAAAAAAACGCTCTCGGGTGCTTTAGAGTGCCGAGTTTATCACTGCGCATGAAGAAATGACCACCTCCAACGTTTGGTTTATGTTTTATAAGCATTTTTAATTTTATTGCTTAAATCGCATTTTCTCGGCGAGCTGAGCGCTTTTTCTGAATTGTGCCGCTCCCGTCACTCTGGTTAGGTTGGCATCGAAAAAAACGCTCTCGGGTGCTTTAGAGTGCCGAGTTTATTACTGCGCATGAAGAAATGACCACCTCCAATGTTTGGTTTATGTTTAATAAGCATTTTTAATTTTATTGCTTAAATCGCATTTTCTCGGCGAGCTGAGAGCTTTTTCTGAATTGTGCCGCTCCCGTCACTCTGGTTAGGTTGGCATCGAAAAAAACGCTCTCGGGTGCTTTAGAGTGCCGAGTTATTCACTGCGCATGAAGAAATGACCACCTCCAACGTTTGGTTTATGTTTAATAAGCATTTTTAATTTTATTGCTTAAATCGCATTTTCTCGGCGAGCTGAGCACTTTTTCTGAATTGTGCCGCTCCCGTCACTCTGGTTAGGTTGGCATCGAAAAAAACGCTCTCGGGTGCTTTAGAGTGCCGAGTTTATTACTGCGCATTAGGAAATGACCACCTCCAACGTTTGGTTTATGTTTAATAAGCATTTTTAATTTTATTGCTTAAATCGCATTTTCTCGGCGAGCTGAGCGCTTTTTCTGAATTGTGCCGCTCCCGTCACTCTGGTTAGGTTGGCATCGAAAAAAACGCTCTCGGGTGCTTTAGAGTGCCGAGTTATTCACTGCGCATGAAGAAATGACCACCTCCAACGTTTGGTTTATGTTTAATAAGCATTTTTAATTTTATTGCTTAAATCGCATTTTCTCGGCGAGCTGAGCACTTTTTCTGAATTGTGCCGCTCCCGTCACTCTGGTTAGGTTGGCATCGAAAAAAACGCTCTCGGGTGCTTTAGAGTGCCGAGTTTATTACTGCGCATTAGGAAATGACCACCTCCAACGTTTGGTTTATGTTTTATAAGCATTTTTAATTTTATTGCTTAAATCGCATTTTCTCGGCGAGCTGAGCGCTTTTTCTGAATTGTGCCGCTCCCGTCACTCTGGTTAGGTTGGCATCGAAAAAAACGCTCTCGGGTGCTTTAGAGTGCCGAGTTTATTACTGCGCATTAAGAAATGACCACCTCCAACGTTTGGTTTATGTTTTATAAGCATTTTTAATTTTATTGCTTAAATCGCATTTTCTCGGCGAGCTGAGCACTTTTTCTGAATTGTGCCGCTCCCGTCACTCTGGTTAGGTTGGCATCGAAAAAAACGCTCTCGGGTGCTTTAGAGTGCCGAGTTATTCACTGCGCATGAAGAAATGACCACCTCCAACGTTTGGTTTATGTTTTATAAGCATTTTTAATTTTATTGCTTAAATCGCATTTTCTCGGCGAGCTGAGCACTTTTTCTGAATTGTGCCGCTCCCGTCACTCTGGTTAGGTTGGCATCGAAAAAAACGCTCTCGGGTGCTTTAGAGTGCCGAGTTTATTACTGCGCATTAGGAAATGACCACCTCCAACGTTTGGTTTATGTTTTATAAGCATTTTTAATTTTATTGCTTAAATCGCATTTTCTCGGCGAGCTGAGCGCTTTTTCTGAATTGTGCCGCTCCCGTCACTCTGGTTAGGTTGGCATCGAAAAAAACGCTCTCGGGTGCTTTAGAGTGCCGAGTTTATTACTGCGCATTAAGAAATGACCACCTCCAACGTTTGGTTTATGTTTTATAAGCATTTTTAATTTTATTGCTTAAATCGCATTTTCTCGGCGAGCTGAGCACTTTTTCTGAATTGTGCCGCTCCCGTCACTCTGGTTAGGTTGGCATCGAAAAAAACGCTCTCGGGTGCTTTAGAGTGCCGAGTTTATTACTGCGCATTAAGAAATGACCACCTCCAACGTTTGGTTTATGTTTTATAAGCATTTTTAATTTTATTGCTTAAATCGCATTTTTTTGGCGAGCTGAGCACTTTTTCTGAATTGTGCCGCTCCCGTCACTCTGGTATAGGTTGGCATCGAAAAAAACGCTCTCGGGTGCTTTAGAGTGCCGAGTTTATTACTGCGCATTAAGAAATGACCACCTCCAACGTTTGGTTTACGTTTTATAAGCATTTTTAATTTTATTGCTTAAATCGCATTTTCTCGGCGAGCTGAGCACTTTTTCTGAATTGTGCCGCTCCCGTCACTCTGGTTAGGTTGGCATCGAAAAAAACGCTCTCGGGTGCTTTAGAGTGCCGAGTTATTCACTGCGCATGGCGAAATGACCACCTCCAACGTTTGGTTTATGTTTAATAAGCATTTTTAATTTTATTGCTTGAATCGCATTTTCTCGGCGAGCTGAGCACTTTTTCTGAATTGTGCCGCTCCCGTCACTCTGGTTAGGTTGGCATCGAAAAAAACGCTCTCGGGTGCTTTAGAGTGCCGAGTTTATCACTGCGCATGAAGAAATGACCACCTCCAACGTTTGGTTCATGTTTTATAAGCATTTTTAATTTTATTGCTTAAATCGCATTTTCTCGGCGAGCTGAGCACTTTTTCTGAATTGTGCCGCTCCCGTCACTCTGGTTAGGTTGGCATCGAAAAAAACGCTCTCGGGTGCTTTAGAGTGCCGAGTTATTCACTGCGCATGAAGAAATGACCACCTCCAACGTTTGGTTTATGTTTTATAAGCATTTTTAATTTTATTGCTTAAATCGCATTTTCTCGGCGAGCTGAGCACTTTTTCTGAATTGTGCCGCTCCCGTCACTCTGGTTAGGTTGGCATCGAAAAAAACGCTCTCGGGTGCTTTAGAGTGCCGAGTTTATCACTGCGCATGAAGAAATGACCACCTCCAACGTTTGGTTTATGTTTTATAAGCATTTTTAATTTTATTGCTTAAATCGCATTTTCTCGGCGAGCTGAGCGCTTTTTCTGAATTGTGCCGCTCCCGTCACTCTGGTTAGGTTGGCATCGAAAAAAACGCTCTCGGGTGCTTTAGAGTGCCGAGTTATTCACTGCGCATGAAGAAATGACCACCTCCAATGTTTGGTTTATGTTTAATAAGCATTTTTAATTTTATTGCTTAAATCCCATTTTCTCGGCGAGCTGAGCGCTTTTTCTGAATTGTGCCGCTCCCGTCACTCTGGTTAGGTTGGCATCGAAAAAAACGCTCTCGGGTGCTTTAGAGTGCCGAGTTATTCACTGCGCATGAAGAAATGACCACCTCCAACGTTTGGTTTATGTTTAATAAGCATTTTTAATTTTATTGCTTAAATCGCATTTTCTCGGCGAGCTGAGCACTTTTTCTGAATTGTGCCGCTCCCGGCACTCTGGTTAGGTTGGCATCGAAAAAAACGCTCTCGGGTGCTTTAGAGTGCCGAGTTTATTAATGCGCATTAGGAAATGACCACCTCCAACGTTTGGTTTATGTTTTATAAGCATTTTTAATTTTATTGCTTAAATCGCATTTTCTCGGCGAGCTGAGCGCTTTTTCTGAATTGTGCCGCTCCCGTCACTCTGGTTAGGTTGGCATCGAAAAAAACGCTCTCGGGTGCTTTAGAGTGCCGAGTTTATTACTGCGCATTAAGAAATGACCACCTCCAACGTTTGGTTTATGTTTTATAAGCATTTTTAATTTTATTGCTTAAATCGCATTTTCTCGGCGAGCTGAGCACTTTTTCTGAATTGTGCCGCTCCCGTCACTCTGGTTAGGTTGGCATCGAAAAAAACGCTCTCGGGTGCTTTAGAGTGCCGAGTTTATCACTGCGCATGAAGAAATGACCACCTCCAACGTTTGGTTTATGTTTTATAAGCATTTTTAATTTTATTGCTTAAATCGCATTTTCTCGGCGAGCTGAGCGCTTTTTCTGAATTGTGCCGCTCCCGTCACTCTGGTTAGGTTGGCATCGAAAAAAACGCTCTCGGGTGCTTTAGAGTGCCGAGTTTATCACTGCGCATGAAGAAATGACCACCTCCAACGTTTGGTTTATGTTTTATAAGCATTTTTAATTTTATTGCTTAAATCGCATTTTCTCGGCGAGCTGAGCACTTTTTCTGAATTGTGCCGCTCCCGTCACTCTGGTTAGGTTGGCATCGAAAAAAACGCTCTCGGGTGCTTTAGAGTGCCGAGTTTATCACTGCGCATGAAGAAATGACCACCTCCAACGTTTGGTTTATGTTTTATAAGCATTTTTAATTTTATTGCTTAAATCGCATTTTCTCGGCGAGCTGAGCGCTTTTTCTGAATTGTGCCTGTCCCGTCACTCTGGTTAGGTTGGCATCGAAAAAAACGCTCTCGGGTGCTTTAGAGTGCCGAGTTATTCACTGCGCATGAAGAAATGACCACCTCCAACGTTTGGTTTATGTTTAATAAGCATTTTTAATTTTATTGCTTAAATCGCATTTTCTCGGCGAGCTGAGCGCTTTTTCTGAATTGTGCCGCTCCCGTCACTCTGGTTAGGCATCGAAAAAAACGCTCTCGGGTGCTTTAGAGTGCCGAGTTATTCACTGCGCATGAAGAAATGACAACCTCCAACGTTTGGTTTATGTTTAATAAGCATTTTTAATTTTATTGCTTAAATCGCATTTTCTCGGCGAGCTGAGCACTTTTTCTGAATTGTGCCGCTCCCGTCACTCTGGTTAGGTTGGCATCGAAAAAAACGCTCTCGGGTGCTTTAGAGTGCCGAGTTTATTACTGCGCATTAAGAAATGACCACCTCCAACGTTTGGTTTATGTTTTATAAGCATTTTTAATTTTATTGCTTAAATCGCATTTTCTCGGCGAGCTGAGCGCTTTTTCTGAATTGTGCCGCTCCCGTCACTCTGGTTAGGTTGGCATCGAAAAAAACGCTCTCGGGTGCTTTAGAGTGCCGAGTTTATTACTGCGCATTAAGAAATGACCACCTCCAACCTTTGGTTTATGTTTTATAAGCATTTTTAATTTTATTGCTTAAATCGCATTTTCTCGGCGAGCTGAGCACTTTTTCTGAATTGTGCCGTCCCGTCACTCTGGTTAGGTTGGCATCGAAAAAAACGCTCACGGGTGCTTTAGAGTGCCGAGTTTATTACTGCGCATTAAGAAATGACCACCTCCAACGTTTGGTTTATGTTTTATAAGCATTTTTAATTTTATTGCTTAAATCGCATTTTCTCGGCGAGCTGAGCACTTTTTCTGAATTGTGCCGCTCCCGTCACTCTGGTTAGGTTGGCATCGAAAAAAACGCTCTCGGGTGCTTTAGAGTGCCGAGTTTATCACTGCGCATGAAGAAATGACCACCTCCAACGTTTGGTTTATGTTTTATAAGCATTTTTAATTTTATTGCTTAAATCGCATTTTCTCGGCGAGCTGAGCGCTTTTTCTGAATTGTGCCGCTCCCGTCACTCTGGTTAGGTTGGCATCGAAAAAAACGCTCTCGGGTGCTTTAGAGTGCCGAGTTTATCACTGCGCATGAAGAAATGACCACCTCCAACGTTTGGTTTATGTTTCATAAGCATTTTTAATTTTATTGCTTAAATCGCATTTTCTCGGCGAGCTGAGCGCTTTTTCTGAATTGTGCCGCTCCCGTAACTCTGGTTAGGTTGGCATCGAAAAAAACGCTCTCGGGTGCTTTAGAGTGCCGAGTTTATCACTGCGCATGAAGAAATGACCACTTCCAACGTTTGGTTTATGTTTTATAAGCATTTTTAATTTTATTGCTTAAATCGCATTTTCTCGGCGAGCTGAGCACTTTTTCTGAATTGTGCCGCTCCCGTCACTCTGGTTAGGTTGGCATCGAAAAAAACGCTCTCGGGTGCTCTAGAGTGCCGAGTTTATTACTGCGCATTAAGAAATGACCACCTCCAACGTTTGGTTTATGTTTTATAAGCATTTTTAATTTTATTGCTTAAATCGCATTTTCTCGGCGAGCTGAGCACTTTTTCTGAATTGTGCCGCTCCCGTCACTCTGGTTAGGTTGGCATCGAAAAAAACGCTCTCGGGTGCTTTAGAGTGCCGAGTTATTCACTGCGCATGAAGAAATGACCACCTCCAACGTTTGGTTTATGTTTTATAAGCATTTTTAATTTTATTGCTTAAATCGCATTTTCTCGGCGAGCTGAGCACTTTTTCTGAATTGTGCCGCTCCCGTCACTCTGGTTAGGTTGGCATCGAAAAAAACGCTCTCGGGTGCTTTAGAGTGCCGAGTTTATCACTGCGCATGAAGAAATGACCACCTCCAACGTTTGGTTTATGTTTTATAAGCATTTTTAATTTTATTGCTTAAATCGCATTTTCTCGGCGAGCTGAGCGCTTTTTCTGAATTGTGCCGCTCCCGTCACTCTGGTTAGGTTGGCATCGAAAAAAACGCTCTCGGGTGCTTTAGAGTGCCGAGTTATTCACTGCGCATGAAGAAATGACCACCTCCAACGTTTGGTTTATGTTTAATAAGCATTTTTAATTTTATTGCTTAAATCGCATTTTCTCGGCGAGCTGAGCGCTTTTTCTGAATTGTGCCGCTCCCGTAACTCTGGTTAGGTTGGCATCGAAAAAAACGCTCTCGGGTGCTTTAGAGTGCCGAGTTTATCACTGCGCATGAAGAAATGACCACTTCCAACGTTTGGTTTATGTTTTATAAGCATTTTTAATTTTATTGCTTAAATCGCATTTTCTCGGCGAGCTGAGCGCTTTTTCTGAATTGTGCCGCTCCCGTCACTCTGGTTAGGTTGGCATCGAAAAAAACGCTCTCGGGTGCTTTAGAGTGCCGAGTTATTCACTGCGCATGAAGAAATGACCACCTCCAACGTTTGGTTTATGTTTTATAAGCATTTTTAATTTTATTGCTTAAATCGCATTTTCTCGGCGAGCTGAGCACTTTTTCTGAATTGTGCCGCTCCCGTCACTCTGGTTAGGTTGGCATCGAAAAAAACGCTCTCGGGTGCTTTAGAGTGCCGAGTTTATCACTGCGCATGAAGAAATGACCACCTCCAACGTTTGGTTTATGTTTTATAAGCATTTTTAATTTTATTGCTTAAATCGCATTTTCTCGGCGAGCTGAGCGCTTTTTCTGAATTGTGCCGCTCCCGTCACTCTGGTTAGGTTGGCATCGAAAAAAACGCTCTCGGGTTCTTTAGAGTGCTGAGTTATTCACTGCGCATGAAGAAATGACCACCTCCAACGTTTGGTTTATGTTTAATAAGCATTTTTAATTTTATTGCTTAAATCGCATTTTCTCGGCGAGCTGAGCGCTTTTTCTGAATTGTGCCGCTCCCGTCACTCTGGTTAGGTTGGCATCGAAAAAAACGCTCTCGGGTGCTTTAGAGTGTCGAGTTATTCACTGCGCATTAAGAAATGACCACCTCCACCGTTTGGTTTATGTTTAATAAGCATTTTTAATTTTATTGCTTAAATCGCATTTTCTCGGCGAGCTGAGCACTTTTTCTGAATTGTGCCGCTCCCGTCACTCTGGTTAGGTTGGCATCGAAAAAAACGCTCTCGGGTGCTTTAGAGTGCCGAGTTTATTACTGCGCATTAAGAAATGACCACCTCCAACGTTTGGTTTATGTTTTATAAGCATTTTTAATTTTATTGCTTAAATCGCATTTTCTCGGCGAGCTGAGCACTTTTTCTGAATTGTGCCGCTCCCGTCACTCTGGTTAGGTTGGCATCGAAAAAAACGCTCTCGGGTGCTTTAGAGTGCCGAGTTATTCACTGCGCATGAAGAAATGACCACCTCCAACGTTTGGTTTATGTTTTATAAGCATTTTTAATTTTATTGCTTAAATCGCATTTTCTCGGCGAGCTGAGCACTTTTTCTGAATTGTGCCGCTCCCGTCACTCTGGTTAGGTTGGCATCGAAAAAAACGCTCTCGGGTGCTTTAGAGTGCCGAGTTTATCACTGCGCATGAAGAAATGACCACCTCCAACGTTTGGTTTATGTTTTATAAGCATTTTTAATTTTATTGCTTAAATCGCATTTTCTCGGCGAGCTGAGCGCTTTTTCTGAATTGTGCCGCTCCCGTCACTCTGGTTAGGTTGGCATCGAAAAAAACGCTCTCGGGTGCTTTAGAGTGCCGAGTTATTCACTGCGCATGAAGAAATGACCACCTCCAATGTTTGGTTTATGTTTAATAAGCATTTTTAATTTTATTGCTTAAATCGCATTTTCTCGGCGAGCTGAGCGCTTTTTCTGAATTGTGCCGCTCCCGTCACTCTGGTTAGGTTGGCATCGAAAAAAACGCTCTCGGGTGCTTTAGAGTGCCGAGTTATTCACTGCGCATGAAGAAATGACCACCTCCAACGTTTGGTTTATGTTTAATAAGCATTTTTAATTTTATTGCTTAAATCGCAATTTCTCGGCGAGCTGAGCACTTTTTCTGAATTGTGCCGCTCCCGTCACTCTGGTTAGGTTGGCATCGAAAAAAGCGCTCTCGGGTGCTTTAGAGTGCCGAGTTTATTACTGCGCATTAGGAAATGACCACCTCCAACGTTTGGTTTATGTTTTATAAGCATTTTTAATTTTATTGCTTAAATCGCATTTTCTCGGCGAGCTGAGCGCTTTTTCTGAATTGTGCCGCTCCCGTCACTCTGGTTAGGTTGGCATCGAAAAAAACGCTCTCGGGTGCTTTAGAGTGCCGAGTTATTCACTGCGCATGAAGAAATGACCACCTCCAACGTTTGGTTTATGTTTAATAAGCATGTTTAATTTTATTGCTTAAATCGCATTTTCTCGGCGAGCTGAGCACTTTTTCTGAATTGTGCCGCTCCCGTCACTCTGGTTAGGTTGGCATCGAAAAAAACGCTCTCGGGTGCTTTAGAGTGCCGAGTTTATTACTGCGCATTAGGAAATGACCACCTCCAACGTTTGGTTTATGTTTTATAAGCATTTTTAATTTTATTGCTTAAATCGCATTTTCTCGGCGAGCTGAGCGCTTTTTCTGAATTGTGCCGCTCCCGTCACTCTGGTTAGGTTGGCATGGAAAAAAACGCTCTCGGGTGCTTTAGAGTGCCGAGTTTATTACTGCGCATTAAGAAATGACCACCTCCAACGTTTGGTTTATGTTTTATAAGCATTTTTAATTTTATTGCTTAAATCGCATTTTCTCGGCGAGCTGAGCACTTTTTCTGAATTGTGCCGCTCCCGTCACTCTGGTTAGGTTGGCATCGAAAAAAACGCTCTCGGGTGCTTTAGAGTGCCGAGTTTATTACTGCGCATTAAGAAATGACCACCTCCAACGTTTGGTTTACGTTTTATAAGCATTTTTAATTTTATTGCTTAAATCGCATTTTCTCGGCGAGCTGAGCACTTTTTCTGAATTGTGCCGCTCCCGTCACTCTGGTTAGGTTGGCATCGAAAAAAACGCTCTCGGGTGCTTTAGAGTGCCGAGTTATTCACTGCGCATGAAGAAATGACCACCTCCAACGTTTGGTTTATGTTTAATAAGCATTTTTAATTTTATTGCTTGAATCGCATTTTCTCGGCGAGCTGAGCACTTTTTCTGAATTGTGCCGCTCCCGTCACTCTGGTTAGGTTGGCATCGAAAAAAACGCTCTCGGGTGCTTTAGAGTGCCGAGTTTATCACTGCGCATGAAGAAATGACCACCTCCAACGTTTGGTTTATGTTTTATAAGCATTTTTAATTTTATTGCTTAAATCGCATTTTCTCGGCGAGCTGAGCACTTTTTCTGAATTGTGCCGCTCCCGTCACTCTGGTTAGGTTGGCATCGAAAAAAACGCTCTCGGGTGCTTTAGAGTGCCGAGTTATTCACTGCGCATGAAGAAATGACCACCTCCAACGTTTGGTTTATGTTTTATAAGCATTTTTAATTTTATTGCTTAAATCGCATTTTCTCGGCGAGCTGAGCACTTTTTCTGAATTGTGCCGCTCCCGTCACTCTGGTTAGGTTGGCATCGAAAAAAACGCTCTCGGGTGCTTTAGAGTGCCGAGTTTATCACTGCGCATGAAGAAATGACCACCTCCAACGTTTGGTTTATGTTTTATAAGCATTTTTAATTTTATTGCTTAAATCGCATTTTCTCGGCGAGCTGAGCGCTTTTTCTGAATTGTGCCGCTCCCGTCACTCTGGTTAGGTTGGCATCGAAAAAAACGCTCTCGGGTGCTTTAGAGTGCCGAGTTATTCACTGCGCATGAAGAAATGACCACCTCCAATGTTTGGTTTATGTTTAATAAGCATTTTTAATTTTATTGCTTAAATCCCATTTTCTCGGCGAGCTGAGCGCTTTTTCTGAATTGTGCCGCTCCCGTCACTCTGGTTAGGTTGTCATCGAAAAAAACGCTCTCGGGTGCTTTAGAGTGCCGAGTTATTCACTGCGCATGAAGAAATGACCACCTCCAACGTTTGGTTTATGTTTAATAAGCATTTTTAATTTTATTGCTTAAATCGCATTTTCTCGGCGAGCTGAGCACTTTTTCTGAATTGTGCCGCTCCCGTCACTCTGGTTAGGTTGGCATCGAAAAAAACGCTCTCGGGTGCTTTAGAGTGCCGAGTTTATTACTGCGCATTAGGAAATGACCACCTCCAACGTTTGGTTTATGTTTTATAAGCATTTTTAATTTTATTGCTTAAATCGCATTTTCTCGGCGAGCTGAGCGCTTTTTCTGAATTGTGCCGCTCCCGTCACTCTGGTTAGGTTGGCATCGAAAAAAACGCTCTCGGGTGCTTTAGAGTGCCGAGTTTATTACTGCGCATTAAGAAATGACCACCTCCAACGTTTGGTTTATGTTTTATAAGCATTTTTAATTTTATTGCTTAAATCGCATTTTCTCGGCGAGCTGAGCACTTTTTCTGAATTGTGCCGCTCCCGTCACTCTGGTTAGGTTGGCATCGAAAAAAACGCTCTCGGGTGCTTTAGAGTGCCGAGTTTATCACTGCGCATGAAGAAATGACCACCTCCAACGTTTGGTTTATGTTTTATAAGCATTTTTAATTTTATTGCTTAAATCGCATTTTCTCGGCGAGCTGAGCGCTTTTTCTGAATTGTGCCGCTCCCGTCACTCTGGTTAGGTTGGCATCGAAAAAAACGCTCTCGGGTGCTTTAGAGTGCCGAGTTTATCACTGCGCATGAAGAAATGACCACCTCCAACGTTTGGTTTATGTTTTATAAGCATTTTTAATTTTATTGCTTAAATCGCATTTTCTCGGCGAGCTGAGCACTTTTTCTGAATTGTGCCGCTCCCGTCACTCTGGTTAGGTTGGCATCGAAAAAAACGCTCTCGGGTGCTTTAGAGTGCCGAGTTTATCACTGCGCATGAAGAAATGACCACCTCCAACGTTTGGTTTATGTTTTATAAGCATTTTTAATTTTATTGCTTAAATCGCATTTTCTCGGCGAGCTGAGCGCTTTTTCTGAATTGTGCCTGTCCCGTCACTCTGGTTAGGTTGGCATCGAAAAAAACGCTCTCGGGTGCTTTAGAGTGCCGAGTTATTCACTGCGCATGAAGAAATGACCACCTCCAACGTTTGGTTTATGTTTAATAAGCATTTTTAATTTTATTGCTTAAATCGCATTTTCTCGGCGAGCTGAGCGCTTTTTCTGAATTGTGCCGCTCCCGTCACTCTGGTTAGGTTGGCATCGAAAAAAACGCTCTCGGGTGCTTTAGAGTGCCGAGTTATTCACTGCGCATGAAGAAATGACAACCTCCAACGTTTGGTTTGTGTTTAATAAGCATTTTTAATTTTATTGCTTAAATCGCATTTTCTCGGCGAGCTGAGCACTTTTTCTGAATTGTGCCGCTCCCGTCACTCTGGTTAGGTTGGCATCGAAAAAAACGCTCTCGGGTGCTTTAGAGTGCCGAGTTTATTACTGCGCATTAAGAAATGACCACCTCCAACGTTTGGTTTATGTTTTATAAGCATTTTTAATTTTATTGCTTAAATCGCATTTTCTCGGCGAGCTGAGCGCTTTTTCTGAATTGTGCCGCTCCCGTCACTCTGGTTAGGTTGGCATCGAAAAAAACGCTCTCGGGTGCTTTAGAGTGCCGAGTTTATTACTGCGCATTAAGAAATGACCACCTCCAACGTTTGGTTTATGTTTTATAAGCATTTTTAATTTTATTGCTTAAATCGCATTTTCTCGGCGAGCTGAGCACTTTTTCTGAATTGTGCCGTCCCGTCACTCTGGTTAGGTTGGCATCGAAAAAAACGCTCACGGGTGCTTTAGAGTGCCGAGTTTATTACTGCGCATTAAGAAATGACCACCTCCAACGTTTGGTTTATGTTTTATAAGCATTTTTAATTTTATTGCTTAAATCGCATTTTCTCGGCGAGCTGAGCACTTTTTCTGAATTGTGCCGCTCCCGTCACTCTGGTTAGGTTGGCATCGAAAAAAACGCTCTCGGGTGCTTTAGAGTGCCGAGTTTATTACTGCGCATTAGGAAATGACCACCTCCAACGTTTGGTTTATGTTTTATAAGCATTTTTAATTTTATTGCTTAAATCGCATTTTCTCGGCGAGCTGAGCGCTTTTTCTGAATTGTGCCGCTCCCGTCACTCTGGTTAGGTTGGCATCGAAAAAAACGCTCTCGGGTGCTTTAGAGTGCCGAGTTTATCACTGCGCATGAAGAAATGACCACCTCCAACGTTTGGTTTATGTTTTATAAGCATTTTTAATTTTATTGCTTAAATCGCATTTTCTCGGCGAGCTGAGCGCTTTTTCTGAATTGTGCCGCTCCCGTAACTCTGGTTAGGTTGGCATCGAAAAAAACGCTCTCGGGTGCTTTAGAGTGCCGAGTTTATCACTGCGCATGAAGAAATGACCACTTCCAACGTTTGGTTTATGTTTTATAAGCATTTTTAATTTTATTGCTTAAATCGCATTTTCTCGGCGAGCTGAGCACTTTTTCTGAATTGTGCCGCTCCCGTCACTCTGGTTAGGTTGGCATCGAAAAAAACGCTCTCGGGTGCTCTAGAGTGCCGAGTTTATTACTGCGCATTAAGAAATGACCACCTCCAACGTTTGGTTTATGTTTAATAAGCATTTTTAATTTTATTGCTTAAATCGCATTTTCTCGGCGAGCTGAGCACTTTTTCTGAATTGTGCCGCTCCCGTCACTCTGGTTAGGTTGGCATCGAAAAAAACGCTCTCGGGTGCTTTAGAGTGCCGAGTTTATTACTGCGCATTAGGAAATGACCACCTCCAACGTTTGGTTTATGTTTTATAAGCATTTTTAATTTTATTGCTTAAATCGCATTTTCTCGGCGAGCTGAGCGCTTTTTCTGAATTGTGCCGCTCCCGTCACTCTGGTTAGGTTGGCATCGAAAAAAACGCTCTCGGGTGCTTTAGAGTGCCGAGTTTATTACTGCGCATTAAGAAATGACCACCTCCAACGTTTGGTTTATGTTTTATAAGCATTTTTAATTTTATTGCTTAAATCGCATTTTCTCGGCGAGCTGAGCACTTTTTCTGAATTGTGCCGCTCCCGTCACTCTGGTTAGGTTGGCATCGAAAAAAACGCTCTCGGGTGCTTTAGAGTGCCGAGTTATTCACTGCGCATGAAGAAATGACCACCTCCAACGTTTGGTTTATGTTTAATAAGCATTTTTAATTTTATTGCTTAAATCGCATTTTCTCGGCGAGCTGAGCACTTTTTCTGAATTGTGCCGCTCCCGTCACTCTGGTTAGGTTGGCATCGAAAAAAACGCTCTCGGGTGCTTTAGAGTGCCGAGTTTATTACTGCGCATTAGGAAATGACCACCTCCAACGTTTGGTTTATGTTTTATAAGCATTTTTAATTTTATTGCTTAAATCGCATTTTCTCGGCGAGCTGAGCGCTTTTTCTGAATTGTGCCGCTCCCGTCACTCTGGTTAGGTTGGCATCGAAAAAAACGCTCTCGGGTGCTTTAGAGTGCCGAGTTTATTACTATGCATTAAGAAATGACCACCTCCAACGTTTGGTTTATGTTTTATAAGCATTTTTAATTTTATTGCTTAAATCGCATTTTCTCGGCGAGCTGAGCACTTTTTCTGAATTGTGCCGCTCCCGTCACTCTGGTTAGGTTGGCATCGAAAAAAACGCTCTCGGGTGCTTTAGAGTGCCGAGTTTATTACTGCGCATTAAGAAATGACCACCTCCAACGTTTGGTTTATGTTTTATAAGCATTTTTAATTTTATTGCTTAAATCGCATTTTCTCGGCGAGCTGAGCACTTTTTCTGAATTGTGCCGCTCCCGTCACTCTGGTTAGGTTGGCATCGAAAAAAACGCTCTCGGGTGCTTTAGAGTGCCGAGTTTATTACTGCGCATTAAGAAATGACCACCTCCAACGTTTGGTTTACGTTTTATAAGCATTTTTAATTTTATTGCTTAAATCGCATTTTCTCGGCGAGCTGAGCACTTTTTCTGAATTGTGCCGCTCCCGTCACTCTGGTTAGGTTGGCATCGAAAAAAACGCTCTCGGGTGCTTTAGAGTGCCGAGTTATTCACTGCGCATGAAGAAATGACCACCTCCAACGTTTGGTTTATGTTTAATAAGCATTTTTAATTTTATTGCTTGAATCGCATTTTCTCGGCGAGCTGAGCACTTTTTCTGAATTGTGCCGCTCCCGTCACTCTGGTTAGGTTGGCATCGAAAAAAACGCTCTCGGGTGCTTTAGAGTGCCGAGTTTATCACTGCGCATGAAGAAATGACCACCTCCAACGTTTGGTTTATGTTTTATAAGCATTTTTAATTTTATTGCTTAAATCGCATTTTCTCGGCGAGCTGAGCACTTTTTCTGAATTGTGCCGCTCCCGTCACTCTGGTTAGGTTGGCATCGAAAAAAACGCTCTCGGGTGCTTTAGAGTGCCGAGTTATTCACTGCGCATGAAGAAATGACCACCTCCAACGTTTGGTTTATGTTTTATAAGCATTTTTAATTTTATTGCTTAAATCGCATTTTCTCGGCGAGCTGAGCACTTTTTCTGAATTGTGCCGCTCCCGTCACTCTGGTTAGGTTGGCATCGAAAAAAACGCTCTCGGGTGCTTTAGAGTGCCGAGTTTATCACTGCGCATGAAGAAATGACCACCTCCAACGTTTGGTTTATGTTTTATAAGCATTTTTAATTTTATTGCTTAAATCGCATTTTCTCGGCGAGCTGAGCGCTTTTTCTGAATTGTGCCGCTCCCGTCACTCTGGTTAGGTTGGCATCGAAAAAAACGCTCTCGGGTGCTTTAGAGTGCCGAGTTATTCACTGCGCATGAAGAAATGACCACCTCCAATGTTTGGTTTATGTTTAATAAGCATTTTTAATTTTATTGCTTAAATCCCATTTTCTCGGCGAGCTGAGCGCTTTTTCTGAATTGTGCCGCTCCCGTCACTCTGGTTAGGTTGTCATCGAAAAAAACGCTCTCGGGTGCTTTAGAGTGCCGAGTTATTCACTGCGCATGAAGAAATGACCACCTCCAACGTTTGGTTTATGTTTAATAAGCATTTTTAATTTTATTGCTTAAATCGCATTTTCTCGGCGAGCTGAGCACTTTTTCTGAATTGTGCCGCTCCCGTCACTCTGGTTAGGTTGGCATCGAAAAAAACGCTCTCGGGTGCTTTAGAGTGCCGAGTTTATTACTGCGCATTAGGAAATGACCACCTCCAACGTTTGGTTTATGTTTTATAAGCATTTTTAATTTTATTGCTTAAATCGCATTTTCTCGGCGAGCTGAGCGCTTTTTCTGAATTGTGCCGCTCCCGTCACTCTGGTTAGGTTGGCATCGAAAAAAACGCTCTCGGGTGCTTTAGAGTGCCGAGTTTATTACTGCGCATTAAGAAATGACCACCTCCAACGTTTGGTTTATGTTTTATAAGCATTTTTAATTTTATTGCTTAAATCGCATTTTCTCGGCGAGCTGAGCACTTTTTCTGAATTGTGCCGCTCCCGTCACTCTGGTTAGGTTGGCATCGAAAAAAACGCTCTCGGGTGCTTTAGAGTGCCGAGTTTATCACTGCGCATGAAGAAATGACCACCTCCAACGTTTGGTTTATGTTTTATAAGCATTTTTAATTTTATTGCTTAAATCGCATTTTCTCGGCGAGCTGAGCGCTTTTTCTGAATTGTGCCGCTCCCGTCACTCTGGTTAGGTTGGCATCGAAAAAAACGCTCTCGGGTGCTTTAGAGTGCCGAGTTTATCACTGCGCATGAAGAAATGACCACCTCCAACGTTTGGTTTATGTTTTATAAGCATTTTTAATTTTATTGCTTAAATCGCATTTTCTCGGCGAGCTGAGCACTTTTTCTGAATTGTGCCGCTCCCGTCACTCTGGTTAGGTTGGCATCGAAAAAAACGCTCTCGGGTGCTTTAGAGTGCCGAGTTTATCACTGCGCATGAAGAAATGACCACCTCCAACGTTTGGTTTATGTTTTATAAGCATTTTTAATTTTATTGCTTAAATCGCATTTTCTCGGCGAGCTGAGCGCTTTTTCTGAATTGTGCCTGTCCCGTCACTCTGGTTAGGTTGGCATCGAAAAAAACGCTCTCGGGTGCTTTAGAGTGCCGAGTTATTCACTGCGCATGAAGAAATGACCACCTCCAACGTTTGGTTTATGTTTAATAAGCATTTTTAATTTTATTGCTTAAATCGCATTTTCTCGGCGAGCTGAGCGCTTTTTCTGAATTGTGCCGCTCCCGTCACTCTGGTTAGGTTGGCATCGAAAAAAACGCTCTCGGGTGCTTTAGAGTGCCGAGTTATTCACTGCGCATGAAGAAATGACAACCTCCAACGTTTGGTTTGTGTTTAATAAGCATTTTTAATTTTATTGCTTAAATCGCATTTTCTCGGCGAGCTGAGCACTTTTTCTGAATTGTGCCGCTCCCGTCACTCTGGTTAGGTTGGCATCGAAAAAAACGCTCTCGGGTGCTTTAGAGTGCCGAGTTTATTACTGCGCATTAAGAAATGACCACCTCCAACGTTTGGTTTATGTTTTATAAGCATTTTTAATTTTATTGCTTAAATCGCATTTTCTCGGCGAGCTGAGCGCTTTTTCTGAATTGTGCCGCTCCCGTCACTCTGGTTAGGTTGGCATCGAAAAAAACGCTCTCGGGTGCTTTAGAGTGCCGAGTTTATTACTGCGCATTAAGAAATGACCACCTCCAACGTTTGGTTTATGTTTTATAAGCATTTTTAATTTTATTGCTTAAATCGCATTTTCTCGGCGAGCTGAGCACTTTTTCTGAATTGTGCCGTCCCGTCACTCTGGTTAGGTTGGCATCGAAAAAAACGCTCACGGGTGCTTTAGAGTGCCGAGTTTATTACTGCGCATTAAGAAATGACCACCTCCAACGTTTGGTTTATGTTTTATAAGCATTTTTAATTTTATTGCTTAAATCGCATTTTCTCGGCGAGCTGAGCACTTTTTCTGAATTGTGCCGCTCCCGTCACTCTGGTTAGGTTGGCATCGAAAAAAACGCTCTCGGGTGCTTTAGAGTGCCGAGTTATTCACTGCGCATGGAGAAATGACCACCTCCAACGTTTGGTTTATGTTTTATAAGCATTTTTAATTTTATTGCTTAAATCGCATTTTCTCGGCGAGCTGAGCACTTTTTCTGAATTGTGCCGCTCCCGTCACTCTGGTTAGGTTGGCATCGAAAAAAACGCTCTCGGGTGCTTTAGAGTGCCGAGTTTATCACTGCGCATGAAGAAATGACCACCTCCAACGTTTGGTTTATGTTTTATAAGCATTTTTAATTTTATTGCTTAAATCGCATTTTCTCGGCGAGCTGAGCGCTTTTTCTGAATTGTGCCGCTCCCGTCACTCTGGTTAGGTTGGCATCGAAAAAAACGCTCTCGGGTGCTTTAGAGTGCCGAGTTTATCACTGCGCATGAAGAAATGACCACCTCCAACGTTTGGTTTATGTTTCATAAGCATTTTTAATTTTATTGCTTAAATCGCATTTTCTCGGCGAGCTGAGCGCTTTTTCTGAATTGTGCCGCTCCCGTAACTCTGGTTAGGTTGGCATCGAAAAAAACGCTCTCGGGTGCTTTAGAGTGCCGAGTTTATCACTGCGCATGAAGAAATGACCACTTCCAACGTTTGGTCTATGTTTTATAAGCATTTTTAATTTTATTGCTTAAATCGCATTTTCTCGGCGAGCTGAGCACTTTTTCTGAATTGTGCCGCTCCCGTCACTCTGGTTAGGTTGGCATCGAAAAAAACGCTCTCGGGTGCTCTAGAGTGCCGAGTTTATTACTGCGCATTAAGAAATGACCACCTCCAACGTTTGGTTTATGTTTTATAAGCATTTTTAATTTTATTGCTTAAATCGCATTTTCTCGGCGAGCTGAGCACTTTTTCTGAATTGTGCCGCTCCCGTCACTCTGGTTAGGTTGGCATCGAAAAAAACGCTCTCGGGTGCTTTAGAGTGCCGAGTTATTCACTGCGCATGAAGAAATGACCACCTCCAACGTTTGGTTTATGTTTTATAAGCATTTTTAATTTTATTGCTTAAATCGCATTTTCTCGGCGAGCTGAGCACTTTTTCTGAATTGTGCCGCTCCCGTCACTCTGGTTAGGTTGGCATCGAAAAAAACGCTCTCGGGTGCTTTAGAGTGCCGAGTTTATCACTGCGCATGATGAAATGACCACATCCAACGTTTGGTTTATGTTTTATAAGCATTTTTAATTTTATTGCTTAAATCGCATTTTCTCGGCGAGCTGAGCGCTTTTTCTGAATTGTGCCGCTCCCGTCACTCTGGTTAGGTTGGCATCGAAAAAAACGCTCTCGGGTGCTTTAGAGTGCCGAGTTTATTACTGCGCATTAAGAAATGACCACCTCCAACGTTTGGTTTATGTTTTATAAGCATTTTTAATTTTATTGCTTAAATCGCATTTTCTCGGCGAGCTGAGCACTTTTTCTGAATTGTGCCGCTCCCGTCACTCTGGTTAGGTTGGCATCGAAAAAAACGCTATCGGGTGCTTTAGAGTGCCGAGTTATTCACTGCGCATGAAGAAATGACCACCTCCAACGTTTGGTTTATGTTTTATAAGCATTTTTAATTTTATTGCTTAAATCGCATTTTCTCGGCGAGCTGAGCACTTTTTCTGAATTGTGCCGCTCCCGTCACTCTGGTTAGGTTGGCATCGAAAAAAACGCTCTCGGGTGCTTTAGAGTGCCGAGTTTATTACTGCGCATTAAGAAATGACCACCTCCAACGTTTGGTTTATGTTTTATAAGCATTTTTAATTTTATTGCTTAAATCGCATTTTCTCGGCGAGCTGAGCACTTTTTCTGAATTGTGCCGCTCCCGTCACTCTGGTTAGGTTGGCATCGAAAAAAACGCTCTCGGGTGCTTTAGAGTGCCGAGTTTATTACTGCGCATTAAGAAATGACCACCTCCAACGTTTGGTTTATGTTTTATAAGCATTTTTAATTTTATTGCTTAAATCGCATTTTCTCGGCGAGCTGAGCGCTTTTTCTGAATTGTGCCGCTCCCGTCACTCTGGTTAGGTTGGCATCGAAAAAAACGCTCTCGGGTGCTTTAGAGTGCCGAGTTATTCACTGCGCATGAAGAAATGACCACCTCCAACGTTTGGTTTATGTTTAATAAGCATTTTTAATTTTATTGCTTAAATCGCATTTTCTCGGCGAGCTGAGCACTTTTTCTGAATTGTGCCGCTCCCGTCACTCTGGTTAGGTTGGCATCGAAAAAAACGCTCTCGGGTGCTTTAGAGTGCCGAGTTTATTACTGCGCATTAAGAAATGACCACCTCCAACGTTTGGTTTATGTTTTATAAGCATTTTTAATTTTATTGCTTAAATCGCATTTTCTCGGCGAGCTGAGCGCTTTTTCTGAATTGTGCCGCTCCCGTCACTCTGGTTAGGTTGGCATCGAAAAAAACGCTCTCGGGTGCTTTAGAGTGCCGAGTTATTCACTGCGCATGAAGAAATGACCACCTCCAACGTTTGGTTTGTGTTTAATAAGCATTTTTAATTTTATTGCTTAAATCGCATTTTCTCGGCGAGCTGAGCACTTTTTCTGAATTGTGCCGCTCCCGTCACTCTGGTTAGGTTGGCATCGAAAAAAACGCTCTCGGGTGCTTTAGAGTGCCGAGTTTATTACTGCGCATTAAGAAATGACCACCTCCAACGTTTGGTTTATGTTTTATAAGCATTTTTAATTTTATTGCTTAAATCGCATTTTCTCGGCGAGCTGAGCACTTTTTCTGAATTGTGCCGCTCCCGTCACTCTGGTTAGGTTGGCATCGAAAAAAACGCTCTCGGGTGCTTTAGAGTGCCGAGTTTATCACTGCGCATGAAGAAATGACCACCTCCAACGTTTGGTTTATGTTTAATAAGCATTTTTAATTTTATTGCTTAAATCGCATTTTCTCGGCGAGCTGAGCACTTTTTCTGAATTGTGCCGCTCCCGTCACTCTGGTTAGGTTGGCATCGAAAAAAACGCTCTCGGGTGCTTTAGAGTGCCGACTTTATCACTGCGCATGAAGAAATGACCACCTCCAACGTTTGGTTTATGTTTTATAAGCATTTTTAATTTTATTGCTTAAATCGCATTTTCTCGGCGAGCTGAGCACTTTTTCTGAATTGTGCCGCTCCCGTCACTCTGGTTAGGTTGGCATCGAAAAAAACGCTCACGGGTGCTTTAGAGTGCCGAGTTTATTACTGCGCATTAAGAAATGACCACCTCCAACGTTTGGTTTATGTTTTATAAGCATTTTTAATTTTATTGCTTAAATTGCATTTTCTCGGCGAGCTGAGCACTTTTTCTGAATTGTGCCGCTCCCGTCACTCTGGTTAGGTTGGCATCGAAAAAAACGCTATCGGGTGCTTTAGAGTGCCGAGTTATTCACTGCGCATGAAGAAATGACCACCTCCAACGTTTGGTTTATGTTTTATAAGCATTTTTAATTTTATTGCTTAAATCGCATTTTCTCGGCGAGCTGAGCGCTTTTTCTGAATTGTGCCGCTCCCGTCACTCTGGTTAGGTTGGCATCGAAAAAAACGCTCTCGGGTGCTTTAGAGTGCCGAGTTATTCACTGCGCATGAAGAAATGACCACCTCCAACGTTTGGTTTATGTTTAATAAGCATTTTTAATTTTATTGCTTAAATCGCATTTTCTCGGCGAGCTGAGCACTTTTTCTGAATTGTGCCGCTCCCGTCACTCTGGTTAGGTTGGCATCGAAAAAAACGCTCTCGGGTGCTTTAGAGTGCCGAGTTTATTACTGCGCATTAAGAAATGACCACCTCCAACGTTTGATTTATGTTTTATAAGCATTTTTAATTTTATTGCTTAAATCGCATTTTCTCGGCGAGCTGAGCGCTTTTTCTGAATTGTGCCGCTCCCGTCACTCTGGTTAGGTTGGCATCGAAAAAAACGCTCTCGGGTGCTTTAGAGTGCCGAGTTATTCACTGCGCATGAAGAAATGACCACCTCGAACGTTTGGTTTATGTTTAATAAGCATTTTTAATTTTATTGCTTAAATCGCATTTTCTCGGCGAGCTGAGCACTTTTTCTGAATTGTGCCGCTCCCGTCACTCTGGTTAGGTTGGCATCGAAAAAAACGCTCTCGGGTTCTTTAGAGTGCCGAGTTTATTACTGCGCATTAAGAAATGACCACCTCCAACGTTTGGTTTATGTTTTATAAGCATTTTTAATTTTATTGCTTAAATCGCATTTTCTCGGCGAGCTGAGCACTTTTTCTGAATTGTGCCGCTCCCGTCACTCTGGTTAGGTTGGCATCGAAAAAAACGCTCTCGGGTGCTTTAGAGTGCCGAGTTTATCACTGCGCATGAAGAAATGACCACCTCCAACGTTTGGTTTATGTTTAATAAGCATTTTTAATTTTATTGCTTAAATCGCATTTTCTCGGCGAGCTGAGCACTTTTTCTGAATTGTGCCGCTCCCGTCACTCTGGTTAGGTTGGCATCGAAAAAAACGCTCTCGGGTGCTTTAGAGTGCCGACTTTATCACTGCGCATGAAGAAATGACCACCTCCAACGTTTGGTTTATGTTTTATAAGCATTTTTAATTTTATTGCTTAAATCGCATTTTCTCGGCGAGCTGAGCACTTTTTCTGAATTGTGCCGCTCCCGTCACTCTGGTTAGGTTGGCATCGAAAAAAACGCTCACGGGTGCTTTAGAGTGCCGAGTTTATTACTGCGCATTAAGAAATGACCACCTCCAACGTTTGGTTTATGTTTTATAAGCATTTTTAATTTTATTGCTTAAATCGCATTTTCTCGGCGAGCTGAGCACTTTTTCTGAATTGTGCCGCTCCCGTCACTCTGGTTAGGTTGGCATCGAAAAAAACGCTCTCGGGTGCTTTAGAGTGCCGAGTTATTCACTGCGCATGAAGAAATGACCACCTCCAACGTTTGGTTTATGTTTTATAAGCATTTTTAATTTTATTGCTTAAATCGCATTTTCTCGGCGAGCTGAGCGCTTTTTCTGAATTGTGCCGCTCCCGTAACTCTGGTTAGGTTGGCATCGAAAAAAACGCTCTCGGGTGCTTTAGAGTGCCGAGTTTATTACTGCGCATTAAGAAATGACCACCTCCAACGTTTGGTTTATGTTTAATAAGCATTTTTAATTTTATTGCTTAAATCGCATTTTCTCGGCGAGCTGAGCGCTTTTTCTGAATTGTGCCGCTCCCGTAACTCTGGTTAGGTTGGCATCGAAAAAAACGCTCTCGGGTGCTTTAGAGTGCCGAGTTTATTACTGCGCATTAAGAAATGACCACCTCCAACGTTTGGTTTATGTTTAATAAGCATTTTTAATTTTATTGCTTAAATCGCATTTTCTCGGCGAGCTGAGCACTTTTTCTGAATTGTGCCGCTCCCGTCACTCTGGTTAGGTTGGCATCGAAAAAAACGCTCTCGGGTGCTTTAGAGTGCCGAGTTTATTACTGCGCATTAAGAAATGACCACCTCCAACGTTTGGTTTATGTTTTATAAGCATTTTTAATTTTATTGCTTAAATCGCATTTTCTCGGCGAGCTGAGCACTTTTTCTGAATTGTGCCGCTCCCGTCACTCTGGTTAGGTTGGCATCGAAAAAAACGCTCTCGGGTGCTTTAGAGTGCCGAGTTTATTACTGCGCATTAAGAAATGACCACCTCCAACGTTTGGTTTATGTTTTATAAGCATTTTTAATTTTATTGCTTTAATCGCATTTTCTCGGCGAGCTGAGCACTTTTTCTGAATTGTGCCGCTCCCGTCACTTGGCATCGAAAAAAACGCTCTCGGGTGCTTTAGAGTGCCGAGTTATTCACTGCGCATGAAGAAATGACCACCTCCAACGTTTGGTTTATGTTTTATAAGCATTTTTAATTTTATTGCTTAAATCGCATTTTCTCGGCGAGCTGAGCGCTTTTTCTGAATTGTGCCGCTCCCGTCACTCTGGTTAGGTTGGCATCGAAAAAAACGCTCTCGGGTGCTTTAGAGTGCCGAGTTTATTACTGCGCATTAAGAAATGACCACCTCCAACGTTTGGTTTATGTTTTATAAGCATTTTTAATTTTATTGCCTAAATCGCATTTTCTCGGCGAGCTGAGCACTTTTTCTGAATTGTGCCGCTCCCGTCACTCTGGTTAGGTTGGCATCGAAAAAAACGCTCTCGGGTGCTTTAGAGTGCCGAGTTTATTACTGCGCATTAAGAAATGACCACCTCCAACGTTTGGTTTATGTTTTATAAGCATTTTTAATTTTATTGCTTAAATCGCATTTTCTCGGTGAGCTGAGCACTTTTTCTGAATTGTGCCGCTCCCGTCACTCTGGTTAGGTTGGCATCGAAAAAAACGCTATCGGGTGCTTTAGAGTGCCGAGTTTATTACTGCGCATTAAGAAATGACCACCTCCAACGTTTGGTTTATGTTTTATAAGCATTTTTAATTTTATTGCTTAAATCGCATTTTCTCGGCGAGCTGAGCACTTTTTCTGAATTGTGCCGCTCCCGTCACTTGGCATCGAAAAAAACGCTCTCGGGTGCTTTAGAGTGCCGAGTTATTCACTGCGCATGAAGAAATGACCACCTCCAACGTTTGGTTTATGTTTTATAAGCATTTTTAATTTTATTGCTTAAATCGCATTTTCTCGGCGAGCTGAGCACTTTTTCTGAATTGTGCCGCTCCCGTCACTCTGGTTAGGTTGGCATCGAAAAAAACGCTCTCGGGTGCTTTAGAGTGCCGAGTTTATTACTGCGCATTAAGAAATGACCACCTCCAACGTTTGGTTTATGTTTTATAAGCATTTTTAATTTTATTGCTTAAATCGCATTTTCTCGGCGAGCTGAGCACTTTTTCTGAATTGTGCCGCTCCCGTCACTCTGGTTAGGTTGGCATCGAAAAAAACGCTATCGGGTGCTTTAGAGTGCCGAGTTATTCACTGCGCATGAAGAAATGACCACCTCCAACGTTTGGTTTATGTTTAATAAGCATTTTTAATTTTATTGCTTAAATCGCATTTTCTCGGCGAGCTGAGCACTTTTTCTGAATTGTGCCGCTCCCGTCACTCTGGTTAGGTTGGCATCGAAAAAAACGCTCTCGGGTGCTTTAGAGTGCCGAGTTTATTACTGCGCATTAAGAAATGACCACCTCCAACGTTTGGTTTATGTTTTATAAGCATTTTAATTTTATTGCTTAAATCGCATTTTCTCGGCGAGCTGAGCACTTTTTCTGAATTGTGCCGCTCCCGTCACTCTGGTTAGGTTGGCATCGAAAAAAACGCTCTCTGGTGCTTTAGAGTGCCGAGTTACTGCGCATTAAGAAATGACCACCTCCAACGTTTGGTTTATGTTTTATAAGCATTTTTAATTTTATTGCTTAAATCGCATTTTCTCGGCGAGCTGAGCGCTTTTTCTGAATTGTGCCGCTCCCGTCACTCTGGTTAGGTTGGCATCGAAAAAAACGCTCTCGGGTGCTTTAGAGTGCCGAGTTATTCACTGCGCATGAAGAAATGACCACCTCCAACGTTTGGTTTATGTTTAATAAGCATTTTTAATTTTATTGCTTAAATCGCATTTTCTCGGCGAGCTGAGCACTTTTTCTGAATTGTGCCGCTCCCGTCACTCTGGTTAGGTTGGCATCGAAAAAAACGCTCTCGGGTGCTTTAGAGTGCCGAGTTTATTACTGCGCATTAAGAAATGACCACCTCCAACGTTTGGTTTATGTTTTATAAGCATTTTTAATTTTATTGCTTAAATCGCATTTTCTCGGCGAGCTGAGCGCTTTTTCTGAATTGTGCCGCTCCCGTAACTCTGGTTAGGTTGGCATCGAAAAAAACGCTCTCGGGTGCTTTAGAGTGCCGAGTTTATCACTGCGCATGAAGAAATGACCACTTCCAACGTTTGGTTTATGTTTTATAAGCATTTTTAATTTTATTGCTTAAATCGCATTTTCTCGGCGAGCTGAGCACTTTTTCTGAATTGTGCCGCTCCCGTCACTCTGGTTAGGTTGGCATCGAAAAAAACGCTCTCGGGTGCTCTAGAGTGCCGAGTTTATTACTGCGCATTAAGAAATGACCACCTCCAACGTTTGGTTTATGTTTTATAAGCATTTTTAATTTTATTGCTTAAATCGCATTTTCTCGGCGAGCTGAGCACTTTTTCTGAATTGTGCCGCTCCCGTCACTCTGGTTAGGTTAATTGGCATCGAAAAAAACGCTCTTGGGTGCTCTAGAGTGCCGAGTTTATTACTGCGCATTAAGAAATGACCACCTCCAACGTTTGGTTTATGTTTTATAAGCATTTTTAATTTTATTGCTTAAATCGCATTTTCTCGGCGAGCTGAGCACTTTTTCTGAATTGTGCCGCTCCCGTCACTCTGGTTAGGTTGGCATCGAAAAAAACGCTCTCGGGTGCTTTAGAGTGCCGAGTTATTCACTGCGCATGAAGAAATGACCACCTCCAACGTTTGGTTTATGTTTTATAAGCATTTTTAATTTTATTGCTTAAATCGCATTTTCTCGGCGAGCTGAGCACTTTTTCTGAATTGTGCCGCTCCCGTCACTCTGGTTAGGTTGGCATAAAAAAAAACGCTCTCGGGTGCTTTAGAGTGCCGAGTTTATCACTGCGCATGAAGAAATGACCACCTCCAACGTTTGGTTTATGTTTTATAAGCATTTTTAATTTTATTGCTTAAATCGCATTTTCTCGGCGAGCTGAGCGCTTTTTCTGAATTGTGCCGCTCCCGTAACTCTGGTTAGGTTGGCATCGAAAAAAACGCTCTCGGGTGCTTTAGAGTGCCGAGTTTATCACTGCGCATGAAGAAATGACCACTTCCAACGTTTGGTTTATGTTTTATAAGCATTTTTAATTTTATTGCTTAAATCGCATTTTCTCGGCGAGCTGAGCACTTTTTCTGAATTGTGCCGCTCCCGTCACTCTGGTTAGGTTGGCATCGAAAAAAACGCTCTCGGGTGCTCTAGAGTGCCGAGTTTATTACTGCGCATTAAGAAATGACCACCTCCAACGTTTGGTTTATGTTTTATAAGCATTTTTAATTTTATTGCTTAAATCGCATTTTCTCGGCGAGCTGAGCACTTTTTCTGAATTGTGCCGCTCCCGTCACTCTGGTTAGGTTGGCATCGAAAAAAACGCTCTCGGGTGCTTTAGAATGCCGAGTTTATTACTGCGCATTAAGAAATGACCACCTCCAACGTTTGGTTTATGTTTTATAAGCATTTTTAATTTTATTGCTTAAATCGCATTTTCTCGGCGAGCTGAGCGCTTTTTCTGAATTGTGCCGCTCCCGTCACTCTGGTTAGGTTGGCATCGAAAAAAACGCTCTCGGGTGCTTTAGAGTGCCGAGTTTATTACTGCGCATTAAGAAATGACCACCTCCAACGTTTGGTTTATGTTTTATAAGCATTTTTAATTTTATTGCTTAAATCGCATTTTCTCGGCGAGCTGAGCACTTTTTCTGAATTGTGCCGCTCCCGTCGCTTAAATCGCATTTTCTCGGCGAGCTGAGCACTTTTTCTGAATTTTGCCGCTCCCGTCACTCTGGTTAGGTTGGCATCGAAAAAAACGCTCTCGGGTGCTTTAGAGTGCCGAGTTTATTACTGCGCATTAAGAAATGACCACCTCCAACGTTTGGTTTATGTTTTATAAGCATTTTTAATTTTATTGCTTAAATCGCATTTTCTCGGCGAGCTGAGCGCTTTTTCTGAATTGTGCCGCTCCCGTCACTCTGGTTAGGTTGGCATCGAAAAAACGCTCTCGGGTGCTTTAGAGTGCCGAGTTTATTACTGCGCATTAAGAAATGACCACCTCCAACGTTTGGTTTATGTTTTATAAGCATTTTTAATTTTATTGCTTAAATCGCATTTTCTCGGCGAGCTGAGCACTTTTTCTGAATTGTGCCGTCCCGTCACTATAGGTTGGCATCGAAAAAAACGCTCTCGGGTGCTTTAGAGTGCCGAGTTTATCACTGCGCATGAAGAAATGACCACCTCCAACGTTTGGTTTATGTTTTATAAGCATTTTTAATTTTATTGCTTAAATCGCATTTTCTCGGCGAGCTGAGCGCTTTTTCTGAATTGTGCCGCTCCCGTAACTCTGGTTAGGTTGGCATCGAAAAAAACGCTCTCGGGTGCTTTAGAGTGCCGAGTTTATCACTGCGCATGAAGAAATGACCACTTCCAACGTTTGGTTTATGTTTTATAAGCATTTTTAATTTTATTGCTTAAATCGCATTTTCTCGGCGAGCTGAGCACTTTTTCTGAATTGTGCCGCTCCCGTCACTCTGGTTAGGTTGGCATCGAAAAAAACGCTCTCGGGTGCTCTAGAGTGCCGAGTTTATTACTGCGCATTAAGAAATGACCACCTCCAACGTTTGGTTTATGTTTTATAAGCATTTTTAATTTTATTGCTTAAATCGCATTTTTTCGGCGAGCTGAGCACTTTTTCTGAATTGTGCCGCTCCCGTCACTCTGGTTAGGTTGGCATCGAAAAAAACGCTCTCGGGTGCTTTAGAGTGCCGAGTTTATTACTGCGCATTAAGAAATGACCACCTCCAACGTTTGGTTTATGTTTTATAAGCATTTTTAATTTTATTGCTTAAATCGCATTTTCTCGGCGAGCTGAGCACTTTTTCTGAATTGTGCCGCTCCCGTCACTCTGGTTAGGTTGGCATCGAAAAAAACGCTCTCGGGTGCTTTAGAGTGCCGAGTTATTCACTGCGCATGAAGAAATGACCACCTCCAACGTTTGGTTTATGTTTTATAAGCATTTTTAATTTTATTGCTTAAATCGCATTTTCTCGGCGAGCTGAGCACTTTTTCTGAATTGTGCCGCTCCCGTCACTCTGGTTAGGTTGGCATCGAAAAAAACGCTCTCGGGTGCTTTAGAGTGCCGAGTTTATCACTGCGCATGAAGAAATGACCACCTCCAACGTTTGGTTTATGTTTTATAAGCATTTTTAATTGTATTACTTAAATCGCATTTTCTCGGCGAGCTGAGCGCTTTTTCTGAATTGTGCCGCTCCCGTCACTCTGGTTAGGTTGGCATCGAAAAAAACGCTCTCGGGTGCTTTAGAGTGCCGAGTTATTCACTGCGCATGAAGAAATGACCACCTCCAATGTTTGGTTTATGTTTAATAAGCATTTTTAATTGTATTGCTTAAATCGCATTTTCTCGGCGAGCTGAGCGCTTTTTCTGAATTGTGCCGCTCCCGTCACTCTGGTTAGGTTGGCATCGAAAAAAACGCTCTCGGGTGCTTTAGAGTGCCGAGTTATTCACTGCGCATGAAGTAATGACCACCTCCAACGTTTGGTTTATGTTTAATAAGCATTTTTAATTTTATTGCTTAAATCGCATTTTCTCGGCGAGCTGAGCACTTTTTCTGAATTGTGCCGCTCCCGTCACTCTGGTTAGGTTGGCATCGAAAAAAACGCTCTCGGGTGCTTTAGAGTGCCGAGTTTATTACTGCGCATTAGGAAATGACCACCTCCAACGTTTGGTTTATGTTTTATAAGCATTTTTAATTTTATTGCTTAAATCGCATTTTCTCGGCGAGCTGAGCGCTTTTTCTGAATTGTGCCGCTCCCGTCACTCTGGTTAGGTTGGCTTTGAAAAAAACGCTCTCGGGTGCTTTAGAGTGCCGAGTTTATTACTGCGCATTAAGAAATGACCACCTCCAACGTTTGGTCTATGTTTTATAAGCATTTTTAATTTTATTGCTTAAATCGCATTTTCTCGGCGAGCTGAGCACTTTTTCTGAATTGTGCCGCTCCCGTCACTCTGGTTAGGTTGGCATCGAAAAAAACGCTCTCGGGTGCTTTAGAGTGCCGAGTTTATTACTGCGCATTAAGAAATGACCACCTCCAACGTTTGGTTTATGTTTTATAAGCATTTTTAATTTTATTGCTTAAATCGCATTTTCTCGGCGAGCTGAGCACTTTTTCTGAATTGTGCCGCTCCCGTCACTTGGCATCGAAAAAAACGCTCTCGGGTGCTTTAGAGTGCCGAGTTATTCACTGCGCATGAAGAAATGACCACCTCCAACGTTTGGTTTATGTTTTATAAGCATTTTTAATTTTATTGCTTAAATCGCATTTTCTCGGCGAGCTGAGCGCTTTTTCTGAATTGTGCCGCTCCCGTCACTCTGGTTAGGTTGGCATCGAAAAAAACGCTCTCGGGTGCTTTAGAGTGCCGAGTTTATTACTGCGCATTAAGAAATGACCACCTCCAACGTTTGGTTTATGTTTTATAAGCATTTTTAATTTTATTGCCTAAATCGCATTTTCTCGGCGAGCTGAGCACTTTTTCTGAATTGTGCCGCTCCCGTCACTCTGGTTAGGTTGGCATCGAAAAAAACGCTCTCGGGTGCTTTAGAGTGCCGAGTTTATTACTGCGCATTAAGAAATGACCACCTCCAACGTTTGGTTTATGTTTTATAAGCATTTTTAATTTTATTGCTTAAATCGCATTTTCTCGGCGAGCTGAGCACTTTTTCTGAATTGTGCCGCTCCCGTCACTCTGGTTAGGTTGGCATCGAAAAAAACGCTCTCGGGTGCTTTAGAGTGCCGAGTTATTCACTGCGAACGAAGAAATGACCACCTCCAACGTTTGGTTTATGTTTTATAAGCATTTTTAATTTTATTGCTTAAATCGCATTTTCTCGGCGAGCTGAGCGCTTTTTCTGAATTGTGCCGCTCCCGTCACTCTGGTTAGGTTGGCATCGAAAAAAACGCTCTCGGGTGCTTTAGAGTGCCGAGTTTATTACTGCACATTAAGAAATGACCACCTCCAACGTTTGGTTTATGTTTTATAAGCATTTTTAATTTTATTGCTTAAATCGCATTTTCTCGGCGAGCTGAGCACTTTTTCTGAATTGTGCCGCTCCCGTCACTCTGGTTAGGTTGGCATCGAAAAAAACGCTCTCGGGTGCTTTAGAGTGCAGAGTTTATTACTGCGCATTAAGAAATGACCACCTCCAACGTTTGGTTTATGTTTTATAAGCATTTTTAATTTTATTGCTTAAATCGCATTTTCTCGGCGAGCTGAGCACTTTTTCTGAATTGTGCCGCTCCCGTCACTCTGGTTAGGTTGGCATCGAAAAAAACGCTATCGGGTGCTTTAGAGTGCCGAGTTATTCACTGCGCATGAAGAAATGACCACCTCCAACGTTTGGTTTATGTTTAATAAGCATTTTTAATTTTATTGCTTAAATCGCATTTTCTCGGCGAGCTGAGCACTTTTTCTGAATTGTGCCGCTCCCGTCACTCTGGTTAGGTTGGCATCGAAAAAAACGCTCTCGGGTGCTTTAGAGTGCCGAGTTTATTACTGCGCATTAAGAAATGACCACCTCCAACGTTTGGTTTATGTTTTATAAGCATTTTTAATTTTATTGCTTAAATCGCATTTTCTCGGCGAGCTGAGCACTTTTTCTGAATTGTGCCGCTCCCGTCACTCTGGTTAGGTTGGCATCGAAAAAAACGCTCTCGGGTGCTTTAGAGTGCCGAGTTTATTACTGCGCATTAAGAAATGACCACCTCCAACGTTTGGTTTATGTTTTATAAGCATTTTTAATTTTATTGCTTAAATCGCATTTTCTCGGCGAGCTGAGCGCTTTTTCTGAATTGTGCCGCTCCCGTCACTCTGGTTAGGTTGGCATCGAAAAAAACGCTCTCGGGTGCTTTAGAGTGCCGAGTTATTCACTGCGCATGAAGAAATGACCACCTCCAACGTTTGGTTTATGTTTAATAAGCATTTTTAATTTTATTGCTTAAATCGCATTTTCTCGGCGAGCTGAGCACTTTTTCTGAATTGTGCCGCTCCCGTCACTCTGGTTAGGTTGGCATCGAAAAAAACGCTCTCGGGTGCTTTAGAGTGCCGAGTTTATTACTGCGCATTAAGAAATGACCACCTCCAACGTTTGGTTTATGTTTTATAAGCATTTTTAATTTTATTGCTTAAATCGCATTTTCTCGGCGAGCTGAGCGCTTTTTCTGAATTGTGCCGCTCCCGTCACTCTGGTTAGGTTGGCATCGAAAAAAACGCTTTCGGGTGCTTTAGAGTGCCGAGTTATTCACTGCGCATGAAGAAATGACCACCTCCAACGTTTGGTTTATGTTTAATAAGCATTTTTAATTTTATTGCTTAAATCGCATTTTCTCGGCGAGCTGAGCACTTTTTCTGAATTGTGCCGCTCCCGTCACTCTGGTTAGGTTGGCATCGAAAAAAACGCTCTCGGGTGCTTTAGAGTGCCGAGTTTATTACTGCGCATTAAGAAATGACCACCTCCAACGTTTGGTTTATGTTTTATAAGCATTTTTAATTTTATTGCTTAAATCGCATTTTCTCGGCGAGCTGAGCACTTTTTCTGAATTGTGCCGCTCCCTTCACTCTGGTTAGGTTGGCATCGAAAAAAACGCTCTCGGGTGCTTTAGAGTGCCGAGTTTATCACTGCGCATGAAGAAATGACCACCTCCAACGTTTGGTTTATGTTTTATAAGCATTTTTAATTTTATTGCTTAAATCGCATTTTCTCGGCGAGCTGAGCACTTTTTCTGAATTGTGCCGCTCCCGTCACTCTGGTTAGGTTGGCATCGAAAAAAACGCTCTCGGGTGCTTTAGAGTGCCGAGTTTATTACTGCGCATTAAGAAATGACCACCTCCAACGTTTGGTTTATGTTTTATAAGCATTTTTAATTTTATTGCTTAAATCGCATTTTCTCGGCGAGCTGAGCACTTTTTCTGAATTGTGCCGCTCCCGTCACTTGGCATCGAAAAAAACGCTCTCGGGTGCTTTAGAGTGCCGAGTTATTCACTGCGCATGAAGAAATGACCACCTCCAACGTTTGGTTTATGTTTTATAAGCATTTTTAATTTTATTGCTTAAATCGCATTTTCTCGGCGAGCTGAGCGCTTTTTCTGAATTGTGCCGCTCCCGTCACTCTGGTTAGGTTGGCATCGAAAAAAACGCTCTCGGGTGCTTTAGAGTGCCGAGTTTATTACTGCGCATTAAGAAATGACCACCTCCAACGTTTGGTTTATGTTTTATAAGCATTTTTAATTTTATTGCCTAAATCGCATTTTCTCGGCGAGCTGAGCACTTTTTCTGAATTGTGCCGCTCCCGTCACTCTGGTTAGGTTGGCATCGAAAAAAACGCTCTCGGGTGCTTTAGAGTGCCGAGTTTATTACTGCGCATTAAGAAATGACCACCTCCAACTTTTGGTTTATGTTTTATAAGCATTTTTAATTTTATTGCTTAAATCGCATTTTCTCGGCGAGCTGAGCACTTTTTCTGAATTGTGCCGCTCCCGTCACTCTGGTTAGGTTGGCATCGAAAAAAACGCTCTCGGGTGCTTTAGAGTGCCGAGTTATTCACTGCGCATGAAGAAATGACCACCTCCAACGTTTGGTTTATGTTTAATAAGCATTTTTAATTTTATTGCTTGAATCGCATTTTCTCGGCGAGCTGAGCACTTTTTCTGAATTGTGCCGCTCCCGTCACTCTGGTTAGGTTGGCATCGAAAAAAACGCTCTCGGGTGCTTTAGAGTGCCGAGTTTATCACTGCGCATGAAGAAATGACCACCTCCAACGTTTGGTTTATGTTTTATAAGCATTTTTAATTTTATTGCTTAAATCGCATTTTCTCGGCGAGCTGAGCGCTTTTTCTGAATTGTGCCGCTCCCGTCACTCTGGTTAGGTTGGCATCGAAAAAAACGCTCTCGGGTGCTTTAGAGTGCCGAGTTTATCACTGCGCATGAAGAAATGACCACCTCCAACGTTTGGTTTATGTTTTATAAGCATTTTTAATTTTATTTCTTAAATCGCATTTTCTCGGCGAGCTGAGCACTTTTTCTGAATTGTGCCGCTCCCGTCACTCTGGTTAGGTTGGCATCGAAAAAAACGCTCTCGGGTGCTTTAGAGTGCCGAGTTTATCACTGCGCATGAAGAAATGACCACCTCCAACGTTTGGTTTATGTTTTATAAGCATTTTTAATTTTATTGCTTAAATCGCATTTTCTCGGCGAGCTGAGCGCTTTTTCTGAATTGTGCCTGTCCCGTCACTCTGGTTAGGTTGGCATCGAAAAAAACGCTCTCGGGTGCTTTAGAGTGCCGAGTTATTCACTGCGCATGAAGAAATGACCACCTCCAACGTTTGGTTTATGTTTAATAAGCATTTTTAATTTTATTGCTTAAATCGCATTTTCTCGGCGAGCTGAGCGCTTTTTCTGAATTGTGCCGCTCCCGTCACTCTGATTAGGTTGGCATCGAAAAAAACGCTCTCGGGTGCTTTAGAGTGCCGAGTTATTCACTGCGCATGAAGAAATGACAACCTCCAACGTTTGGTTTATGTTTAATAAGCATTTTTAATTTTATTGCTTAAATCGCATTTTCTCGGCGAGCTGAGCACTTTTTCTGAATTGTGCCGCTCCCGTCACTCTGGTTAGGTTGGCATCGAAAAAAACGCTCTCGGGTGCTTTAGAGTGCCGAGTTTATTACTGCGCATTAAGAAATGACCACCTCCAACGTTTGGTTTATGTTTTATAAGCATTTTTAATTTTATTGCTTAAATCGCATTTTCTCGGCGAGCTGAGCGCTTTTTCTGAATTGTGCCGCTCCCGTCACTCTGGTTAGGTTGGCATCGAAAAAAACGCTCTCGGGTGCTTTAGAGTGCCGAGTTTATTACTGCGCATTAATAAATGACCACCTCCAACGTTTGGTTTATGTTTTATAAGCATTTTTAATTTTATTGCTTAAATCGCATTTTCTCGGCGAGCTGAGCACTTTTTCTGAATTGTGCCGTCCCGTCACTCTGGTTAGGTTGGCATCGAAAAAAACGCTCACGGGTGCTTTAGAGTGCCGAGTTTATTACTGCGCATTAAGAAATGACCACCTCCAACGTTTTGTTTATGTTTTATAAGCATTTTTAATTTTATTGCTTAAATCGCATTTTCTCGGCGAGCTGAGCACTTTTTCTGAATTGTGCCGCTCCCGTCACTCTGGTTAGGTTGGCATCGAAAAAAACGCTCTCGGGTGCTTTAGAGTGCTGAATTATTCACTGCGCATGGAGAAATGACCACCTCCAACGTTTGGTTTATGTTTTATAAGCATTTTTAATTTTATTGCTTAAATCGCATTTTCTCAGCGAGCTGAGCACTTTTTCTGAATTGTGCCGCTCCCGTCACTCTGGTTAGGTTGGCATCGAAAAAAACGCTCTCGGGTGCTTTAGAGTGCCGAGTTTATCACTGCGCATGAAGAAATGACCACCTCCAACGTTTGGTTTATGTTTTATAAGCATTTTTAATTTTATTGCTTAAATCGCATTTTCTCGGCGAGCTGAGCGCTTTTTCTGAATTGTGCCGCTCCCGTCACTCTGGTTAGGTTGGCATCGAAAAAAACGCTCTCGGGTGCTTTAGAGTGCCGAGTTTATCACTGCGCATGAAGAAATGACCACCTCCAACGTTTGGTTTATGTTTTATAAGCATTTTTAATTTTATTGCTTAAATCGCATTTTCTCGGCGAGCTGAGCGCTTTTTCTGAATTGTGCCGCTCCCGTAACTCTGGTTAGGTTGGCATCGAAAAAAACGCTCTCGGGTGCTTTAGAGTGCCGAGTTTATCACTGCGCATGAAGAAATGACCACTTCCAACGTTTGGTTTATGTTTTATAAGCATTTTTAATTTTATTGCTTAAATCGCATTTTCTCGGCGAACTGAGCGCTTTTTCTGAATTGTGCCGCTCCCGTAACTCTGGTTAGGTTGGCATCGAAAAAAACGCTCTCGGGTGCTTTAGAGTGCCGAGTTTATCACTGCGCATGAAGAAATGACCACTTCCAACGTTTGGTTTATGTTTTATAAGCATTTTTAATTTTATTGCTTAAATCGCATTTTCTCGGCGAGCTGAGCACTTTTTCTGAATTGTGCCGCTCCCGTCACTCTGGTTAGGTTGGCATCGAAAAAAACGCTCTCGGGTGCTCTAGAGTGCCGAGTTTATTACTGCGCATTAAGAAATGACCACCTCCAACGTTTGGTTTATGTTTTATAAGCATTTTTAATTTTATTGCTTAAATCGCATTTTCTCGGCGAGCTGAGCACTTTTTCTGAATTGTGCCGCTCCCGTCACTCTGGTTAGGTTGGCATCGAAAAAAACGCTCTCGGGTGCTTTAGAGTGCCGAGTTATTCACTGCGCATGAAGAAATGACCACTTCCAACGTTTGGTTTATGTTTTATAAGCATTTTTAATTTTATTGCTTAAATCGCATTTTCTCGGCGAGCTGAGCACTTTTTCTGAATTGTGCCGCTCCCGTCACTCTGGTTAGGTTGGCATCGAAAAAAACGCTCTCGGGTGCTCTAGAGTGCCGAGTTTATTACTGCGCATTAAGAAATGACCACCTCCAACGTTTGGTTTATGTTTTATAAGCATTTTTAATGCTTAAATCGCATTTTCTCGGCGAGCTGAGCACTTTTTCTGAATTGTGCCGCTCCCGTCACTCTGGTTAGGTTGGCATCGAAAAAAACGCTCTCGGGTGCTTTAGAGTGCCGAGTTATTCACTGCGCATGAAGAAATGACCACCTCCAACGTTTGGTTTATGTTTTATAAGCATTTTTAATTTTATTGCTTAAATCGCATTTTCTCGGCGAGCTGAGCACTTTTTCTGAATTGTGCCGCTCCCGTCACTCTGGTTAGGTTGGCATCGAAAAAAACGCTCTCGGGTGCTTTAGAGTGCCGAGTTTATCACTGCGCATGAAGAAATGACCACCTCCAACGTTTGGTTTATGTTTTATAAGCATTTTTAATTTTATTGCTTAAATCGCATTTTCTCGGCGAGCTGAGCGCTTTTTCTGAATTGTGCCGCTCCCGTCACTCTGGTTAGATTGGCATCGAAAAAAACGCTCTCGGGTGCTTTGGAGTGCCGAGTTATTCACTGCGCATGAAGAAATGACCACCTCCAACGTTTGGTTTATGTTTAATAAGCATTTTTAATTTTATTGCTTAAATCGCATTTTCTCGGCGAGCTGAGCGCTTTTTCTGAATTGTGCCGCTCCCGTCACTCTGGTTAGGTTGGCATCGAAAAAAACGCTCTCGGGTGCTTTAGAGTGCCGAGTTATTCACTGCGCAAGAAGAAATGACCACCTCCACCGTTTGGTTTATGTTTAATAAGCATTTTTAATTTTATTGCTTAAATCGCATTTTCTCGGCGAGCTGAGCACTTTTTCTGAATTGTGCCGCTCCCGTCACTCTGGTTAGGTTGGCATCGAAAAAAACGCTCTCGGGTGCTTTAGAGTGCCGAGTTTATTACTGAGCATGAAGAAATGACCACCTCCAACGTTTGGTTTATGTTTTATAAGCATTTTTAATTTTATTGCTTAAATCGCATTTTGTCGGCGAGCTGAGCACTTTTTCTGAATTGTGCCGCTCCCGTCACTCTGGTTAGGTAGGCATCGAAAAAAACGCTCTCGGGTGCTTTAGAGTGCCGAGTTATTCACTGCGCACGAAGAAATGACCACCTCCAACGTTTGGTTTATGTTTTATAAGCATTTTTAATTTTATTGCTTAAATCGCATTTTCTCGGCGAGCTGAGCACTTTTTCTGAATTGTGCCGCTCCCTTCACTCTGGTTAGGTTGGCATCGAAAAAAACGCTCTCGGGTGCTTTAGAGTGCCGAGTTTATCACTGCGCATGAAGAAATGACCACCTCCAACGTTTGGTTTATGTTTTATAAGCATTTTTAATTTTATTGCTTAAATCGCATTTTCTCGGCGAGCTGAGCACTTTTTCTGAATTGTGCCGCTCCCGTCACTCTGGTTAGGTTGGCATCGAAAAAAACGCTCTCGGGTGCTTTAGAGTGCCGAGTTTATTACTGCGCATTAAGAAATGACCACCTCCAACGTTTGGTTTATGTTTTATAAGCATTTTTAATTTTATTGCTTAAATCGCATTTTCTCGGCGAGCTGAGCACTTTTTCTGAATTGTGCCGCTCCCGTCACTTGGCATCGAAAAAAACGCTCTCGGGTGCTTTAGAGTGCCGAGTTATTCACTGCGCATGAAGAAATGACCACCTCCAACGTTTGGTTTATGTTTTATAAGCATTTTTAATTTTATTGCTTAAATCGCATTTTCTCGGCGAGCTGAGCGCTTTTTCTGAATTGTGCCGCTCCCGTCACTCTGGTTAGGTTGGCATCGAAAAAAACGCTCTCGGGTGCTTTAGAGTGCCGAGTTTATTACTGCGCATTAAGAAATGACCACCTCCAACGTTTGGTTTATGTTTTATAAGCATTTTTAATTTTATTGCCTAAATCGCATTTTCTCGGCGAGCTGAGCACTTTTTCTGAATTGTGCCGCTCCCGTCACTCTGGTTAGGTTGGCATCGAAAAAAACGCTCTCGGGTGCTTTAGAGTGCCGAGTTTATTACTGCGCATTAAGAAATGACCACCTCCAACTTTTGGTTTATGTTTTATAAGCATTTTTAATTTTATTGCTTAAATCGCATTTTCTCGGCGAGCTGAGCACTTTTTCTGAATTGTGCCGCTCCCGTCACTCTGGTTAGGTTGGCATCGAAAAAAACGCTCTCGGGTGCTTTAGAGTGCCGAGTTATTCACTGCGCATGAAGAAATGACCACCTCCAACGTTTGGTTTATGTTTAATAAGCATTTTTAATTTTATTGCTTGAATCGCATTTTCTCGGCGAGCTGAGCACTTTTTCTGAATTGTGCCGCTCCCGTCACTCTGGTTAGGTTGGCATCGAAAAAAACGCTCTCGGGTGCTTTAGAGTGCCGAGTTTATCACTGCGCATGAAGAAATGACCACCTCCAACGTTTGGTTTATGTTTTATAAGCATTTTTAATTTTATTGCTTAAATCGCATTTTCTCGGCGAGCTGAGCGCTTTTTCTGAATTGTGCCGCTCCCGTCACTCTGGTTAGGTTGGCATCGAAAAAAACGCTCTCGGGTGCTTTAGAGTGCCGAGTTTATCACTGCGCATGAAGAAATGACCACCTCCAACGTTTGGTTTATGTTTTATAAGCATTTTTAATTTTATTTCTTAAATCGCATTTTCTCGGCGAGCTGAGCACTTTTTCTGAATTGTGCCGCTCCCGTCACTCTGGTTAGGTTGGCATCGAAAAAAACGCTCTCGGGTGCTTTAGAGTGCCGAGTTTATCACTGCGCATGAAGAAATGACCACCTCCAACGTTTGGTTTATGTTTTATAAGCATTTTTAATTTTATTGCTTAAATCGCATTTTCTCGGCGAGCTGAGCGCTTTTTCTGAATTGTGCCTGTCCCGTCACTCTGGTTAGGTTGGCATCGAAAAAAACGCTCTCGGGTGCTTTAGAGTGCCGAGTTATTCACTGCGCATGAAGAAATGACCACCTCCAACGTTTGGTTTATGTTTAATAAGCATTTTTAATTTTATTGCTTAAATCGCATTTTCTCGGCGAGCTGAGCGCTTTTTCTGAATTGTGCCGCTCCCGTCACTCTGATTAGGTTGGCATCGAAAAAAACGCTCTCGGGTGCTTTAGAGTGCCGAGTTATTCACTGCGCATGAAGAAATGACAACCTCCAACGTTTGGTTTATGTTTAATAAGCATTTTTAATTTTATTGCTTAAATCGCATTTTCTCGGCGAGCTGAGCACTTTTTCTGAATTGTGCCGCTCCCGTCACTCTGGTTAGGTTGGCATCGAAAAAAACGCTCTCGGGTGCTTTAGAGTGCCGAGTTTATTACTGCGCATTAAGAAATGACCACCTCCAACGTTTGGTTTATGTTTTATAAGCATTTTTAATTTTATTGCTTAAATCGCATTTTCTCGGCGAGCTGAGCGCTTTTTCTGAATTGTGCCGCTCCCGTCACTCTGGTTAGGTTGGCATCGAAAAAAACGCTCTCGGGTGCTTTAGAGTGCCGAGTTTATTACTGCGCATTAATAAATGACCACCTCCAACGTTTGGTTTATGTTTTATAAGCATTTTTAATTTTATTGCTTAAATCGCATTTTCTCGGCGAGCTGAGCACTTTTTCTGAATTGTGCCGTCCCGTCACTCTGGTTAGGTTGGCATCGAAAAAAACGCTCACGGGTGCTTTAGAGTGCCGAGTTTATTACTGCGCATTAAGAAATGACCACCTCCAACGTTTTGTTTATGTTTTATAAGCATTTTTAATTTTATTGCTTAAATCGCATTTTCTCGGCGAGCTGAGCACTTTTTCTGAATTGTGCCGCTCCCGTCACTCTGGTTAGGTTGGCATCGAAAAAAACGCTCTCGGGTGCTTTAGAGTGCTGAATTATTCACTGCGCATGGAGAAATGACCACCTCCAACGTTTGGTTTATGTTTTATAAGCATTTTTAATTTTATTGCTTAAATCGCATTTTCTCAGCGAGCTGAGCACTTTTTCTGAATTGTGCCGCTCCCGTCACTCTGGTTAGGTTGGCATCGAAAAAAACGCTCTCGGGTGCTTTAGAGTGCCGAGTTTATCACTGCGCATGAAGAAATGACCACCTCCAACGTTTGGTTTATGTTTTATAAGCATTTTTAATTTTATTGCTTAAATCGCATTTTCTCGGCGAGCTGAGCGCTTTTTCTGAATTGTGCCGCTCCCGTCACTCTGGTTAGGTTGGCATCGAAAAAAACGCTCTCGGGTGCTTTAGAGTGCCGAGTTTATCACTGCGCATGAAGAAATGACCACCTCCAACGTTTGGTTTATGTTTTATAAGCATTTTTAATTTTATTGCTTAAATCGCATTTTCTCGGCGAGCTGAGCGCTTTTTCTGAATTGTGCCGCTCCCGTAACTCTGGTTAGGTTGGCATCGAAAAAAACGCTCTCGGGTGCTTTAGAGTGCCGAGTTTATCACTGCGCATGAAGAAATGACCACTTCCAACGTTTGGTTTATGTTTTATAAGCATTTTTAATTTTATTGCTTAAATCGCATTTTCTCGGCGAACTGAGCGCTTTTTCTGAATTGTGCCGCTCCCGTAACTCTGGTTAGGTTGGCATCGAAAAAAACGCTCTCGGGTGCTTTAGAGTGCCGAGTTTATCACTGCGCATGAAGAAATGACCACTTCCAACGTTTGGTTTATGTTTTATAAGCATTTTTAATTTTATTGCTTAAATCGCATTTTCTCGGCGAGCTGAGCACTTTTTCTGAATTGTGCCGCTCCCGTCACTCTGGTTAGGTTGGCATCGAAAAAAACGCTCTCGGGTGCTCTAGAGTGCCGAGTTTATTACTGCGCATTAAGAAATGACCACCTCCAACGTTTGGTTTATGTTTTATAAGCATTTTTAATTTTATTGCTTAAATCGCATTTTCTCGGCGAGCTGAGCACTTTTTCTGAATTGTGCCGCTCCCGTCACTCTGGTTAGGTTGGCATCGAAAAAAACGCTCTCGGGTGCTTTAGAGTGCCGAGTTATTCACTGCGCATGAAGAAATGACCACTTCCAACGTTTGGTTTATGTTTTATAAGCATTTTTAATTTTATTGCTTAAATCGCATTTTCTCGGCGAGCTGAGCGCTTTTTCTGAATTGTGCCGCTCCCGTCACTCTGGTTAGGTTGGCATCGAAAAAAACGCTCTCGGGTGCTTTAGAGTGCCGAGTTATTCACTGCGCAAGAAGAAATGACCACCTCCACCGTTTGGTTTATGTTTAATAAGCATTTTTAATTTTATTGCTTAAATCGCATTTTCTCGGCGAGCTGAGCACTTTTTCTGAATTGTGCCGCTCCCGTCACTCTGGTTAGGTTGGCATCGAAAAAAACGCTCTCGGGTGCTTTAGAGTGCCGAGTTTATTACTGAGCATGAAGAAATGACCACCTCCAACGTTTGGTTTATGTTTTATAAGCATTTTTAATTTTATTGCTTAAATCGCATTTTGTCGGCGAGCTGAGCACTTTTTCTGAATTGTGCCGCTCCCGTCACTCTGGTTAGGTAGGCATCGAAAAAAACGCTCTCGGGTGCTTTAGAGTGCCGAGTTATTCACTGCGCACGAAGAAATGACCACCTCCAACGTTTGGTTTATGTTTTATAAGCATTTTTAATTTTATTGCTTAAATCGCATTTTCTCGGCGAGCTGAGCGCTTTTTCTGAATTGTGCCGCTCCCGTCACTCTGGTTAGGTTGGCATCGAAAAAAACGCTCTCGGGTGCTTTAGAGTGCCGAGTTTATTACTGCGCATTAAGAAATGACCACCTCCAACGTTTGGTTTATGTTTTATAAGCATTTTTAATTTTATTGCTTAAATCGCATTTTCTCGGCGAGCTGAGCACTTTTTCTGAATTGTGCCGCTCCCGTCACTCTGGTTAGGTTGGCACCGAAAAAAACGCTCTCGGGTGCTTTAGAGTGGCGAGTTTATTACTGCGCATTAAGAAATGACCACCTCCAACGTTTGGTTTATGTTTTATAAGCATTTTTAATTTTATTGCTTAAATCGCATTTTCTCGGCGAGCTGAGCACTTTTTCTGAATTGTGCCGCTCCCGTCACTCTGGTTAGGTTGGCATCGAAAAAAACGCTATCGGGTGCTTTAGAGTGCCGAGTTATTCACTGCGCATGAAGAAATGACCACCTCCAACGTTTGGTCTATGTTTAATAAGCATTTTTAATTGTATTGCTTAAATCGCATTTTCTCGGCGAGCTGAGTACTTTTTCTGAATTGTGCCGCTCCCGTCACTCTGGTTAGGTTGGCATCGAAAAAAACGCTCTCGGGTGCTTTAGAGTGCCGAGTTTATTACTGCGCATTAAGAAACGACCACCTCCAACGTTTGGTTTATGTTTTATAAGCATTTTTAATTTTATTGCTTAAATCGCATTTTCTCGGCGAGCTGAGCACTTTTTCTGAATTGTGCCACTCCCGTCACTCTGGTTAGGTTGGCATCGAAAAAAACGCTCTCGGGTGCTTTAGAGTGCCGAGTTTATTACTGCGCATTAAGAAATGACCACCTCCAACGTTTGGTTTATGTTTTATAAGCATTTTTAATTTTATTGCTTAAATCGCATTTTCTCGGCGAGCTGAGCGCTTTTTCTGAATTGTGCCGCTCCCGTCACTCTGGTTAGGTTGGCATCGAAAAAAACGCTCTCGGGTGCTTTAGAGTGCCGAGTTATTCACTGCGCATGAAGAAATGACCACCTCCAACGTTTGGTTTATGTTTAATAAGCATTTTTAATTTTATTGCTTAAATCGCATTTTCTCGGCGAGCTGAGCACTTTTTCTGAATTGTGCCGCTCCCGTCACTCTGGTTAGGTTGGCATCGAAAAAAACGCTCTCGGGTGCTTTAGAGTGCCGAGTTTATTACTGCGCATTGAGAAATGACCACCTCCAACGTTTGGTTTATGTTTTATAAGCATTTTTAATTTTATTGCTTAAATCGCATTTTCTCGGCGAGCTGAGCACTTTTTCTGAATTGTGCCGCTCCCGTCACTCTGGTTAGGTTGGCATCGAAAAAAACGCTCTCGGGTGCTTTAGAGTGCCGAGTTTATTACTGCGCATTAAGAAATGACCACCTCCAACGTTTGGTTTATGTTTTATAAGCATTTTTAATTTTATTGCTTAAATCGCATTTTCTCGGCGAGCTGAGCGCTTTTTCTGAATTGTGCCGCTCCCGTCACTCTGGTTAGGTTGGCATCGAAAAAAACGCTCTCGGGTGCTTTAGAGTGCCGAGTTTATCACTGCGCATGAAGAAATGACCACCTACAACGTTTGGTTTATGTTTTATAAGCATTTTTAATTTTATTGCTTAAATCGCATTTTCTCGGCGAGCTTAGCGCTTTTTCTGAATTGTGCCGCTCCCGTAACTCTGGTTAGGTTGGCATCGAAAAAAACGCTCTCGGGTGCTTTAGAGTGCCGAGTTTATCACTGCGCATGAAGAAATGACCACTTCCAACGTTTGGTTTATGTTTTATAAGCATTTTTAATTTTATTGCTTAAATCGCATTTTCTCGGCGAGCTGAGCACTTTTTCTGAATTGTGCCGCTCCCGTCACTCTGGTTAGGTTGGCATCGAAAAAAACGCTCTCGGGTGCTCTAGAGTGCCGAGTTTATTACTGCGCATTAAGAAATGACCACCTCCAACGTTTGGTTTATGTTTTATAAGCATTTTTAATTTTATTGCTTAAATCGCATTTTCTCGGCGAGCTGAGCACTTTTTCTGAATTGTGCCGCTCCCGTCACTCTGGTTAGGTTGGCATCGAAAAAAACGCTCTCGGGTGCTTTAGAGTGCCGAGTTTATTACTGCGCATTAAGAAATGACCACCTCCAACGTTTGGTTTATGTTTTATAAGCATTTTTAATTTTATTGCTTAAATCGCATTTTCTCGGCGAGCTGAGCACTTTTTCTGAATTGTGCCGCTCCCGTCACTCTGGTTAGGTTGGCATCGAAAAAAACGCTCTCGGGTGCTTTAGAGTGCCGAGTTATTCACTGCGCATGAAGAAATGACCACCTCCAACGTTTGGTTTATGTTTTATAAGCATTTTTAATTTTATTGCTTAAATCGCATTTTCTCGGCGAGCTGAGCACTTTTTCTGAATTGTGCCGCTCCCGTCACTCTGGTTAGGTTGGCATCGAAAAAAACGCTCTCGGGTGCTTTAGAGTGCCGAGTTTATCACTGCGCATGAAGAAATGACCACCTCCAACGTTTGGTTTATGTTTTATAAGCATTTTTAATTTTATTGCTTAAATCGCATTTTCTCGGCGAGCTGAGCGCTTTTTCTGAATTGTGCCGCTCCCGTCACTCTGGTTAGGTTGGCATCGAAAAAAACGCTCTCGGGTGCTTTAGAGTGCCGAGTTATTCACTGCGCATGAAGAAATGACCACGTCCAATGTTTGGTTTATGTTTAATAAGCATTTTTAATTTTATTGCTTAAATCGCATTTTCTCGGCGAGCTGAGCGCTTTTTCTGAATTGTGCCGCTCCCGTCACTCTGGTTAGGTTGGCATCGAAAAAAACGCTCTCGGGTGCTTTAGAGTGCCGAGTTATTCACTGCGCATGAAGAAATGACCACCTCCAACGTTTGGTTTATGTTTAATAAGCATTTTTAATTTTATTGCTTAAATCGCATTTTCTCGGCGAGCTGAGCACTTTTTCTGAATTGTGCCGCTCCCGTCACTCTGGTTAGTTTGGCATCGATAAAAACGCTCTCGGGTGCTTTAGAGTGCCGAGTTTATTACTGCGCATTAGGAAATGACCACCTCCAACGTTTGGTTTATGTTTTATAAGCATTTTTAATTTTATTGCTTAAATCGCATTTTCTCGGCGAGCTGAGCGCTTTTTCTGAATTGTGCCGCTCCCGTCACTCTGGTTAGGTTGGCATCGAAAAAAACGCTCTCGGGTGCTTTAGAGTGCCGAGTTTATTACTGCGCATTAAGAAATGACCACCTCCAACGTTTGGTTTATGTTTTATAAGCATTTTTAATTTTATTGCTTAAATCGCATTTTCTCGGCGAGCTGAGCACTTTTTCTGAATTGTGCCGCTCCCGTCACTCTGGTTAGGTTGGCATCGAAAAAAACGCTCTCGGGTGCTTTAGAGTGCCGAGTTATTCACTGCGCATGAAGAAATGACCACCTCCAACGTTTGGTTTATGTTTTATAAGCATTTTTAATTTTATTGCTTAAATCGCATTTTCTCGGCGAGCTGAGCACTTTTTCTGAATTGTGCCGCTCCCGTCACTCTGGTTAGGTTGGCATCGAAAAAAACGCTCTCGGGTGCTTTAGAGTGCCGAGTTTATCACTGCGCATGAAGAAATGACCACCTCCAACGTTTGGTTTATGTTTTATAAGCATTTTTAATTTTATTGCTTAAATCGCATTTTCTCGGCGAGCTGAGCGCTTTTTCTGAATTGTGCCGCTCCCGTCACTCTGGTTAGGTTGGCATCGAAAAAAACGCTCTCGGGTGCTTTAGAGTGCCGAGTTATTCACTGCGCATGAAGAAATGACCACGTCCAATGTTTGGTTTATGTTTAATAAGCATTTTTAATTTTATTGCTTAAATCGCATTTTCTCGGCGAGCTGAGCGCTTTTTCTGAATTGTGCCGCTCCCGTCACTCTGGTTAGGTTGGCATCGAAAAAAACGCTCTCGGGTGCTTTAGAGTGCCGAGTTATTCACTGCGCATGAAGAAATGACCACCTCCAACGTTTGGTTTATGTTTAATAAGCATTTTTAATTTTATTGCTTAAATCGCATTTTCTCGGCGAGCTGAGCACTTTTTCTGAATTGTGCCGCTCCCGTCACTCTGGTTAGTTTGGCATCGATAAAAACGCTCTCGGGTGCTTTAGAGTGCCGAGTTTATTACTGCGCATTAGGAAATGACCACCTCCAACGTTTGGTTTATGTTTTATAAGCATTTTTAATTTTATTGCTTAAATCGCATTTTCTCGGCGAGCTGAGCGCTTTTTCTGAATTGTGCCGCTCCCGTCACTCTGGTTAGGTTGGCATCGAAAAAAACGCTCTCGGGTGCTTTAGAGTGCCGAGTTTATTACTGCGCATTAAGAAATGACCACCTCCAACGTTTGGTTTATGTTTTATAAGCATTTTTAATTTTATTGCTTAAATCGCATTTTCTCGGCGAGCTGAGCACTTTTTCTGAATTGTGCCGCTCCCGTCACTCTGGTTAGGTTAGCATCGAAAAAAACGCTCTCGGGTGCTTTAGAGTGCCGAGTTTATTACTGCGCATTGAGAAATGACCACCTCCAACGTTTGGTTTATGTTTTATAAGCATTTTTAATTTTATTGCTTAAATCGCATTTTCTCGGCGAGCTGAGCACTTTTTCTGAATTGTGCCGCTCCCGTCACTCTGGTTAGGTTGGCATCGAAAAAAACGCTCTCGGGTGCTTTAGAGCGCCGAGTTTATTACTGCGCATTAAGAAATGACCACCTCCAACGTTTGGTTTATGTTTTATAAGCATTTTTAATTTTATTGCTTAAATCGCATTTTCTCGGCGAGCTGAGCGCTTTTTCTGAATTGTGCCGCTCCCGTCACTCTGGTTAGGTTGGCATCGAAAAAAACGCTCTCGGGTGCTTTAGAGTGCCGAGTTTATCACTGCGCATGAAGAAATGACCACCTCCAACGTTTGGTTTATGTTTTATAAGCATTTTTAATTTTATTGCTTAAATCGCATTTTCTCGGCGAGCTGAGCACTTTTTCTGAATTGTGCCGCTCCCGTCACTCTGGTTAGGTTGGCATCGAAAAAAACGCTCTCGGGTGCTTTAGAGTGCCGAGTTTATTACTGCGCATTAAGAAATGACCACCTCCAACGTTTGGTTTATGTTTTATAAGCATTTTTAATTTTATTGCTTAAATCGCGGCGAGCTGAGCACTTTTTCTGAATTGTGCCGCTCCCGTCACTCTGGTTAGGTTGGCATCGAAAAAAACGCTCTCGGGTGCTTTAGAGTGCCGAGTTTATTACTGCGCATTAAGAAATGACCACCTCCAACGTTTGGTTTATGTTTTATAAGCATTTTTAATTTTATTGCTTAAATCGCATTTTCTCGGCGAGCTGAGCGCTTTTTCTGAATTGTGCCGCTCCCGTCACTCTGGTTAGGTTGGCATCGAAAAAAACGCTCTCGGGTGCTTTAGAGTGCCGAGTTATTCACTGCGCATGAAGAAATGACCACCTCCAACGTTTGGTTTATGTTTAATAAGCATTTTTAATTTTATTGCTTAAATCGCATTTTCTCGGCGAGCTGAGCACTTTTTCTGAATTGTGCCGCTCCCGTCACTCTGGTTAGGTTGGCATCGAAAAAAACGCTCTCGGGTGCTTTAGAGTGCCGAGTTTATTACTGCGCATTAAGAAATGACCACCTCCAACGTTTGGTTTATGTTTTATAAGCATTTTTAATTTAATTGCTTAAATCGCATTTTCTCGGCGAGCTGAGCGCTTTTTCTGAATTGTGCCGCTCCCGTCACTCTGGTTAGGTTGGCATCGAAAAAAACGCTCTCGGGTGCTTTAGAGTGCCGAGTTATTCACTGCGCATGAAGAAATGACCACCTCCAACGTTTGGTTTATGTTTAATAAGCATTTTTAATTTTATTGCTTAAATCGCATTTTCTCGGCGAGCTGAGCACTTTTTCTGAATTGTGCCGCTCCCGTCACTCTGGTTAGGTTGGCATCGAAAAAAACGCTCTCGGGTGCTTTAGAGTGCCGAGTTTATTACTGCGCATTAAGAAATGACCACCTCCAACGTTTGGTTTATGTTTTATAAGCATTTTTAATTTTATTGCTTAAATCGCATTTTCTCGGCGAGCTGAGCACTTTTTCTGAATTGTGCCGCTCCCGTCACTCTGGTTAGGTTGGCATCGAAAAAAACGCTCTCGGGTGCTTTAGAGTGCCGAGTTTATCACTGCGCATGAAGAAATGACCACCTCCAACGTTTGGTTTATGTTTAATAAGCATTTTTAATTTTATTGCTTAAATCGCATTTTCTCGGCGAGCTGAGCACTTTTTCTGAATTGTGCCGCTCCCGTCACTCTGGTTAGGTTGGCATCGAAAAAAACGCTCTCGGGTGCTCTAGAGTGCCGAGTTTATTACTGCGCATTAAGAAATGACCACCTCCAACGTTTGGTTTATGTTTTATAAGCATTTTTAATTTTATTGCTTAAATCGCATTTTCTCGGCGAGCTGAGCACTTTTTCTGAATTGTGCCGCTCCCGTCACTCTGGTTAGGTTGGCATCGAAAAAAACGCTCTCGGGTGCTTTAGAGTGCCGAGTTTATTACTGCGCATTAAGAAATGACCACCTCCAACGTTTGGTTTATGTTTTATAAGCATTTTTAATTTTATTGCTTAAATCGCATTTTCTCGGCGAGCTGAGCACTTTTTCTGAATTGTGCCGCTCCCGTCACTATGGTTAGGTTGGCATCGAAAAAAACGCTCTCGGGTGCTTTAGAGTGCCGAGTTATTCACTGCGCATGAAGAAATGACCACCTCCAACGTTTGGTTTATGTTTTATAAGCATTTTTAATTTTATTGCTTAAATCGCATTTTCTCGGCGAGCTGAGCACTTTTTCTGAATTGTGCCGCTCCCGTCACTCTGGTTAGGTTGGCATCGGAAAAAACGCTCTCGGGTGCTTTAGAGTGCCGAGTTTATCACTGCGCATGAAGAAATAACCACCTCCAACGTTTGGTTTATGTTTTATAAGCATTTTTAATTTTATTGCTTAAATCGCATTTTCTCGGCGAGCTGAGCGCTTTTTCTGAATTGTGCCGCTCCCGTCACTCTGAATAGGTTGGCATCGAAAAAAACGCTCTCGGGTGCTTTAGAGTGCCGAGTTTATCACTGCGCATGAAGAAATGACCACCTCCAACGTTTGGTTTATGTTTTATAAGCATTTTTAATTTTATTGCTTAAATCGCATTTTCTCGGCGAGCTGAGCGCTTTTTCTGAATTGTGCCGCTCCCGTCACTCTGGTTAGGTTGGCATCGAAAAAAACGCTCTCGGGTGCTTTAGAGTGCCGAGTTATTCACTGCGCATGAAGAAATGACCACCTCCAATGTTTGGTTTATGTTTAATAAGCATTTTTAATTTTATTGCTTAAATCGCATTTTCTCGGCGAGCTGAGCGCTTTTTCTGAATTGTGCCGCTCCCGTCACTCTGGTTAGGTTGGCATCGAAAAAAACGCTCTCGGGTGCTTTAGAGTGCCGAGTTATTCACTGCGCTTGAAGAAATGACCACCTCCAACGTTTGGTTTATGTTTAATAAGCATTTTTAATTTTATTGCTTAAATCGCATTTTCTCGGCGAGCTGAGCACTTTTTCTGAATTGTGCCGCTCCCGTCACTCTGGTTAGGTTGGCATCGAAAAAAACGCTCTCGGGTGCTTTAGAGTGCCGAGTTTATTACTGCGCATTAAGAAATGACCACCTCCAACGTTTGGTTTATGTTTTCTAAGCATTTTTAATTTTATTGCTTAAATCGCATTTTCTCGGCGAGCTGAGCACTTTTTCTGAATTGTGCCGCTCCCGTCACTCTGGTTAGGTTGGCATCGAAAAAAACGCTCTCGGGTGCTTTAGAGTGCCGAGTTATTCACTGCGCATGAAGAAATGACCACCTCCAACGTTTGGTTTATGTTTTATAAGCATTTTTAATTTTATTGCTTAAATCGCATTTTCTCGGCGAGCTGAGCACTTTTTCTGAATTGTGCCGCTCCCGTCACTCTGGTTAGGTTGGCATCGAAAAAAACGCTCTCGGGTGCTTTAGAGTGCCGAGTTTATCACTGCGCATGAAGAAATTACCACCTCCAACGTTTGGTTTATGTTTTATAAGCATTTTTAATTTTATTGCTTAAATCGCATTTTCTCGGCGAGCTGAGCGCTTTTTCTGAATTGTGCCGCTCCCGTCACTCTGGTTAGGTTGGCATCGAAAAAAACGCTCTCGGGTGCTTTAGAGTGCCGAGTTATTCACTGCGCATGAAGAAATGACCACGTCCAATGTTTGGTTTATGTTTAATAAGCATTTTTAATTTTATTGCTTAAATCGCATTTTCTCGGCGAGCTGAGCGCTTTTTCTGAATTGTGCCGCTCCCGTCACTCTGGTTAGGTTGGCATCGAAAAAAACGCTCTCGGGTGCTTTAGAGTGCCGAGTTATTCACTGCGCATGAAGAAATGACCACCTCCAACGTTTGGTTTATGTTTAATAAGCATTTTTAATTTTATTGCTTAAATCGCATTTTCTCGGCGAGCTGAGCACTTTTTCTGAATTGTGCCGCTCCCGTCACTCTGGTTAGTTTGGCATCGATAAAAACGCTCTCGGGTGCTTTAGAGTGCCGAGTTTATTACTGCGCATTAGGAAATGACCACCTCCAACGTTTGGTTTATGTTTTATAAGCATTTTTAATTTTATTGCTTAAATCGCATTTTCTCGGCGAGCTGAGCGCTTTTTCTGAATTGTGCCGCTCCCGTCACTCTGGTTAGGTTGGCATCGAAAAAAACGCTCTCGGGTGCTTTAGAGTGCCGAGTTTATTACTGCGCATTAAGAAATGACCACCTCCAACGTTTGGTTTATGTTTTATAAGCATTTTTAATTTTATTGCTTAAATCGCATTTTCTCGGCGAGCTGAGCACTTTTTCTGAATTGTGCCGCTCCCGTCACTCTGGTTAGGTTGGCATCGAAAAAAACGCTCTCGGGTGCTTTAGAGTGCCGAGTTATTCACTGCGCATGAAGAAATGACCACCTCCAACGTTTGGTTTATGTTTTATAAGCATTTTTAATTTTATTGCTTAAATCGCATTTTCTCGGCGAGCTGAGCACTTTTTCTGAATTGTGCCGCTCCCGTCACTCTGGTTAGGTTGGCATCGAAAAAAACGCTCTCGGGTGCTTTAGAGTGCCGAGTTTATCACTGCGCATGAAGAAATGACCACCTCCAACGTTTGGTTTATGTTTTATAAGCATTTTTAATTTTATTGCTTAAATCGCATTTTCTCGGCGAGCTGAGCGCTTTTTCTGAATTGTGCCGCTCCCGTCACTCTGGTTAGGTTGGCATCGAAAAAAACGCTCTCGGGTGCTTTAGAGTGCCGAGTTATTCACTGCGCATGAAGAAATGACCACGTCCAATGTTTGGTTTATGTTTAATAAGCATTTTTAATTTTATTGCTTAAATCGCATTTTCTCGGCGAGCTGAGCGCTTTTTCTGAATTGTGCCGCTCCCGTCACTCTGGTTAGGTTGGCATCGAAAAAAACGCTCTCGGGTGCTTTAGAGTGCCGAGTTATTCACTGCGCATGAAGAAATGACCACCTCCAACGTTTGGTTTATGTTTAATAAGCATTTTTAATTTTATTGCTTAAATCGCATTTTCTCGGCGAGCTGAGCACTTTTTCTGAATTGTGCCGCTCCCGTCACTCTGGTTAGTTTGGCATCGATAAAAACGCTCTCGGGTGCTTTAGAGTGCCGAGTTTATTACTGCGCATTAGGAAATGACCACCTCCAACGTTTGGTTTATGTTTTATAAGCATTTTTAATTTTATTGCTTAAATCGCATTTTCTCGGCGAGCTGAGCGCTTTTTCTGAATTGTGCCGCTCCCGTCACTCTGGTTAGGTTGGCATCGAAAAAAACGCTCTCGGGTGCTTTAGAGTGCCGAGTTTATTACTGCGCATTAAGAAATGACCACCTCCAACGTTTGGTTTATGTTTTATAAGCATTTTTAATTTTATTGCTTAAATCGCATTTTCTCGGCGAGCTGAGCACTTTTTCTGAATTGTGCCGCTCCCGTCACTCTGGTTAGGTTAGCATCGAAAAAAACGCTCTCGGGTGCTTTAGAGTGCCGAGTTTATTACTGCGCATTGAGAAATGACCACCTCCAACGTTTGGTTTATGTTTTATAAGCATTTTTAATTTTATTGCTTAAATCGCATTTTCTCGGCGAGCTGAGCACTTTTTCTGAATTGTGCCGCTCCCGTCACTCTGGTTAGGTTGGCATCGAAAAAAACGCTCTCGGGTGCTTTAGAGCGCCGAGTTTATTACTGCGCATTAAGAAATGACCACCTCCAACGTTTGGTTTATGTTTTATAAGCATTTTTAATTTTATTGCTTAAATCGCATTTTCTCGGCGAGCTGAGCGCTTTTTCTGAATTGTGCCGCTCCCGTCACTCTGGTTAGGTTGGCATCGAAAAAAACGCTCTCGGGTGCTTTAGAGTGCCGAGTTTATCACTGCGCATGAAGAAATGACCACCTCCAACGTTTGGTTTATGTTTTATAAGCATTTTTAATTTTATTGCTTAAATCGCATTTTCTCGGCGAGCTGAGCACTTTTTCTGAATTGTGCCGCTCCCGTCACTCTGGTTAGGTTGGCATCGAAAAAAACGCTCTCGGGTGCTTTAGAGTGCCGAGTTTATTACTGCGCATTAAGAAATGACCACCTCCAACGTTTGGTTTATGTTTTATAAGCATTTTTAATTTTATTGCTTAAATCGCGGCGAGCTGAGCACTTTTTCTGAATTGTGCCGCTCCCGTCACTCTGGTTAGGTTGGCATCGAAAAAAACGCTCTCGGGTGCTTTAGAGTGCCGAGTTTATTACTGCGCATTAAGAAATGACCACCTCCAACGTTTGGTTTATGTTTTATAAGCATTTTTAATTTTATTGCTTAAATCGCATTTTCTCGGCGAGCTGAGCGCTTTTTCTGAATTGTGCCGCTCCCGTCACTCTGGTTAGGTTGGCATCGAAAAAAACGCTCTCGGGTGCTTTAGAGTGCCGAGTTATTCACTGCGCATGAAGAAATGACCACCTCCAACGTTTGGTTTATGTTTAATAAGCATTTTTAATTTTATTGCTTAAATCGCATTTTCTCGGCGAGCTGAGCACTTTTTCTGAATTGTGCCGCTCCCGTCACTCTGGTTAGGTTGGCATCGAAAAAAACGCTCTCGGGTGCTTTAGAGTGCCGAGTTTATTACTGCGCATTAAGAAATGACCACCTCCAACGTTTGGTTTATGTTTTATAAGCATTTTTAATTTAATTGCTTAAATCGCATTTTCTCGGCGAGCTGAGCGCTTTTTCTGAATTGTGCCGCTCCCGTCACTCTGGTTAGGTTGGCATCGAAAAAAACGCTCTCGGGTGCTTTAGAGTGCCGAGTTATTCACTGCGCATGAAGAAATGACCACCTCCAACGTTTGGTTTATGTTTAATAAGCATTTTTAATTTTATTGCTTAAATCGCATTTTCTCGGCGAGCTGAGCACTTTTTCTGAATTGTGCCGCTCCCGTCACTCTGGTTAGGTTGGCATCGAAAAAAACGCTCTCGGGTGCTTTAGAGTGCCGAGTTTATTACTGCGCATTAAGAAATGACCACCTCCAACGTTTGGTTTATGTTTTATAAGCATTTTTAATTTTATTGCTTAAATCGCATTTTCTCGGCGAGCTGAGCACTTTTTCTGAATTGTGCCGCTCCCGTCACTCTGGTTAGGTTGGCATCGAAAAAAACGCTCTCGGGTGCTTTAGAGTGCCGAGTTTATCACTGCGCATGAAGAAATGACCACCTCCAACGTTTGGTTTATGTTTAATAAGCATTTTTAATTTTATTGCTTAAATCGCATTTTCTCGGCGAGCTGAGCACTTTTTCTGAATTGTGCCGCTCCCGTCACTCTGGTTAGGTTGGCATCGAAAAAAACGCTCTCGGGTGCTCTAGAGTGCCGAGTTTATTACTGCGCATTAAGAAATGACCACCTCCAACGTTTGGTTTATGTTTTATAAGCATTTTTAATTTTATTGCTTAAATCGCATTTTCTCGGCGAGCTGAGCACTTTTTCTGAATTGTGCCGCTCCCGTCACTCTGGTTAGGTTGGCATCGAAAAAAACGCTCTCGGGTGCTTTAGAGTGCCGAGTTTATTACTGCGCATTAAGAAATGACCACCTCCAACGTTTGGTTTATGTTTTATAAGCATTTTTAATTTTATTGCTTAAATCGCATTTTCTCGGCGAGCTGAGCACTTTTTCTGAATTGTGCCGCTCCCGTCACTATGGTTAGGTTGGCATCGAAAAAAACGCTCTCGGGTGCTTTAGAGTGCCGAGTTATTCACTGCGCATGAAGAAATGACCACCTCCAACGTTTGGTTTATGTTTTATAAGCATTTTTAATTTTATTGCTTAAATCGCATTTTCTCGGCGAGCTGAGCACTTTTTCTGAATTGTGCCGCTCCCGTCACTCTGGTTAGGTTGGCATCGGAAAAAACGCTCTCGGGTGCTTTAGAGTGCCGAGTTTATCACTGCGCATGAAGAAATAACCACCTCCAACGTTTGGTTTATGTTTTATAAGCATTTTTAATTTTATTGCTTAAATCGCATTTTCTCGGCGAGCTGAGCGCTTTTTCTGAATTGTGCCGCTCCCGTCACTCTGAATAGGTTGGCATCGAAAAAAACGCTCTCGGGTGCTTTAGAGTGCCGAGTTTATCACTGCGCATGAAGAAATGACCACCTCCAACGTTTGGTTTATGTTTTATAAGCATTTTTAATTTTATTGCTTAAATCGCATTTTCTCGGCGAGCTGAGCGCTTTTTCTGAATTGTGCCGCTCCCGTCACTCTGGTTAGGTTGGCATCGAAAAAAACGCTCTCGGGTGCTTTAGAGTGCCGAGTTATTCACTGCGCATGAAGAAATGACCACCTCCAATGTTTGGTTTATGTTTAATAAGCATTTTTAATTTTATTGCTTAAATCGCATTTTCTCGGCGAGCTGAGCGCTTTTTCTGAATTGTGCCGCTCCCGTCACTCTGGTTAGGTTGGCATCGAAAAAAACGCTCTCGGGTGCTTTAGAGTGCCGAGTTATTCACTGCGCTTGAAGAAATGACCACCTCCAACGTTTGGTTTATGTTTAATAAGCATTTTTAATTTTATTGCTTAAATCGCATTTTCTCGGCGAGCTGAGCACTTTTTCTGAATTGTGCCGCTCCCGTCACTCTGGTTAGGTTGGCATCGAAAAAAACGCTCTCGGGTGCTTTAGAGTGCCGAGTTTATTACTGCGCATTAAGAAATGACCACCTCCAACGTTTGGTTTATGTTTTCTAAGCATTTTTAATTTTATTGCTTAAATCGCATTTTCTCGGCGAGCTGAGCACTTTTTCTGAATTGTGCCGCTCCCGTCACTCTGGTTAGGTTGGCATCGAAAGAAACGCTCTCGGGTGCTTTAGAGTGCCGAGTTTATTACTGCGCATTAAGAAATGACCACCTCCAACGTTTGGTTTATGTTTTATAAGCATTTTTAATTTTATTGCTTAAATCGCATTTTCTCGGCGAGCTGAGCACTTTTTCTGAATTGTGCCGCTCCCGTCACTCTGGTTAGGTTGGCATCGAAAAAAACGCTCTCGGGTGCTTTAGAGTGCCGAGTTTATTACTGCGCATTAAGAAATGACCACCTCCAACGTTTGGTTTATGTTTTATAAGCATTTTTAATTTTATTGCTTAAATCGCATTTTCTCGGCGAGCTGAGTGAGCACTTTTTCTGAATTGTGCCGCTCCCGTCACTCTGGTTAGCTTGGCATCGAAAAAAAACGCTCTCGGGTGCTTTAGAGTGCCGAGTTATTCACTGCGCATGAAGAAATGACCACCTCCAACGTTTGGTTTATGTTTAATAAGCATTTTTAATTTTATTGCTTGAATCGCATTTTCTCGGCGAGCTGAGCACTTTTTCTGAATTGTGCCGCTCCCGTCACTCTGGTTAGGTTGGCATCGAAAAAAACGCTCTCGGGTGCTTTAGAGTGCCGAGTTTATTACTGCGCATGAAGAAATGACCACCTCCAACGTTTGGTTTATGTTTTATAAGCATTTTTAATTTTATTGCTTAAATCGCATTTTCTCGGCGAGCTGAGCACTTTTTCTGAATTGTGCCGCTCCCGTCACTCTGGTTAGGTTGGCATCGAAAAAAACGCTCTCGGGTGCTTTAGAGTGCCGAGTTTATCACTGCGCATGAAGAAATGACCACCGCCAACGTTTGGTTTATGTTTTATAAGCATTTTTAATTTTATTGCTTAAATCGCATTTTCTCGGCGAGCTGAGCGCTTTTTCTGAATTGTGCCGCTCCCGTCACTCTGGTTAGGTTGGCATCGAAAAAAACGCTCTCGGGTGCTTTAGAGTGCCGAGTTTATTACTGTGCATTAAGAAATGACCACCTCCAACGTTTGGTTTATGTTTTATAAGCATTTTTAATTGTATTGCTTAAATCGCATTTTCTCGGCGAGCTGAGGACTTTTTCTGAATTGTGCCGCTCCCGTCACTCTGGTTAGGTTGGCATCGAAAAAAACGCTCTCGGGTGCTTTAGAGTGCCGAGTTTATTACTGCGCATTAAGAAATGACCACCTCCAACGTTTGGTTTATGTTTTATAAGCATTTTTAATTTTATTGCTTAAATCGCATTTTCTCGGCGAGCTGAGCGCTTTTTCTGAATTGTGCCGCTCCCGTCACTCTGGTTAGGTTGGCATCGAAAAAAACGCTCTCGGGTGCTTTAGAGTGCCGAGTTTATCACTGCGCATGAAGAAATGACCACCTCCAACGTTTGGTTTATGTTTTATAAGCATTTTTAATTTTATTGCTTAAATCGCATTTTCTCGGCGAGCTTAGCGCTTTTTCTGAATTGTGCCGCTCCCGTAACTCTGGTTAGGTTGGCATCGAAAAAAACGCTCTCGGGTGCTTTAGAGTGCCGAGTTTATCACTGCGCATGAAGAAATGACCACTTCCAACGTTTGGTTTATGTTTTATAAGCATTTTTAATTTTATTGCTTAAATCGCATTTTCTCGGCGAGCTGAGCACTTTTTCTGAATTGTGCCGCTCCCGTCACTCTGGTTAGGTTGGCATCGAAAAAAACGCTCTCGGGTGCTCTAGAGTGCCGAGTTTATTACTGCGCATTAAGAAATGACCACCTCCAACGTTTGGTTTATGTTTTATAAGCATTTTTAATTTTATTGCTTAAATCGCGGCGAGCTGAGCACTTTTTCTGAATTGTGCCGCTCCCGTTACTCTGGTTAGGTTGGCATCGAAAAAAACGCTCTCGGGTGCTTTAGAGTGCCGAGTTTATTACTGCGCATTAAGAAATGACCACCTCCAACGTTTGGTTTATGTTTTATAAGCATTTTTAATTTTATTGCTTAAATCGCATTTTCTCGGCGAGCTGAGCACTTTTTCTGAATTGTGCCGCTCCCGTCACTCTGGTTAGGTTGGCATCGAAAAAAACGCTCTCGGGTGCTTTAGAGTGCCGAGTTATTCACTGCGCATGAAGAAATGACCACCTCCAACGTTTGGTTTATGTTTTATAAGCATTTTTAATTTTATTGCTTAAATCGCATTTTCTCGGCGAGCTGAGCACTTTTTCTGAATTGTGCCGCTCCCGTCACTCTGGTTAGGTTGGCATCGAAAAAAACGCTCTCGGGTGCTTTAGAGTGCCGAGTTTATTACTGCGCATTAAGAAATGACCACCTCCAACGTTTGGTTTATGTTTTATAAGCATTTTTAATTTTATTGCTTAAATCGCATTTTCTCGGCGAGCTGAGCACTTTTTCTGAATTGTGCCGCTCCCGTCACTCTGGTTAGGTTGGCATCGAAAAAAACGCTCTCGGGTGCTTTAGAGTGCCGAGTTTATTACTGCGCATTAAGAAATGACCACCTCCAACGTTTGGTTTATGTTTTATAAGCATTTTTAATTTTATTGCTTAAATCGCATTTTCTCGGCGAGCTGAGCGCTTTTTCTGAATTGTGCCGCTCCCGTCACTCTGGTTAGGTTGGCATCGAAAAAAACGCTCTCGGGTGCTTTAGAGTGCCGAGTTATTCACTGCGCATGAAGAAATGACCACCTCCAACGTTTGGTTTATGTTTAATAAGCATTTTTAATTTTATTGCTTAAATCGCATTTTCTCGGCGAGCTGAGCACTTTTTCTGAATTGTGCCGCTCCCGTCACTCTGGTTAGGTTGGCATCGAAAAAAACGCTCTCGGGTGCTTTAGAGTGCCGAGTTTATTACTGCGCATTAAGAAATGACCACCTCCAACGTTTGGTTTATGTTTTATAAGCATTTTTAATTTAATTGCTTAAATCGCATTTTCTCGGCGAGCTGAGCGCTTTTTCTGAATTGTGCCGCTCCCGTCACTCTGGTTAGGTTGGCATCGAAAAAAACGCTCTCGGGTGCTTTAGAGTGCCGAGTTATTCACTGCGCATGAAGAAATGACCACCTCCAACGTTTGGTTTATGTTTAATAAGCATTTTTAATTTTATTGCTTAAATCGCATTTTCTCGGCGAGCTGAGCACTTTTTCTGAATTGTGCCGCTCCCGTCACTCTGGTTAGGTTGGCATCGAAAAAAACGCTCTCGGGTGCTTTAGAGTGCCGAGTTTATTACTGCGCATTAAGAAATGACCACCTCCAACGTTTGGTTTATGTTTTATAAGCATTTTTAATTTTATTGCTTAAATCGCATTTTCTCGGCGAGCTGAGCACTTTTTCTGAATTGTGCCGCTCCCGTCACTCTGGTTAGGTTGGCATCGAAAAAAACGCTCTCGGGTGCTTTAGAGTGCCGAGTTTATCACTGCGCATGAAGAAATGACCACCTCCAACGTTTGGTTTATGTTTAATAAGCATTTTTAATTTTATTGCTTAAATCGCATTTTCTCGGCGAGCTGAGCACTTTTTCTGAATTGTGCCGCTCCCGTCACTCTGGTTAGGTTGGCATCGAAAAAAACGCTCTCGGGTGCTCTAGAGTGCCGAGTTTATTACTGCGCATTAAGAAATGACCACCTCCAACGTTTGGTTTATGTTTTATAAGCATTTTTAATTTTATTGCTTAAATCGCATTTTCTCGGCGAGCTGAGCACTTTTTCTGAATTGTGCCGCTCCCGTCACTCTGGTTAGGTTGGCATCGAAAAAAACGCTCTCGGGTGCTTTAGAGTGCCGAGTTTATTACTGCGCATTAAGAAATGACCACCTCCAACGTTTGGTTTATGTTTTATAAGCATTTTTAATTTTATTGCTTAAATCGCATTTTCTCGGCGAGCTGAGCACTTTTTCTGAATTGTGCCGCTCCCGTCACTATGGTTAGGTTGGCATCGAAAAAAACGCTCTCGGGTGCTTTAGAGTGCCGAGTTATTCACTGCGCATGAAGAAATGACCACCTCCAACGTTTGGTTTATGTTTTATAAGCATTTTTAATTTTATTGCTTAAATCGCATTTTCTCGGCGAGCTGAGCACTTTTTCTGAATTGTGCCGCTCCCGTCACTCTGGTTAGGTTGGCATCGGAAAAAACGCTCTCGGGTGCTTTAGAGTGCCGAGTTTATCACTGCGCATGAAGAAATAACCACCTCCAACGTTTGGTTTATGTTTTATAAGCATTTTTAATTTTATTGCTTAAATCGCATTTTCTCGGCGAGCTGAGCGCTTTTTCTGAATTGTGCCGCTCCCGTCACTCTGAATAGGTTGGCATCGAAAAAAACGCTCTCGGGTGCTTTAGAGTGCCGAGTTTATCACTGCGCATGAAGAAATGACCACCTCCAACGTTTGGTTTATGTTTTATAAGCATTTTTAATTTTATTGCTTAAATCGCATTTTCTCGGCGAGCTGAGCGCTTTTTCTGAATTGTGCCGCTCCCGTCACTCTGGTTAGGTTGGCATCGAAAAAAACGCTCTCGGGTGCTTTAGAGTGCCGAGTTATTCACTGCGCATGAAGAAATGACCACCTCCAATGTTTGGTTTATGTTTAATAAGCATTTTTAATTTTATTGCTTAAATCGCATTTTCTCGGCGAGCTGAGCGCTTTTTCTGAATTGTGCCGCTCCCGTCACTCTGGTTAGGTTGGCATCGAAAAAAACGCTCTCGGGTGCTTTAGAGTGCCGAGTTATTCACTGCGCTTGAAGAAATGACCACCTCCAACGTTTGGTTTATGTTTAATAAGCATTTTTAATTTTATTGCTTAAATCGCATTTTCTCGGCGAGCTGAGCACTTTTTCTGAATTGTGCCGCTCCCGTCACTCTGGTTAGGTTGGCATCGAAAAAAACGCTCTCGGGTGCTTTAGAGTGCCGAGTTTATTACTGCGCATTAAGAAATGACCACCTCCAACGTTTGGTTTATGTTTTCTAAGCATTTTTAATTTTATTGCTTAAATCGCATTTTCTCGGCGAGCTGAGCACTTTTTCTGAATTGTGCCGCTCCCGTCACTCTGGTTAGGTTGGCATCGAAAGAAACGCTCTCGGGTGCTTTAGAGTGCCGAGTTTATTACTGCGCATTAAGAAATGACCACCTCCAACGTTTGGTTTATGTTTTATAAGCATTTTTAATTTTATTGCTTAAATCGCATTTTCTCGGCGAGCTGAGCACTTTTTCTGAATTGTGCCGCTCCCGTCACTCTGGTTAGGTTGGCATCGAAAAAAACGCTCTCGGGTGCTTTAGAGTGCCGAGTTTATTACTGCGCATTAAGAAATGACCACCTCCAACGTTTGGTTTATGTTTTATAAGCATTTTTAATTTTATTGCTTAAATCGCATTTTCTCGGCGAGCTGAGTGAGCACTTTTTCTGAATTGTGCCGCTCCCGTCACTCTGGTTAGCTTGGCATCGAAAAAAAACGCTCTCGGGTGCTTTAGAGTGCCGAGTTATTCACTGCGCATGAAGAAATGACCACCTCCAACGTTTGGTTTATGTTTAATAAGCATTTTTAATTTTATTGCTTGAATCGCATTTTCTCGGCGAGCTGAGCACTTTTTCTGAATTGTGCCGCTCCCGTCACTCTGGTTAGGTTGGCATCGAAAAAAACGCTCTCGGGTGCTTTAGAGTGCCGAGTTTATTACTGCGCATGAAGAAATGACCACCTCCAACGTTTGGTTTATGTTTTATAAGCATTTTTAATTTTATTGCTTAAATCGCATTTTCTCGGCGAGCTGAGCACTTTTTCTGAATTGTGCCGCTCCCGTCACTCTGGTTAGGTTGGCATCGAAAAAAACGCTCTCGGGTGCTTTAGAGTGCCGAGTTTATCACTGCGCATGAAGAAATGACCACCGCCAACGTTTGGTTTATGTTTTATAAGCATTTTTAATTTTATTGCTTAAATCGCATTTTCTCGGCGAGCTGAGCGCTTTTTCTGAATTGTGCCGCTCCCGTCACTCTGGTTAGGTTGGCATCGAAAAAAACGCTCTCGGGTGCTTTAGAGTGCCGAGTTTATTACTGTGCATTAAGAAATGACCACCTCCAACGTTTGGTTTATGTTTTATAAGCATTTTTAATTGTATTGCTTAAATCGCATTTTCTCGGCGAGCTGAGGACTTTTTCTGAATTGTGCCGCTCCCGTCACTCTGGTTAGGTTGGCATCGAAAAAAACGCTCTCGGGTGCTTTAGAGTGCCGAGTTTATTACTGCGCATTAAGAAATGACCACCTCCAACGTTTGGTTTATGTTTTATAAGCATTTTTAATTTTATTGCTTAAATCGCATTTTCTCGGCGAGCTGAGCGCTTTTTCTGAATTGTGCCGCTCCCGTCACTCTGGTTAGGTTGGCATCGAAAAAAACGCTCTCGGGTGCTTTAGAGTGCCGAGTTTATCACTGCGCATGAAGAAATGACCACCTCCAACGTTTGGTTTATGTTTTATAAGCATTTTTAATTTTATTGCTTAAATCGCATTTTCTCGGCGAGCTTAGCGCTTTTTCTGAATTGTGCCGCTCCCGTAACTCTGGTTAGGTTGGCATCGAAAAAAACGCTCTCGGGTGCTTTAGAGTGCCGAGTTTATCACTGCGCATGAAGAAATGACCACTTCCAACGTTTGGTTTATGTTTTATAAGCATTTTTAATTTTATTGCTTAAATCGCATTTTCTCGGCGAGCTGAGCACTTTTTCTGAATTGTGCCGCTCCCGTCACTCTGGTTAGGTTGGCATCGAAAAAAACGCTCTCGGGTGCTCTAGAGTGCCGAGTTTATTACTGCGCATTAAGAAATGACCACCTCCAACGTTTGGTTTATGTTTTATAAGCATTTTTAATTTTATTGCTTAAATCGCATTTTCTCGGCGAGCTGAGCACTTTTTCTGAATTGTGCCGCTCCCGTCACTCTGGTTAGGTTGGCATCGAAAAAAACGCTCTCGGGTGCTTTAGAGTGCCGAGTTTATTACTGCGCATTAAGAAATGACCACCTCCAACGTTTGGTTTATGTTTTATAAGCATTTTTAATTTTATTGCTTAAATCGCATTTTCTCGGCGAGCTGAGCACTTTTTCTGAATTGTGCCGCTCCCGTCACTCTGGTTAGGTTGGCATCGAAAAAAACGCTCTCGGGTGCTTTAGAGTGCCGAGTTATTCACTGCGCATGAAGAAATGACCACCTCCAACGTTTGGTTTATGTTTTATAAGCATTTTTAATTTTATTGCTTAAATCGCATTTTCTCGGCGAGCTGAGCACTTTTTCTGAATTGTGCCGCTCCCGTCACTCTGGTTAGGTTGGCATCGAAAAAAACGCTCTCGGGTGCTTTAGAGTGCCGAGTTTATCACTGCGCATGAAGAAATGACCACCTCCAACGTTTGGTTTATGTTTTATAAGCATTTTTAATTTTATTGCTTAAATCGCATTTTCTCGGCGAGCTGAGCGCTTTTTCTGAATTGTGCCGCTCCCGTCACTCTGGTTAGGTTGGCATCGAAAAAAACGCTCTCGGGTGCTTTAGAGTGCCGAGTTATTCACTGCGCATGAAGAAATGACCACGTCCAATGTTTGGTTTATGTTTAATAAGCATTTTTAATTTTATTGCTTAAATCGCATTTTCTCGGCGAGCTGAGCGCTTTTTCTGAATTGTGCCGCTCCCGTCACTCTGGTTAGGTTGGCATCGAAAAAAACGCTCTCGGGTGCTTTAGAGTGCCGAGTTATTCACTGCGCATGAAGAAATGACCACCTCCAACGTTTGGTTTATGTTTAATAAGCATTTTTAATTTTATTGCTTAAATCGCATTTTCTCGGCGAGCTGAGCACTTTTTCTGAATTGTGCCGCTCCCGTCACTCTGGTTAGTTTGGCATCGATAAAAACGCTCTCGGGTGCTTTAGAGTGCCGAGTTTATTACTGCGCATTAGGAAATGACCACCTCCAACGTTTGGTTTATGTTTTATAAGCATTTTTAATTTTATTGCTTAAATCGCATTTTCTCGGCGAGCTGAGCGCTTTTTCTGAATTGTGCCGCTCCCGTCACTCTGGTTAGGTTGGCATCGAAAAAAACGCTCTCGGGTGCTTTAGAGTGCCGAGTTTATTACTGCGCATTAAGAAATGACCACCTCCAACGTTTGGTTTATGTTTTATAAGCATTTTTAATTTTATTGCTTAAATCGCATTTTCTCGGCGAGCTGAGCACTTTTTCTGAATTGTGCCGCTCCCGTCACTCTGGTTAGGTTAGCATCGAAAAAAACGCTCTCGGGTGCTTTAGAGTGCCGAGTTTATTACTGCGCATTGAGAAATGACCACCTCCAACGTTTGGTTTATGTTTTATAAGCATTTTTAATTTTATTGCTTAAATCGCATTTTCTCGGCGAGCTGAGCACTTTTTCTGAATTGTGCCGCTCCCGTCACTCTGGTTAGGTTGGCATCGAAAAAAACGCTCTCGGGTGCTTTAGAGCGCCGAGTTTATTACTGCGCATTAAGAAATGACCACCTCCAACGTTTGGTTTATGTTTTATAAGCATTTTTAATTTTATTGCTTAAATCGCATTTTCTCGGCGAGCTGAGCGCTTTTTCTGAATTGTGCCGCTCCCGTCACTCTGGTTAGGTTGGCATCGAAAAAAACGCTCTCGGGTGCTTTAGAGTGCCGAGTTTATCACTGCGCATGAAGAAATGACCACCTCCAACGTTTGGTTTATGTTTTATAAGCATTTTTAATTTTATTGCTTAAATCGCATTTTCTCGGCGAGCTGAGCACTTTTTCTGAATTGTGCCGCTCCCGTCACTCTGGTTAGGTTGGCATCGAAAAAAACGCTCTCGGGTGCTTTAGAGTGCCGAGTTTATTACTGCGCATTAAGAAATGACCACCTCCAACGTTTGGTTTATGTTTTATAAGCATTTTTAATTTTATTGCTTAAATCGCGGCGAGCTGAGCACTTTTTCTGAATTGTGCCGCTCCCGTCACTCTGGTTAGGTTGGCATCGAAAAAAACGCTCTCGGGTGCTTTAGAGTGCCGAGTTTATTACTGCGCATTAAGAAATGACCACCTCCAACGTTTGGTTTATGTTTTATAAGCATTTTTAATTTTATTGCTTAAATCGCATTTTCTCGGCGAGCTGAGCACTTTTTCTGAATTGTGCCGCTCCCGTCACTCTGGTTAGGTTGGCATCGAAAAAAACGCTCTCGGGTGCTTTAGAGTGCCGAGTTATTCACTGCGCATGAAGAAATGACCACCTCCAACGTTTGGTTTATGTTTTATAAGCATTTTTAATTTTATTGCTTAAATCGCATTTTCTCGGCGAGCTGAGCACTTTTTCTGAATTGTGCCGCTCCCGTCACTCTGGTTAGGTTGGCATCGAAAAAAACGCTCTCGGGTGCTTTAGAGTGCCGAGTTTATTACTGCGCATTAAGAAATGACCACCTCCAACGTTTGGTTTATGTTTTATAAGCATTTTTAATTTTATTGCTTAAATCGCATTTTCTCGGCGAGCTGAGCACTTTTTCTGAATTGTGCCGCTCCCGTCACTCTGGTTAGGTTGGCATCGAAAAAAACGCTCTCGGGTGCTTTAGAGTGCCGAGTTTATTACTGCGCATTAAGCACCTCCAACGTTTGGTTTATGTTTTATAAGCATTTTTAATTTTATTGCTTAAATCGCATTTTCTCGGCGAGCTGAGTGAGCACTTTTTCTGAATTGTGCCGCTCCCGTCACTCTGGTTAGCTTGGCATCGAAAAAAAAACGCTCTCGGGTGCTTTAGAGTGCCGAGTTATTCACTGCGCATGAAGAAATGACCACCTCCAACGTTTGGTTTATGTTTAATAAGCATTTTTAATTTTATTGCTTGAATCGCATTTTCTCGGCGAGCTGAGCACTTTTTCTGAATTGTGCCGCTCCCGTCACTCTGGTTAGGTTGGCATCGAAAAAAACGCTCTCGGGTGCTTTAGAGTGCCGAGTTTATTACTGCGCATGAAGAAATGACCACCTCCAACGTTTGGTTTATGTTTTATAAGCATTTTTAATTTTATTGCTTAAATCGCATTTTCTCGGCGAGCTGAGCACTTTTTCTGAATTGTGCCGCTCCCGTCACTCTGGTTAGGTTGGCATCGAAAAAAACGCTCTCGGGTGCTTTAGAGTGCCGAGTTTATCACTGCGCATGAAGAAATGACCACCGCCAACGTTTGGTTTATGTTTTATAAGCATTTTTAATTTTATTGCTTAAATCGCATTTTCTCGGCGAGCTGAGCGCTTTTTCTGAATTGTGCCGCTCCCGTCACTCTGGTTAGGTTGGCATCGAAAAAAACGCTCTCGGGTGCTTTAGAGTGCCGAGTTTATTACTGTGCATTAAGAAATGACCACCTCCAACGTTTGGTTTATGTTTTATAAGCATTTTTAATTGTATTGCTTAAATCGCATTTTCTCGGCGAGCTGAGCACTTTTTCTGAATTGTGCCGCTCCCGTCACTCTGGTTAGGTTGGCATCGAAAAAAACGCTCTCGGGTGCTTTAGAGTGCCGAGTTTATTACTGCGCATTAAGAAATGACCACCTCCAACGTTTGGTTTATGTTTTATAAGCATTTTTAATTTTATTGCTTAAATCGCATTTTCTCGGCGAGCTGAGCACTTTTTCTGAATTGTGCCGCTCCCGTCACTCTGGTTAGGTTGGCATCGAAAAAAACGCTATCGGGTGCTTTAGAGTGCCGAGTTATTCACTGCGCATGAAGAAATGACCACCTCCAACGTTTGGTTTATGTTTAATAAGCATTTTTAATTTTATTGCTTAAATCGCATTTTCTCGGCGAGCTGAGCACTTTTTCTTAATTGTGCCGCTCCCGTCACTCTGGTTAGGTTGGCATCGAAAAAAACGCTCTCGGGTACTTTAGAGTGCCGAGTTTATTACTGCGCATTAAGAAATGACCACCTCCAACGTTTGGTTTATGTTTTATAAGCATTTTTAATTTTATTGCTTAAATCGCATTTTCTCGGCGAGCTGAGCACTTTTTCTGAATTGTGCCGCTCCCGTCACTCTGGTTGGCATCGAAAAAAACGCTCTCGGGTGCTTTAGAGTGCCGGGTTTATTACTGCGCATTAAGAAATGACCACCTCCAACGTTTGGTTTATGTTTTATAAGCATTTTTAATTTTATTGCTTAAATCGCATTTTCTCGGCGAGCTGAGCGCTTTTTCTGAATTGTGCCGCTCCCGTCACTCTGGTTAGGTTGGCATCGAAAAAAACGCTCTCGGGTGCTTTAGAGTGCCGAGTTATTCACTGCGCATGAAGAAATGACCACCTCCAACGTTTGGTTTATGTTTAATAAGCATTTTTAATTTTATTGCTTAAATCGCATTTTCTCGGCGAGCTGAGCACTTTTTCTGAATTGTGCCGCTCCCGTCACTCTGGTTATGTTGGCATCGAAAAAAACGCTCTCGGGTGCTTTAGAGTGCCGAGTTTATTACTGCGCATTAAGAAATGACCACCTCCAACGTTTGGTTTATGTTTTATAAGCATTTTTAATTTTATTGCATATCGCATTTTCTCGGCGAGCTGAGCGCTTTTTCTGAATTGTGCCGCTCCCGTCACTCTGGTTAGGTTGGCATCGAAAAAAACGCTTTCGGGTGCTTTAGAGTGCCGAGTTATTCACTGCGCATGAAGAAATGACCACCTCCAACGTTTGGTTTATGTTTAATAAGCATTTTTAATTTTATTGCTTAAATCGCATTTTCTCGGCGAGCTGAGCACTTTTTCTGAATTGTGCCGCTCCCGTCACTCTGGTTAGGTTGGCATCGAAAGAAACGCTCTCGGGTGCTTTAGAGTGCCGAGTTTATTACTGCGCATTAAGAAATGACCACCTCCAACGTTTGGTTTATGTTTTATAAGCATTTTTAATTGTATTGCTTAAATCGCATTTTCTCGGCGAGCTGAGCACTTTTTCTGAATTGTGCCGCTCCCGTCACTCTGGTTAGGTTGGCATCGAAAAAAACGCTCTCGGGTGCTTTAGAGTGCCGAGTTTATCACTGCGCATGAAGAAATGACCACCTCCAACGTTTGGTTTATGTTTAATAAGCATTTTTAATTTTATTGCTTAAATCGCATTTTCTCGGCGAGCTGAGCACTTTTTCTGAATTGTGCCGCTCCCGTCACTCTGGTTAGGTTGGCATCGAAAAAAACGCTCTCGGGTGCTTTAGAGTGCCGACTTTATCACTGCGCATGAAGAAATGACCACCTCCAACGTTTGGTTTATGTTTTATAAGCATTTTTAATTTTATTGCTTAAATCGCATTTTCTCGGCGAGCTGAGCACTTTTTCTGAATTGTGCCGCTCCCGTCACTCTGGTTAGGTTGGCATCGAAAAAAACGCTCACGGGTGCTTTAGAGTGCCGAGTTTATTACTGCGCATTAAGAAATGACCACCTCCAACGTTTGGTTTATGTTTTATAAGCATTTTTAATTTTATTGCTTAAATCGCATTTTCTCGGCGAGCTGAGCACTTTTTCTGAATTGTGCCGCTCCCGTCACTCTGGTTAGGTTGGCATCGAAAAAAACGCTCTCGGGTGCTTTAGAGTGCCGAGTTATTCACTGCGCATGAAGAAATGACCACCTCCAACGTTTGGTTTATGTTTTATAAGCATTTTTAATTTTATTGCTTAAATCGCATTTTCTCGGCGAGCTGAGCACTTTTTCTGAATTGTGCCGCTCCCGTCACTCTGGTTAGGTTGGCATCGAAAAAAACGCTCTCGGGTGCTTTAGAGTGCCGAGTTTATCACTGCGCATGAAGAAATTACCACCTCCAACGTTTGGTTTATGTTTTATAAGCATTTTTAATTTTATTGCTTAAATCGCATTTTCTCGGCGAGCTGAGCGCTTTTTCTGAATTGTGCCGCTCCTGTCACTCTGGTTAGGTTGGCATCGAAAAAAACGCTCTCGGGTGCTTTAGAGTGCCGAGTTTATCACTGCGCATGAAGAAATGACCACCTCCAACGTTTGGTTTATGTTTTATAAGCATTTTTAATTTTATTGCTTAAATCGCATTTTCTCGGCGAGCTGAGCGCTTTTTCTGAATTGTGCCGCTCCCGTAACTCTGGTTAGGTTGGCATCGAAAAAAACGCTCTCGGGAGCTTTAGAGTGCCGAGTTTATCACTGCGCATGAAGAAATGACCACTTCCAACGTTTGGTTTATGTTTTATAAGCATTTTTAATTTTATTGCTTAAATCGCATTTTCTCGGCGAGCTGAGCACTTTTTCTGAATTGTGCCGCTCCCGTCACTCTGGTTAGGTTGGCATCGAAAAAAACGCTCTCGGGTGCTCTAGAGTGCCGAGTTTATTACTGCTTATTAAGAAATGACCACCTCCAACGTTTGGTTTATGTTTTATAAGCATTTTTAATTTTATTGCTTAAATCGCATTTTCTCGGCGAGCTGAGCACTTTTTCTGAATTGTGCCGCTCCCGTCACTCTGGTTAGGTTGGCATCGAAAAAAACGCTCTCGGGTGCTTTAGAGTGCCGAGTTTATTACTGCGCATGAACAAATGACCACCTCCAATGTTTGGTTTATGTTTAATAAGCATTTTTAATTTTATTGCTTTAATCGCATTTTCTCGGCGAGCTGAGCGCTTTTTCTGAATTGTGCCGCTCCCGTCACTCTGGTTAGGTTGGCATCGAAAAAAACGCTCTCGGGTGCTTTAGAGTGCCGAGTTATTCACTGCGCATGAAGAAATGACCACCTCCAACGTTTGGTTTATGTTTAATAAGCATTTTTAATTTTATTGCTTAAATCGCATTTTCTCGGCGAGCTGAGCACTTTTTCTGAATTGTGCCACTCCCGTCACTCTGGTTAGGTTGGCATCGAAAAAAACGCTCTCGGGTGCTTTAGAGTGCCGAGTTTATCACTGCGCATGAAGAAATGACCACCTCCAACGTTTGGTTTATGTTTTATAAGCATTTTTAATTTTATTGCTTAAATCGCATTTTCTCGGCGAGCTGAGCACTTTTTCTGAATTGTGCCGCTCCCGTCACTCTGGTTAGGTTGGCATCGAAAAAAACGCTCTCGGGTGCTTTAGAGTGCCGAGTTATTCACTGCGCATGAAGAAATGACCACCTCCAACGTTTGGTTTATGTTTTATAAGCATTTTTAATTTTATTGCTTAAATCGCATTTTCTCGGCGAGCTGAGCACTTTTTCTGAATTGTGCCGCTCCCGTCACTCTGGTTAGGTTGGCATCGAAAAAAACGCTCTCGGGTGCTTTAGAGTGCCGAGTTTATCACTGCGCATGAAGAAATGACCACCTCCAACGTTTGGTTTATGTTTTATAAGCATTTTTAATTTTATTGCTTAAATCGCATTTTCTCGGCGAGCTGAGCACTTTTTCTGAATTGTGCCGCTCCCGTCACTCTGGTTAGGTTGGCATTGAAAAAAACGCTCTCGGGTGCTTTAGAGTGCCGAGTTTATCACTGCGCATGAAGAAATGACCACCTCCAACGTTTGGTTTATGTTTTATAAGCATTTTTAATTTTATTGCTTAAATCGCATTTTCTCGGCGAGCTGAGCGCTTTTTCTGAATTGTGCCGCTCCCGTCACTCTGGTTAGGTTGGCATCGAAAAAAACGCTCTCGGGTGCTTTAGAGTGCCGAGTTATTCACTGCGCATGAAGAAATGACCACCTCCAACGTTTGGTTTATGTTTAATAAGCATTTTTAATTTTATTGCTTAAATCGCATTTTCTCGGCGAGCTGAGCACTTTTTCTGAATTGTGCCGCTCCCGTCACTCTGGTTAGGTTGGCATCGAAAAAAACGCTCTCGGGTGCTTTAGAGTGCCGAGTTTATTACTGCGCATTAGGAAATGACCACCTCCAACGTTTGGTTTATGTTTTATAAGCATTTTTAATTTTATTGCTTAAATCGCATTTTCTCGGCGAGCTGAGCGCTTTTTCTGAATTGTGCCGCTCCCGTAACTCTGGTTAGGTTGGCATCGAAAAAAACGCTCTCGGGTGCTTTAGAGTGCCGAGTTATTCACTGCGCATGAAGAAATGACCACCTCCAACGTTTGGTTTATGTTTAATAAGCATTTTTAATTTTATTGCTTAAATCGCATTTTCTCGGCGAGCTGAGCGCTTTTTCTGAATTGTGCCGCTCCCGTCACTCTGGTTAGGTTGGCATCGAAAAAAACGCTCTCGGGTGCTCTAGAGTGCCGAGTTTATTACTGCGCATTAAGAAATGACCACCTCCAACGTTTGGTTTATGTTTTATAAGCATTTTTAATTTTATTGCTTAAATCGCATTTTCTCGGCGAGCTGAGCACTTTTTCTGAATTGTGCCGCTCCCGTCACTCTGGTTAGGTTGGCATCGAAAAAAACGCTCTCGGGTGCTTTAGAGTGCCGAGTTTATTACTGCGCATTAAGAAATGACCACCTCCAACGTTTGGTTTATGTTTTATAAGCATATTTAATTTTATTGCTTAAATCGCATTTTCTCGGCGAGCTGAGCGCTTTTTCTGAATTGTGCCGCTCCCGTAACTCTGGTTAGGTTGGCATCGAAAAAAACGCTCTCGGGTGCTTTAGAGTGCCGAGTTTATCACTGCGCATGAAGAAATGACCACTTCCAACGTTTGGTTTATGTTTTATAAGCATTTTTAATTTTATTGCTTAAATTGCATTTTCTCGGCGAGCTGAGCACTTTTTCTGAATTGTGCCGCTCCCGTCACTCTGGTTAGGTTGGCATCGAAAAAAACGCTCTCGGGTGCTCTAGAGTGCCGATTTTATTACTGCGCATTAAGAAATGACCACCTCCAACGTTTGGTTTATGTTTTATAAGCATTTTTAATTTTATTGCTTAAATCGCATTTTCTCGGCGAGCTGAGCACTTTTTCTGAATTGTGCCGCTCCCGTCACTCTGGTTAGGTTGGCATCGAAAAAAACGTTCTCGGGTGCTTTAGAGTGCCGAGTTTATTACTGCGCATTAAGAAATGACCACCTCCAACGTTTGGTTTATGTTTTATAAGCATATTTCATTTTATTGCTTAAATCGCATTTTCTCGGCGAGCTGAGCACTTTTTCTGAATTGTGCCGCTCCCGTCACTCTGGTTAGGTTGGCATCGAAAAAAACGCTCTCGGGTGCTTTAGAGTGCCGAGTTATTCACTGCGCATGAAGAAATGACCACCTCCAACGTTTGGTTTATGTTTTATAAGCATTTTTAATTTTATTGCTTAAATCGCATTTTCTCGGCGAGCTGAGCGCTTTTTCTGAATTGTGCCGCTCCCGTCACTCTGGTTAGGTTGGCATCGAAAAAAACGCTCTCGGGTGCTTTAGAGTGCCGAGTTATTCACTGCGCATGAAGAAATGACCACCTCCAACGTTTGGTTTATGTTTAATAAGCATTTTTAATTTTATTGCTTAAATCGCATTTTCTCGGCGAGCTGAGCACTTTTTCTGAATTGTGCCGCTCCCGTCACTCTGGTTAGGTTGGCATCGAAAAAAACGCTCTCGGGTGCTTTAGAGTGCCGAGTTTATTACTGCGCATTAGAAAATGACCACCTCCAACGTTTGGTTTATGTTTTATAAGCATTTTTAATTTTATTGCTTAAATCGCATTTTCTCGGCGAGATGAGCGCTTTTTCTGAATTGTGCCGCTCCCGTCACTCTGGTTAGGTTGGCATCGAAAAAAACGCTCTCGGGTGCTTTAGAGTGCCGAGTTTATTACTGCGCATTAAGAAATGACCACCTCCAACGTTTGGTTTATGTTTTATAAGCATTTTTAATTTTATTGCTTAAATCGCATTTTCTCGGCGAGCTGAGCACTTTTTCTGAATTGTGCCGCTCCCGTCACTCTGGTTAGGTTGGCATCTAAAAAAACGCTCTCGGGTGCTTTAGAGTGCCGAGTTTATTACTGCGCATTGAGAAATGACCACCTCCAACGTTTGGTTTATGTTTTATAAGCATTTTTAATTTTATTGCTTAAATCGCATTTTCTCGGCGAGCTGAGCACTTTTTCTGAATTGTGCCGCTCCCGTCACTCTGGTTAGGTTGGCATCGAAAAAAACGCTCTCGGGTGCTTTAGAGTGCCGAGTTTATTACTGCGCATTAAGAAATGACCACCTCCAACGTTTGGTTTATGTTTTATAAGCATTTTTAATTTTATTGCTTAAATCGCATTTTCTCGGCGAGCTGAGCGCTTTTTCTGAATTGTGCCGCTCCCGTCACTCTGGTTAGGTTGGCATCGAAAAAAACGCTCTCGGGTGCTTTAGAGTGCCGAGTTTATCACTGCGCATGAAGAAATGACCACCTCCAACGTTTGGTTTATGTTTTATAAGCATTTTTAATTTTATTGCTTAAATCGCATTTTCTCGGCGAGCTGAGCGCTTTTTCTGAATTGTGCCGCTCCCGTAACTCTGGTTAGGTTGGCATCGAAAAAAACGCTCTCGGGTGCTTTAGAGTGCCGAGTTTATCACTGCGCATGAAGAAATGACCACTTCCAACGTTTGGTTTATGTTTTATAAGCATTTTTAATTGTATTGCTTAAATCGCATTTTCTCGGCGAGCTGAGCACTTTTTCTGAATTGTGCCGCTCCCGTCACTCTGGTTAGGTTGGCATCGAAAAAAACGCTCTCGGGTGCTCTAGAGTGCCGAGTTTATTACTGCGCATTAAGAAATGACCACCTCCAACGTTTGGTTTATGTTTTATAAGCATTTTTAATTTTATTGCTTAAATCGCATTTTCTCGGCGAGCTGAGCACTTTTTCTGAATTGTGCCGCTCCCGTCACTCTAATTAGGTTGGCATCGAAAAAAACGCTCTCGGGTGCTTTAGAGTGCCGAGTTTATTACTGCGCATTAAGAAATGACCACCTCCAACGTTTGGTTTATGTTTTATAAGCATTTTTAATTTTATTGCTTAAATCGCATTTTCTCGGCGAGCTGAGCACTTTTTCTGAATTGTGCCGCTCCCGTCACTCTGGTTAGGTTGGCATCGAGAAAAAACGCTCTCGGGTGCTTTAGAGTGCCGAGTTATTCACTGCGCATGAAGAAATGACCACCTCCAACGTTTGGTTTATGTTTTATAAGCATTTTTAATTTTATTGCTTAAATCGCATTTTCTCGGCGAGCTGAGCACTTTTTCTGAATTGTGTCGCTCCCGTCACTCTGGTTAGGTTGGCATCGAAAAAAACGCTCTCGGGTGCTTTAGAGTGCCGAGTTTATCACTGCGCATGAAGAAATGACCACCTCCAACGTTTGGTTTATGTTTTATAAGCATTTTTAATTTTATTGCTTAAATCGCATTTTCTCGGCGAGCTGAGCGCTTTTTCTGAATTGTGCCGCTCCCTTCACTCTGGTTAGGTTGGCATCGAAAAAAACGCTCTCGGGTGCTTTAGAGTGCCGAGTTATTCACTGCGCATGAAGAAATGACCACCTCCAATGTTTGGTTTATGTTTAATAAGCATTTTTAATTTTATTGCTTAAATCGCATTTTCTCGGCGAGCTGAGCGCTTTTTCTGAATTGTGCCGCTCCCGTCACTCTGGTTAGGTTGGCATCGAAAAAAACGCTCTCGGGTGCTTTAGAGTGCCGAGTTATTCACTGCGCATGAAGAAATGACCACCTCCAACGTTTGGTTTATGTTTAATAAGCATTTTTAATTTTATTGCTTAAATCGCATTTTCTCGGCGAGCTGAGCACTTTTTCTGAATTGTGCCGCTCCCGTCACTCTGGTTAGGTTGGCATCGAAAAAAACGCTCTCGGGTGCTTTAGAGTGCCGAGTTTATTACTGCGCATTAGGAAATGACCACCTCCAACGTTTGGTTTATGTTTTATAAGCATTTTTAATTTTATTGCTTAAATCGCATTTTCTCGGCGAGCTGAGCGCTTTTTCTGAATTGTGCCGCTCCCGTAACTCTGGTTAGGTTGGCATCGAAAAAAACGCTCTCGGGTGCTTTAGAGTGCCGAGTTATTCACTGCGCATGAAGAAATGACCACCTCCAACGTTTGGTTTATGTTTAATAAGCATTTTTAATTTTATTGCTTAAATCGCATTTTCTCGGCGAGCTGAGCACTTTTTCTGAATTGTGCCGCTCCCGTCACTCTGGTTAGGTTGGCATCGAAAAAAACGCTCTCGGGTGCTTTAGAGTGCCGAGTTTATTACTGCGCATTAAGAAATGACCACCTCCAACGTTTGGTTTATGTTTTATAAGCATTTTTAATTTTATTGCTTAAATCGCATTTTCTCGGCGAGCTGAGCACTTTTTCTGAATTGTGCCGCTCCCGTCACTCTGGTTAGGTTGGCATCGAAAAAAACGCTCTCGGGTGCTTTAGAGTGCCGAGTTTATTACTGCGCATTAAGAAATGACCACCTCCAACGTTTGGTTTATGTTTTATAAGCATTTTTAATTTTATTGCTTAAATCGCATTTTCTCGGCGAGCTGAGCACTTTTTCTGAATTGTGCCGCTCCCGTCACTTGGCATCGAAAAAAACGCTCTCGGGTGCTTTAGAGTGCCGAGTTATTCACTGCGCATGAAGAAATGACCACCTCCAACGTTTGGTTTATGTTTCATAAGCATTTTTAATTTTATTGCTTAAATCGCATTTTCTCGGCGAGCTGAGCGCTTTTTCTGAATTGTGCCGCTCCCGTCACTCTGGTTAGGTTGGCATCGAAAAAAACGCTCTCGGGTGCTTTAGAGTGCTGAGTTTATTACTGCGCATTAAGAAATGACCACCTCCAACGTTTGGTTTATGTTTTATAAGCATTTTTAATTTTATTGCCTAAATCGCATTTTCTCGGCGAGCTGAGCGCTTTTTCTGAATTGTGCCGCTCCCGTCACTCTGGTTAGGTTGGCATCGAAAAAAACGCTCTCGGGTGCTTTAGAGTGCCGAGATTATTACTGCGCATTAAGAAATGACCACCTCCAACGTTTGGTTTATGTTTTATAAGCATTTTTAATTTTATTGCTTAAATCGCATTTTCTCGGCGAGCTGAGCACTTTTTCTGAATTGTGCCGCTCCCGTCACTCTGGTTAGGTTGGCATCGAAAAAAACGCTCTCGGGTGCTTTAGAGTGCCGAGTTTATTACTGCGCATTAAGAAATGACCACCTCCAACGTTTGGTTTATGTTTTATAAGCATTTTTAATTTTATTGCTTAAATCGCATTTTCTCGGCGAGCTGAGCACTTTTTCTGAATTGTGCCGCTCCCGTCACTCTGGTTAGGTTGGCATCGAAAAAAACGCTATCGGGTGCTTTAGAGTGCCGAGTTATTCACTGCGCATGAAGAAATGACCACCTCCAACGTTTGGTTTATGTTTAATAAGCATTTTTAATTTTATTGCTTAAATCGCATTTTCTCGGCGAGCTGAGCACTTTTTCTGAATTGTGCCGCTCCCGTCACTCTGGTTAGGTTGGCATCGAAAAAAACGCTCTCGGGTGCTTTAGAGTGCCGAGTTTATTACTGCGCATTAAGAAATGACCACCTCCAACGTTTGGTTTATGTTTTATAAGCATTTTTAATTTTATTGCTTAAATCGCATTTTCTCGGCGAGCTGAGCACTTTTTCTGAATTGTGCCGCTCCCGTCACTCTGGTTAGGTTGGCATCGAAAAAAACGCTCTCGGGTGCTTTAGAGTGCCGAGTTTATTACTGCGCATTAAGAAATGACCACCTCCAACGTTTGGTTTATGTTTTATAAGCATTTTTTATTTTATTGCTTAAATCGCATTTTCTCGGCGAGCTGAGCGCTTTTTCTGAATTGTGCCGCTCCCGTCACTCTGGTTAGGTTGGCATCGAAAAAAACGCTCTCGGGTGCTTTAGAGTGCCGAGTTATTCACTGCGCATGAAGAAATGACCACCTCCAACGTTTGGTTTATGTTTAATAAGCATTTTTAATTTTATTGCTTAAATCGCATTTTCTCGGCGAGCTGAGCACTTTTTCTGAATTGTGCCGCTCCCGTCACTCTGGTTAGGTTGGCATCGAAAAAAACGCTCTCGGGTGCTTTAGAGTGCCGAGTTTATTACTGCGCATTAAGAAATGACCACCTCCAACGTTTGGTTTATGTTTTATAAGCATTTTTAATTTTATTGCTTAAATCGCATTTTCTCGGCGAGCTGAGCGCTTTTTCTGAATTGTGCCGCTCCCGTCACTCTGGTTAGGTTGGCATCGAAAAAAACGCTCTCGGGTGCTTTAGAGTGCCGAGTTATTCACTGCGCATGAAGAAATGACCACCTCCGACGTTTGGTTTATGTTTAATAAGCATTTTTAATTTTATTGCTTAAATCGCATTTTCTCGGCGAGCTGAGCACTTTTTCTGAATTGTGCCGCTCCCGTCACTCTGGTTAGGTTGGCATCGAAAAAAACGCTCTCGGGTGCTTTAGAGTGCCGAGTTTATTACTGCGCATTAAGAAATGACCACCTCCAACGTTTGGTTTATGTTTTATAAGCATTTTTAATTTTATTGCTTAAATCGCATTTTCTCGGCAAGCTGAGCACTTTTTCTGAATTGTGCCGCTCCCGTCACTCTGGTTAGGTTGGCATCGAAAAAAACGCTCTCGGGTGCTTTAGAGTGCCGAGTTTATCACTGCGCATGAAGAAATGACCACCTCCAACGTTTGGTTTATGTTTAATAAGCATTTTTAATTTTATTGCTTAAATCGCATTTTTTCGGCGAGCTGAGCACTTTTTCTGAATTGTGCCGCTCCCGTCACTCTGGTTAGGTTGGCATCGAAAAAAACGCTCTCGGGTGCTTTAGAGTGCCGACTTTATCACTGCGCATGAAGAAATGACCACCTCCAACGTTTGGTTTATGTTTTATAAGCATTTTTAATTTTATTGCTTAAATCGCATTTTCTCGGCGAGCTGAGCACTTTTTCTGAATTGTGCCGCTCCCGTATAGGTTGGCATCGAAAAAAACGCTCACGGGTGCTTTAGAGTGCCGAGTTTATTACTGCGCATTAAGAAATGACCACCTCCAACGTTTGGTTTATGTTTTATAAGCATTTTTAATTTTATTGCTTAAATCGCATTTTCTCGGCGAGCTGAGCACTTTTTCTGAATTGTGCCGCTCCCGTCACTCTGGTTAGGTTGGCATCGAAAAAAACGCTCTCGGGTGCTTTAGAGTGCCGAGTTATTCACTGCGCATGAAGAAATGACCACCTCCAACGTTTGGTTTATGTTTTATAAGCATTTTTAATTTTATTGCTTAAATCGCATTTTCTCGGCGAGCTGAGCGCTTTTTCTGAATTGTGCCGCTCCCGTAACTCTGGTTAGGTTGGCATCGAAAAAAACGCTCTCGGGTGCTTTAGAGTGCCGAGTTTATTACTGCGCATTAAGAAATGACCACCTCCAACGTTTGGTTTATGTTTTATAAGCATTTTTAATTTTATTGCTTAAATCGCATTTTCTCGGCGAGCTGAGCACTTTTTCTGAATTGTGCCGCTCCCGTCACTCTGGTTAGGTTGGCATCGAAAAAAACGCTCTCGGGTGCTTTAGAGTGCCGAGTTTATTACTGCGCATTAAGAAATGACCACCTCCAACGTTTGGTTTATGTTTTATAAGCATTTTTAATTTTATTGCTTAAATCGCATTTTCTCGGCGAGCTGAGCACTTTTTCTGAATTGTGCCGCTCCCGTCACTCTGGTTAGGTTGGCATCGAAAAAAACGCTCACGGGTGCTTTAGAGTGCCGAGTTTATTACTGCGCATTAAGAAATGACCACCTCCAACGTTTGGTTTATGTTTTATAAGCATTTTTAATTTTATTGCTTAAATCGCATTTTCTCGGCGAGCTGAGCACTTTTTCTGAATTGTGCCGCTCCCGTCACTCTGGTTAGGTTGGCATCGAAAAAAACGCTCTCGGGTGCTTTAGAGTGCCGAGTTATTCACTGCGCATGGAGAAATGACCACCTCCAACGTTTGGTTTATGTTTTATAAGCATTTTTAATTTTATTGCTTAAATCGCATTTTCTCGGCGAGCTGAGCACTTTTTCTGAATTGTGCCGCTCCCGTCACTCTGGTTAGGTTGGCATCGAAAAAAACGCTCTCGGGTGCTTTAGAGTGCCGAGTTTATCACTGCGCATGAAGAAATGACCACCTCCAACGTTTGGTTTATGTTTTATAAGCATTTTTAATTTTATTGCTTAAATCGCATTTTCTCGGCGAGCTGAGCGCTTTTTCTGAATTGTGCCGCTCCCGTCACTCTGGTTAGGTTGGCATCGAAAAAAACGCTCTCGGGTGCTTTAGAGTGCCGAGTTTATCACTGCGCATGAAGAAATGACCACCTCCAACGTTTGGTTTATGTTTTATAAACATTTTTAATTTTATTGCTTAAATCGCATTTTCTCGGCGAGCTGAGCGCTTTTTCTGAATTGTGCCGCTCCCGTAACTCTGGTTAGGTTGGCATCGAAAAAAACGCTCTCGGGTGCTTTAGAGTGCCGAGTTTATTACTGCGCATTAAGAAATGACCACCTCCAACGTTTGGTTTATGTTTTATAAGCATTTTTAATTTTATTGCTTAAATCGCATTTTCTCGGCGAGCTGAGCACTTTTTCTGAATTGTGCCGCTCCCGTCACTCTGGTTAGGTTGGCATCGAAAAAAAACGCTCTCGGGTGCTTTAGAGTGCCGAGTTTATTACTGCGCATTAAGAAATGACCACCTCCAACGTTTGGTTTATGTTTTATAAGCATTTTTAATTTTATTGCTTAAATCGCATTTTCTCGGCGAGCTGAGCACTTTTTCTGAATTGTGCCGCTCCCGTCACTCTGGTTAGGTTGGCATCGAAAAAAACGCTCTCGGGTGCTTTAGAGTGCCGAGTTATTCACTGCGCATGAAGAAATGACCACCTCCAACGTTTGGTTTATGTTTTATAAGCATTTTTAATTTTATTGCTTAAATCGCATTTTCTCGGCGAGCTGAGCACTTTTTCTGAATTGTGCCGCTCCCGTCACTCTGGTTAGGTTGGCATCGAAAAAAACGCTCTCGGGTGCTTTAGAGTGCCGAGTTTATCACTGCGCATGAAGAAATGACCACCTCCAACGTTTGGTTTATGTTTTATAAGCATTTTTAATTTTATTGCTTAAATCGCATTTTCTCGGCGAGCTGAGCGCTTTTTCTGAATTGTGCCGCTCCCGTCACTCTGGTTAGGTTGGCATCGAAAAAAAAACCCTCGGGTGCTTTAGAGTGCCGAGTTATTCACTGCGCATGAAGAAATGACCACCTCCAATGTTTGGTTTATGTTTAATAAGCATTTTTAATTTTATTGCTTAAATCGCATTTTCTCGGCGAGCTGAGCGCTTTTTCTGAATTGTGCCGCTCCCGTCACTCTGGTTAGGTTGGCATCGAAAAAAAACGCTCTCGGGTGCTTTAGAGTGCCGAGTTATTCACTGCGCATGAAGAAATGACCACCTCCAACGTTTGGTTTATGTTTAATAAGCATTTTTAATTTTATTGCTTAAATCGCATTTTCTCGGCGAGCTGAGCACTTTTTCTGAATTGTGCCGCTCCCGTCACTCTGGTTAGGTTGGCATCGAAAAAAACGCTCTCGGGTGCTTTAGAGTGCCGAGTTTATTACTGCGCATTAGGAAATGACCACCTCCAACGTTTGGTTTATGTTTTATAAGCATTTTTAATTTTATTGCTTAAATCGCATTTTCTCGGCGAGCTGAGCGCTTTTTCTGAATTGTGCCGCTCCCGTCACTCTGGTTAGGTTGGCATCGAAAAAAACGCTCTCGGGTGCTTTAGAGTGCCGAGTTTATTACTGCGAATTAAGAAATGACCACCTCCAACGTTTGGTTTATGTTTTATAAGCATTTTTAATTTTATTGCTTAAATCGCATTTTCTCGGCGAGCTGAGCACTTTTTCTGAATTGTGCCGCTCCCGTCACTCTGGTTAGGTTGGCATCGAAAAAAAACGCTCTCGGGTGCTTTAGAGTGCCGAGTTTATTACTGCGCATTGAGAAATGACCACCTCCAACGTTTGGTTTATGTTTTATAAGCATTTTTAATTTTATTGCTTAAATCGCATTTTCTCGGCGAGCTGAGCACTTTTTCTGAATTGTGCCGCTCCCGTCACTCTGGTTAGGTTGGCATCGAAAAAAACGCTCTCGGGTGCTTTAGAGTGCCGAGTTTATTACTGCGCATTAAGAAATGACCACCTCCAACGTTTGGTTTATGTTTTATAAGCATTTTTAATTTTATTGCTTAAATCGCATTTTCTCGGCGAGCTGAGCGCTTTTTCTGAATTGTGCCGCTCCCGTCAGTCTGGTTAGGTTGGCATCGAAAAAAACGCTCTCGGGTGCTTTAGAGTGCCGAGTTTATCACTGCGCATGAAGAAATGACCACCTCCAACGTTTGGTTTATGTTTTATAAGCATTTTTAATTTTATTGCTTAAATCGCATTTTCTCGGCGAGCTGAGCGCTTTTTCTGAATTGTGCCGCTCCCGTAACTCTGGTTAGGTTGGCATCGAAAAAAACGCTCTCGGGTGCTCTAGAGTGCCGAGTTTATTACTGCGCATTAAGAAATGACCACCTCCAACGTTTGGTTTATGTTTTATAAGCATTTTTAATTTTATTGCTTAAATCGCATTTTCTCGGCGAGCTGAGCACTTTTTCTGAATTGTGCCGCTCCCGTCACTCTGGTTAGGTTGGCATCGAAAAAAACGCTCTCGGGTGCTTTAGAGTGCCGAGTTTATTACTGCGCATTAAGAAATGACCACCTCCAACGTTTGGTTTATGTTTTATAAGCATTTTTAATTTTATTGCTTAAATCGCATTTTCTCGGCGAGCTGAGCACTTTTTCTGAATTGTGCCGCTCCCGTCACTCTGGTTAGGTTGGCATCGAAAAAAACGCTCTCGGGTGCTTTAGAGTGCCGAGTTTATTACTGCGCATTAAGAAATAACCAACTCCAACGTTTGGTTTATGTTTTATAAGCATTTTTAATTTTATTGCTTAAATCGCATTTTCTCGGCGAGCTGAGCACTTTTTCTGAATTGTGCCGCTCCCGTCACTCTGGTTAGGTTGGCATCGAAAAAAACGCTCTCGGGTGCTTTAGAGTGCCGAGTTTATTACTGCGCATTAAGAAATGACCACCTCCAACGTTTGGTTTATGTTTTATAAGCATTTTTAATTTTATTGCTTAAATCGCATTTTCTCGGCGAGCTGAGCACCTTTTCTGAATTGTGCCGCTCCCGTCACTCTGGTTAGGTTGGCATCGAAAAAAACGCTCTCGGGTGCTTTAGAGTGCCGAGTTTATTACTGCGCATTAAGAAATGACCACCTCCAACGTTTGGTTTATGTTTTATAAGCATTTTTAATTTTATTGCTTAAATCGCATTTTCTCGGCGAGCTGAGCGCTTTTTCTGAATTGTGCCGCTCCCGTCACTCTGGTTAGGTTGGCATCGAAAAAAACGCTCTCGGGTGCTTTAGAGTGCCGAGTTTATCACTGCGCATGAAGAAATGACCACCTCCAACGTTTGGTTTATGTTTTATAAGCATTTTTAATTTTATTGCTTAAATCGCATTTTCTCGGCGAGCTGAGCGCTTTTTCTGAATTGTGCCAATCCCGTAACTCTGGTTAGGTTGGCATCGAAAAAAACGCTCTCGGGTGCTTTAGAGTGCCGAGTTTATCACTGCGCATGAAGAAATGACCACTTCCAACGTTTGGTTTATGTTTTATAAGCATTTTTAATTTTATTGCTTAAATCCCATTTTCTCGGCGAGCTGAGCACTTTTTCTGAATTGTGCCGCTCCCGTCACTCTGGTTAGGTTGGCATCGAAAAAAACGCTCTCGGGTGCTCTAGAGTGCCGAGTTTATTACTGCGCATTAAGAAATGACCACCTCCAACGTTTGGTTTATGTTTTATAAGCATTTTTAATTTTATTGCTTAAATCGCATTTTCTCGGCGAGCTGAGCACTTTTTCTGAATTGTGCCGCTCCCGTCACTCTGGTTAGGTTGGCATCGAAAAAAACGCTCTCGGGTGCTTTAGAGTGCCGAGTTTATTACTGCGCATTAAGAAATGACCACCTCCAACGTTTGGTTTATGTTTTATAAGCATTTTTAATTTTATTGCTTAAATCGCATTTTCTCGGCGAGCTGAGCACTTTTTCTGAATTGTGCCGCTCCCGTCACTCTGGTTAGGTTGGCATCGAAAAAAACGCTCTCGGGTGCTTTAGAGTGCCGAGTTATTCACTGCGCATGAAGAAATGACCACCTCCAACGTTTGGTTTATGTTTTATAAGCATTTTTAATTTTATTGCTTAAATCGCATTTTCTCGGCGAGCTGAGCGCTTTTTCTGAATTGTGCCGCTCCCGTCACTCTGGTTAGGTTGGCATCGAAAAAAAACGCTCTCGGGTGCTTTAGAGTGCCGAGTTATTCACTGCGCATGGAGAAATGACCACCTCCAACGTTTGGTTTATGTTTTATAAGCATTTTTAATTTTATTGCTTAAATCGCATTTTCTCGGCGAGCTGAGCACTTTTTCTGAATTGTGCCGCTCCCGTCACTCTGGTTAGGTTGGCATCGAAAAAAACGCTCTCGGGTGCTTTAGAGTGCCGAGTTTATCACTGCGCATGAAGAAATGACCACCTCCAACGTTTGGTTTATGTTTTATAAGCATTTTTAATTTTATTGCTTAAATCGCATTTTCTCGGCGAGCTGAGCGCTTTTTCTGATTTGTGCCGCTCCCGTCACTCTGGTTAGGTTGGCATCGAAAAAAACGCTCTCGGGTGCTTTAGAGTGCCGAGTTTATCACTGCGCATGAAGAAATGACCACCTCCAACGTTTGGTTTATGTTTTATAAGCATTTTTAATTTTATTGCTTAAATCGCATTTTCTCGGCGAGCTGAGCGCTTTTTCTGAATTGTGCCGCTCCCGTAACTCTGGTTAGGTTGGCATCGAAAAAAACGCTCTCGGGTGCTTTAGAGTGCCGAGTTTATCACTGCGCATGAAGAAATGACCACTTCCAACGTTTGGTTTATGTTTTATAAGCATTTTTAATTTTATTGCTTAAATCGCATTTTCTCGGCGAGCTGAGCACTTTTTCTGAATTGTGCCGCTCCCGTCACTCTGGTTAGGTTGGCATCGAAAAAAACGCTCTCGGGTGCTCTAGAGTGCCGAGTTTATTACTGCGCATTAAGAAATGACCACCTCCAACGTTTGGTTTATGTTTTATAAGCATTTTTAATTTTATTGCTTAAATCGCATTTTCTCGGCGAGCTGAGCACTTTTTCTGAATTGTGCCGCTCCCGTCACTCTGGTTAGGTTGGCATCGAAAAAAACGCTCTCGGGTGCTTTAGAGTGCCGAGTTTATTACTGCGCATTAAGAAATGACCACCTCCAACGTTTGGTTTATGTTTTATAAGCATTTTTAATTTTATTGCTTAAATCGCATTTTCTCGGCGAGCTGAGCACTTTTTCTGAATTGTGCCGCTCCCGTCACTCTGGTTAGGTTGGCATCGAAAAAAACGCTCTCGGGTGCTTTAGAGTGCCGAGTTTATCACTGCGCATGAAGAAATGACCACCTCCAACGTTTGGTTTATGTTTTATAAGCATTTTTAATTTTATTGCTTAAATCGCATTTTCTCGGCGAGCTGAGCGCTTTTTCTGAATTGTGCCGCTCCCGTCACTCTGGTTAGGTTGGCATCGAAAAAAACGCTCTCGGGTGCTTTAGAGTGCCGAGTTATTCACTGCGCATGAAGAAATGTCCACCTCAAATGTTTGGTTTATGTTTAATAAGCATTTTTAATTTTATTGCTTAAATCGCATTTTCTCGGCGAGCTGAGCGCTTTTTCTGAATTGTGCCGCTCCCGTCACTCTGGTTAGGTTGGCATCGAAAAAAACGCTCTCGGGTGCTTTAGAGTGCCGAGTTATTCACTGCGCATGAAGAAATGACCACCTGAAACGTTTGGTTTATGTTTAATAAGCATTTTTAATTTTATTGCTTAAATCGCATTTTCTCGGCGAGCTGAGCACTTTTTCTGAATTGTGCCGCTCCCGTCACTCTGGTTAGGTTGGCATCGAAAAAAACGCTCTCGGGTGCTTTAGAGTGCCGAGTTTATTACTGCGCATTAGGAAATGACCACCTCCAACGTTTGGTTTATGTTTTATAAGCATTTTTAATTTTATTGCTTAAATCGCATTTTCTCGGCGAGCTGAGCGCTTTTTCTGAATTGTGCCGCTCCCGTCACTCTGGTTAGGTTGGCATCGAAAAAAACGCTCTCGGGTGCTTTAGAGTGCCGAGTTTATTACTGCGCATTAAGAAATGACCACCTCCAACGTTTGGTTTATGTTTTATAAGCATTTTTAATTTTATTGCTTAAATCGCATTTTCTCGGCGAGCTGAGCACTTTTTCTGAATTGTGCCGCTCCCGTCACTCTGGTTAGGTTGGCATCGAAAAAAACGCTCTCGGGTGCTTTAGAGTGCCGAGTTATTCACTGCGCATGAAGAAAAGACCACCTCCAACGTTTGGTTTATGTTTTATAAGCATTTTTAATTGTATTGCTTAAATCGCATTTTCTCGGCGAGCTGAGCACTTTTTCTGAATTGTGCCGCTCCCGTCACTCTGGTTAGGTTGGCATCGAAAAAAACGCTCTCGGGTGCTTTAGAGTGCCGAGTTTATCACTGCGCATGAAGAAATGACCACCTCCAACGTTTGGTTTATGTTTTATAAGCATTTTTAATTTTATTGCTTAAATCGCATTTTCTCGGCGAGCTGAGCGCTTTTTCTGAATTGTGCCGCTCCCGTCACTCTGGTTAGGTTGGCATCGAAAAAAACGCTCTCGGGTGCTTTAGAGTGCCGAGTTATTCACTGCGCATGAAGAAATGACCACCTCCAATGTTTGGTTTATGTTTAATAAGCATTTTTAATTTTATTGCTTAAATCGCATTTTCTCGGCGAGCTGAGCGCTTTTTCTGAATTGTGCCGCTCCCGTCACTCTGGTTAGGTTGGCATCGAAAAAAAACGCTCTCGGGTGCTTTAGAGTGCCGAGTTATTCACTGCGCATGAAGAAATGACCACCTCCAACGTTTGGTTTATGTTTAATAAGCATTTTTAATTTTATTGCTTAAATCGCATTTTCTCGGCGAGCTGAGCACTTTTTCTGAATTGTGCCGCTCCCGTCACTCTGGTTAGGTTGGCATCGAAAAAAACGCTCTCGGGTGCTTTAGAGTGCCGAGTTTATTACTGCGCATTAAGAAATGACCACCTCCAACGTTTGGTTTATGTTTTATAAGCATTTTTAATTTTATTGCTTAAATCGCATTTTCTCGGCGAGCTGAGCACTTTTTCTGAATTGTGCCGCTCCCGTCACTCTGGTTAGGTTGGCATCGAAAAAAACGCTCTCGGGTGCTTTAGAGTGCCGAGTTTATTACTGCGCATTAAGAAATGACCACCTCCAACGTTTGGTTTATGTTTTATAAGCATTTTTAATTTTATTGCTTAAATCGCATTTTCTCGGCGAGCTGAGCACTTTTTCTGAATTGTGCCGCTCCCGTCACTCTGGTTAGGTTGGCATCGAAAAAAACGCTCTCGGGTGCTTTAGAGTGCCGGGTTTATTACTGCGCATTAAGAAATGACCACATCCAACGTTTGGTTTATGTTTTATAAGCATTTTTAATTTTATTGCTTAAATCGCATTTTCTCGGCGAGCTGAGCACTTTTTCTGAATTGTGCCGCTCCCGTCACTCTGGTTAGGTTGGCATCGAAAAAAACGCTCTCGGGTGCTTTAGAGTGCCGAGTTATTCACTGCGCATGAAGAAATGACCACCTCCAACGTTTGGTTTATGTTTAATAAGCATTTTTAATTTTATTGCTTGAATCGCATTTTCTCGGCGAGCTGAGCACTTTTTCTGAATTGTGCCGCTCCCGTCACTCTGGTTAGGTTGGCATCGAAAAAAACGCTCTCGGGTGCTTTAGAGTGCCGAGTTTATCACTGCGCATGAAGAAATGACCACCTCCAACGTTTGGTTTATGTTTTATAAGCATTTTTAATTTTATTGCTTAAATCGCATTTTCTCGGCGAGCTGAGCACTTTTTCTGAATTGTGCCGCTCCCGTCACTCTGGTTAGGTTGGCATCGAAAAAAACGCTCTCGGGTGCTTTAGAGTGCCGAGTTTATCACTGCGCATGAAGAAATGACCACCTCCAACGTTTGGTTTATGTTTTATAAGCATTTTTAATTTTATTGCTTAAATCGCATTTTCTCGGCGAGCTGAGCGCTTTTTCTGAATTGTGCCGCTCCCGTCACTCTGGTTAGGTTGGCATCGAAAAAAACGCTCTCGGGTGCTTAGAGTGCCGAGTTTATTACTGCGCATTAAGAAATGACCACCTCCAACGTTTGGTTTATGTTTTATAAGCATTTTTAATTTTATTGCTTAAATCGCATTTTCTCGGCGAGCTGAGCACTTTTTCTGAATTGTGCCGCTCCCGTCACTCTGGTTAGGTTGGCATCGAAAAAAACGCTCTCGGGTGCTTTAGAGTGCCGAGTTTATTACTGCGCATTAAGAAATGACCACCTCCAACGTTTGGTTTATGTTTTATAAGCATTTTTAATTTTATTGCTTAAATCGCATTTTCTCGGCGAGCTGAGCACTTTTTCTGAATTGTGCCGCTCCCGTCACTTGGCATCGAAAAAAACGCTCTCGGGTGCTTTAGAGTGCCGAGTTATTCACTGCGCATGAAGAAATGACCACCTCCAACGTTTGGTTTATGTTTAATAAGCATTTTTAATTGTATTGCTTAAATCGCATTTTCTCGGCGAGCTGAGCACTTTTTCTGAATTGTGCCGCTCCCGTCACTCTGGTTAGGTTGGCATCGAAAAAAACGCTCTCGGGTGCTTTAGAGTGCCGAGTTTATTACTGCGCATTAAGAAATGACCACCTCCAACGTTTGGTTTATGTTTTATAAGCATTTTTAATTTTATTGCTTAAATCGCATTTTCTCGGCGAGCTGAGCACTTTTTCTGAATTGTGCCGCTCCCGTCACTCTGGTTAGGTTGGCATCGAAAAAAACGCTCTCGGGTGCTTTAGAGTGCCGAGTTTATTACTGCGCATTAAGAAATGACCACCTCCAACGTTTGGTTTATGTTTTATAAGCATTTTTAATTTTATTGCTTAAATCGCATTTTCTCGGCGAGCTGAGCACTTTTTCTGAATTGTGCCGCTCCCGTCACTCTGGTTAGGTTGGCATCGAAAAAAACGCTCTCGGGTGCTTTAGAGTGCCGAGTTTATTACTGCGCATTAAGAAATGACCACCTCCAACGTTTGGTTTATGTTTTATAAGCATTTTTAATTTTATTGCTTAAATCGCATTTTCTCGGCGAGCTGAGCACTTTTTCTGAATTGTGCCGCTCCCGTCACTCTGGTTAGGTTGGCATCGAAAAAAACGCTCTCGGGTGCTTTAGAGTGCCGAGTTATTCACTGCGCATGAAGAAATGACCACCTCCAACGTTTGGTTTATGTTTAATAAGCATTTTTAATTTTATTGCTTGAATCGCATTTTCTCGGCGAGCTGAGCACTTTTTCTGAATTGTGCCGCTCCCGTCACTCTGGTTAGGTTGGCATCGAAAAAAACGCTCTCGGGTGCTTTAGAGTGCCGAGTTTATCACTGCGCATGAAGAAATGACCACCTCCAACGTTTGGTTTATGTTTTATAAGCATTTTTAATTTTATTGCTTAAATCGCATTTTCTCGGCGAGCTGAGCACTTTTTCTGAATTGTGCCGCTCCCGTCACTCTGGTTAGGTTGGCATCGAAAAAAACGCTCTCGGGTGCTTTAGAGTGCCGAGTTTATCACTGCGCATGAAGAAATGACCACCTCCAACGTTTGGTTTATGTTTTATAAGCATTTTTAATTTAATTGCTTAAATCGCATTTTCTCGGCGAGCTGAGCGCTTTTTCTGAATTGTGCCGCTCCCGTCACTCTGGTTAGGTTGGCATCGAAAAAAACGCTCTCGGGTGCTTAGAGTGCCGAGTTTATTACTGCGCATTAAGAAATGACCACCTCCAACGTTTGGTTTATGTTTTATAAGCATTTTTAATTTTATTGCTTAAATCGCATTTTCTCGGCGAGCTGAGCACTTTTTCTGAATTGTGCCGCTCCCGTCACTCTGGTTAGGTTGGCATCGAAAAAAACGCTCTCGGGTGCTTTAGAGTGCCGAGTTTATTACTGCGCATTAAGAAATGACCACCTCCAACGTTTGGTTTATGTTTTATAAGCATTTTTAATTTTATTGCTTAAATCGCATTTTCTCGGCGAGCTGAGCACTTTTTCTGAATTGTGCCGCTCCCGTCACTCTGGTTAGGTTGGCATCGAAAAAAACGCTCTCGGGTGCTTTAGAGTGCCGAGTTTATTACTGCGCATTAAGAAATGACCACCTCCAACGTTTGGTTTATGTTTTATAAGCATTTTTAATTTTATTGCTTAAATCGCATTTTCTCGGCGAGCTGAGCACTTTTTCTGAATTGTGCCGCTCCCGTCACTCTGGTTAGGTTGGCATCGAAAAAAACGCTCTCGGGTGCTTTAGAGTGCCGAGTTATTCACTGCGCATGAAGAAATGACCACCTCCAACGTTTGGTTTATGTTTAATAAGCATTTTTAATTTTATTGCTTGAATCGCATTTTCTCGGCGAGCTGAGCACTTTTTCTGAATTGTGCCGCTCCCGTCACTCTGGTTAGGTTGGCATCGAAAAAAACGCTCTCGGGTGCTTTAGAGTGCCGAGTTTATCACTGCGCATGAAGAAATGACCACCTCCAACGTTTGGTTTATGTTTTATAAGCATTTTTAATTTTATTGCTTAAATCGCATTTTCTCGGCGAGCTGAGCACTTTTTCTGAATTGTGCCGCTCCCGTCACTCTGGTTAGGTTGGCATCGAAAAAAACGCTCTCGGGTGCTTTAGAGTGCCGAGTTTATCACTGCGCATGAAGAAATGACCACCTCCAACGTTTGGTTTATGTTTTATAAGCATTTTTAATTTAATTGCTTAAATCGCATTTTCTCGGCGAGCTGAGCGCTTTTTCTGAATTGTGCCGCTCCCGTCACTCTGGTTAGGTTGGCATCGAAAAAAACGCTCTCGGGTGCTTAGAGTGCCGAGTTTATTACTGCGCATTAAGAAATGACCACCTCCAACGTTTGGTTTATGTTTTATAAGCATTTTTAATTTTATTGCTTAAATCGCATTTTCTCGGCGAGCTGAGCACTTTTTCTGAATTGTGCCGCTCCCGTCACTCTGGTTAGGTTGGCATCGAAAAAAACGCTCTCGGGTGCTTTAGAGTGCCGAGTTTATCACTGCGCATGAAGAAATGACCACCTCCAACGTTTGGTTTATGTTTTATAAGCATTTTTAATTTTATTGCTTAAATCGCATTTTCTCGGCGAGCTGAGCGCTTTTTCTGAATTGTGCCGCTCCCGTAACTCTGGTTAGGTTGGCATCGAAAAAAACGCTCTCGGGTGCTTTAGAGTGCCGAGTTTATCACTGCGCATGAAGAAATGACCACTTCCAACGTTTGGTTTATGTTTTATAAGCATTTTTAATTGTATTGCTTAAATCGCATTTTCTCGGCGAGCTGAGCACTTTTTCTGAATTGTGCCGCTCCCGTCACTCTGGTTAGGTTGGCATCGAAAAAAACGCTCTCGGGTGCTCTAGAGTGCCGAGTTTATTACTGCGCATTAAGAAATGACCACCTCCAACGTTTGGTTTATGTTTTATAAGCATTTTTAATTTTATTGCTTAAATCGCATTTTCTCGGCGAGCTGAGCACTTTTTCTGAATTGTGCCGCTCCCGTCACTCTGGTTAGGTTGGCATCGAAAAAAACGCTCTCGGGTGCTTTAGAGTGCCGAGTTTATTACTGCGCATTAAGAAATGACCACCTCCAACGTTTGGTTTATGTTTTATAAGCATTTTTAATTTTATTGCTTAAATCGCATTTTCTCGGCGAGCTGAGCACTTTTTCTGAATTGTGCCGCTCCCGTCACTCTGGTTAGGTTGGCATCGAGAAAAAACGCTCTCGGGTGCTTTAGAGTGCCGAGTTATTCACTGCGCATGAAGAAATGACCACCTCCAACGTTTGGTTTATGTTTTATAAGCATTTTTAATTTTATTGCTTAAATCGCATTTTCTCGGCGAGCTGAGCACTTTTTCTGAATTGTGTCGCTCCCGTCACTCTGGTTAGGTTGGCATCGAAAAAAACGCTCTCGGGTGCTTTAGAGTGCCGAGTTTATCACTGCGCATGAAGAAATGACCACCTCCAACGTTTGGTTTATGTTTTATAAGCATTTTTAATTTTATTGCTTAAATCGCATTTTCTCGGCGAGCTGAGCGCTTTTTCTGAATTGTGCCGCTCCCTTCACTCTGGTTAGGTTGGCATCGAAAAAAACGCTCTCGGGTGCTTTAGAGTGCCGAGTTATTCACTGCGCATGAAGAAATGACCACCTCCAATGTTTGGTTTATGTTTAATAAGCATTTTTAATTTTATTGCTTAAATCGCATTTTCTCGGCGAGCTGAGCGCTTTTTCTGAATTGTGCCGCTCCCGTCACTCTGGTTAGGTTGGCATCGAAAAAAACGCTCTCGGGTGCTTTAGAGTGCCGAGTTATTCACTGCGCATGAAGAAATGACCACCTCCAACGTTTGGTTTATGTTTAATAAGCATTTTTAATTTTATTGCTTAAATCGCATTTTCTCGGCGAGCTGAGCACTTTTTCTGAATTGTGCCGCTCCCGTCACTCTGGTTAGGTTGGCATCGAAAAAAACGCTCTCGGGTGCTTTAGAGTGCCGAGTTTATTACTGCGCATTAAGAAATGACCACCTCCAACGTTTGGTTTATGTTTTATAAGCATTTTTAATTTTATTGCTTAAATCGCATTTTCTCGGCGAGCTGAGCACTTTTTCTGAATTGTGCCGCTCCCGTCACTCTGGTTAGGTTGGCATCGAAAAAAACGCTCTCGGGTGCTTTAGAGTGCCGAGTTTATTACTGCGCATTAGGAAATGACCACCTCCAACGTTTGGTTTATGTTTTATAAGCATTTTTAATTTTATTGCTTAAATCGCATTTTCTCGGCGAGCTGAGCACTTTTTCTGAATTGTGCCGCTCCCGTATAGGTTGGCATCGAAAAAAACGCTCACGGGTGCTTTAGAGTGCCGAGTTTATTACTGCGCATTAAGAAATGACCACCTCCAACGTTTGGTTTATGTTTTATAAGCATTTTTAATTTTATTGCTTAAATCGCATTTTCTCGGCGAGCTGAGCACTTTTTCTGAATTGTGCCGCTCCCGTCACTCTGGTTAGGTTGGCATCGAAAAAAACGCTCTCGGGTGCTTTAGAGTGCCGAGTTATTCACTGCGCATGAAGAAATGACCACCTCCAACGTTTGGTTTATGTTTTATAAGCATTTTTAATTTTATTGCTTAAATCGCATTTTCTCGGCGAGCTGAGCGCTTTTTCTGAATTGTGCCGCTCCCGTAACTCTGGTTAGGTTGGCATCGAAAAAAACGCTCTCGGGTGCTTTAGAGTGCCGAGTTTATTACTGCGCATTAAGAAATGACCACCTCCAACGTTTGGTTTATGTTTTATAAGCATTTTTAATTTTATTGCTTAAATCGCATTTTCTCGGCGAGCTGAGCACTTTTTCTGAATTGTGCCGCTCCCGTCACTCTGGTTAGGTTGGCATCGAAAAAAACGCTCTCGGGTGCTTTAGAGTGCCGAGTTTATTACTGCGCATTAAGAAATGACCACCTCCAACGTTTGGTTTATGTTTTATAAGCATTTTTAATTTTATTGCTTAAATCGCATTTTCTCGGCGAGCTGAGCACTTTTTCTGAATTGTGCCGCTCCCGTCACTCGCATCGAAAAAAACGCTCACGGGTGCTTTAGAGTGCCGAGTTTATTACTGCGCATTAAGAAATGACCACCTCCAACGTTTGGTTTATGTTTTATAAGCATTTTTAATTTTATTGCTTAAATCGCATTTTCTCGGCGAGCTGAGCACTTTTTCTGAATTGTGCCGCTCCCGTCACTCTGGTTAGGTTGGCATCGAAAAAAACGCTCTCGGGTGCTTTAGAGTGCCGAGTTATTCACTGCGCATGGAGAAATGACCACCTCCAACGTTTGGTTTATGTTTTATAAGCATTTTTAATTTTATTGCTTAAATCGCATTTTCTCGGCGAGCTGAGCACTTTTTCTGAATTGTGCCGCTCCCGTCACTCTGGTTAGGTTGGCATCGAAAAAAACGCTCTCGGGTGCTTTAGAGTGCCGAGTTTATCACTGCGCATGAAGAAATGACCACCTCCAACGTTTGGTTTATGTTTTATAAGCATTTTTAATTTTATTGCTTAAATCGCATTTTCTCGGCGAGCTGAGCGCTTTTTCTGAATTGTGCCGCTCCCGTCACTCTGGTTAGGTTGGCATCGAAAAAAACGCTCTCGGGTGCTTTAGAGTGCCGAGTTTATCACTGCGCATGAAGAAATGACCACCTCCAACGTTTGGTTTATGTTTTATAAACATTTTTAATTTTATTGCTTAAATCGCATTTTCTCGGCGAGCTGAGCGCTTTTTCTGAATTGTGCCGCTCCCGTAACTCTGGTTAGGTTGGCATCGAAAAAAACGCTCTCGGGTGCTTTAGAGTGCCGAGTTTATTACTGCGCATTAAGAAATGACCACCTCCAACGTTTGGTTTATGTTTTATAAGCATTTTTAATTTTATTGCTTAAATCGCATTTTCTCGGCGAGCTGAGCACTTTTTCTGAATTGTGCCGCTCCCGTCACTCTGGTTAGGTTGGCATCGAAAAAAACGCTCTCGGGTGCTTTAGAGTGCCGAGTTTATTACTGCGCATTAAGAAATGACCACCTCCAACGTTTGGTTTATGTTTTATAAGCATTTTTAATTTTATTGCTTAAATCGCATTTTCTCGGCGAGCTGAGCACTTTTTCTGAATTGTGCCGCTCCCGTCACTCTGGTTAGGTTGGCATCGAAAAAAACGCTCTCGGGTGCTTTAGAGTGCCGAGTTATTCACTGCGCATGAAGAAATGACCACCTCCAACGTTTGGTTTATGTTTTATAAGCATTTTTAATTTTATTGCTTAAATCGCATTTTCTCGGCGAGCTGAGCACTTTTTCTGAATTGTGCCGCTCCCGTCACTCTGGTTAGGTTGGCATCGAAAAAAACGCTCTCGGGTGCTTTAGAGTGCCGAGTTTATCACTGCGCATGAAGAAATGACCACCTCCAACGTTTGGTTTATGTTTTATAAGCATTTTTAATTTTATTGCTTAAATCGCATTTTCTCGGCGAGCTGAGCGCTTTTTCTGAATTGTGCCGCTCCCGTCACTCTGGTTAGGTTGGCATCGAAAAAAAAACCCTCGGGTGCTTTAGAGTGCCGAGTTATTCACTGCGCATGAAGAAATGACCACCTCCAATGTTTGGTTTATGTTTAATAAGCATTTTTAATTTTATTGCTTAAATCGCATTTTCTCGGCGAGCTGAGCGCTTTTTCTGAATTGTGCCGCTCCCGTCACTCTGGTTAGGTTGGCGTCGAAAAAAAACGCTCTCGGGTGCTTTAGAGTGCCGAGTTATTCACTGCGCATGAAGAAATGACCACCTCCAACGTTTGGTTTATGTTTAATAAGCATTTTTAATTTTATTGCTTAAATCGCATTTTCTCGGCGAGCTGAGCACTTTTTCTGAATTGTGCCGCTCCCGTCACTCTGGTTAGGTTGGCATCGAAAAAAACGCTCTCGGGTGCTTTAGAGTGCCGAGTTTATTACTGCGCATTAGGAAATGACCACCTCCAACGTTTGGTTTATGTTTTATAAGCATTTTTAATTTTATTGCTTAAATCACATTTTCTCGGCGAGCTGAGCGCTTTTTCTGAATTGTGCCGCTCCCGTCACTCTGGTTAGGTTGGCATCGAAAAAAACGCTCTCGGGTGCTTTAGAGTGCCGAGTTTATTACTGCGAATTAAGAAATGACCACCTCCAACGTTTGGTTTATGTTTTATAAGCATTTTTAATTTTATTGCTTAAATCGCATTTTCTCGGCGAGCTGAGCACTTTTTCTGAATTGTGCCGCTCCCGTCACTCTGGTTAGGTTGGCATCGAAAAAAAACGCTCTCGGGTGCTTTAGAGTGCCGAGTTTATTACTGCGCATTGAGAAATGACCACCTCCAACGTTTGGTTTATGTTTTATAAGCATTTTTAATTTTATTGCTTAAATCGCATTTTCTCGGCGAGCTGAGCACTTTTTCTGAATTGTGCCGCTCCCGTCACTCTGGTTAGGTTGGCATCGAAAAAAACGCTCTCGGGTGCTTTAGAGTGCCGAGTTTATTACTGCGCATTAAGAAATGACCACCTCCAACGTTTGGTTTATGTTTTATAAGCATTTTTAATTTTATTGCTTAAATCGCATTTTCTCGGCGAGCTGAGCGCTTTTTCTGAATTGTGCCGCTCCCGTCACTCTGGTTAGGTTGGCATCGAAAAAAACGCTCTCGGGTGCTTTAGAGTGCCGAGTTTATCACTGCGCATGAAGAAATGACCACCTCCAACGTTTGGTTTATGTTTTATAAGCATTTTTAATTTTATTGCTTAAATCGCATTTTCTCGGCGAGCTGAGCGCTTTTTCTGAATTGTGCCGCTCCCGTAACTCTGGTTAGGTTGGCATCGAAAAAAACGCTCTCGGGTGCTCTAGAGTGCCGAGTTTATTACTGCGCATTAAGAAATGACCACCTCCAACGTTTGGTTTATGTTTTATAAGCATTTTTAATTTTATTGCTTAAATCGCATTTTCTCGGCGAGCTGAGCACTTTTTCTGAATTGTGCCGCTCCCGTCACTCTGGTTAGGTTGGCATCGAAAAAAACGCTCTCGGGTGCTCTAGAGTGCCGAGTTTATTACTGCGCATTAAGAAATGACCACCTCCAACGTTTGGTTTATGTTTTATAAGCATTTTTAATTTTATTGCTTAAATCGCATTTTCTCGGCGAGCTGAGCACTTTTTCTGAATTGTGCCGCTCCCGTCACTCTGGTTAGGTTGGCATCGAAAAAAACGCTCTCGGGTGCTTTAGAGTGCCGAGTTTATTACTGCGCATTAAGAAATGACCACCTCCAACGTTTGGTTTATGTTTTATAAGCATTTTTAATTTTATTGCTTAAATCGCATTTTCTCGGCGAGCTGAGCACTTTTTCTGAATTGTGCCGCTCCCGTCACTCTGGTTAGGTTGGCATCGAAAAAAACGCTCTCGGGTGCTTTAGAGTGCCGAGTTATTCACTGCGCATGAAGAAATGACCACCTCCAACGTTTGGTTTATGTTTTATAAGCATTTTTAATTTTATTGCTTAAATCGCATTTTCTCGGCGAGCTGAGCACTTTTTCTGAATTGTGCCGCTCCCGTCACTCTGGTTAGGTTGGCATCGAAAAAAACGCTCTCGGGTGCTTTAGAGTGCCGAGTTTATCACTGCGCATGAAGAAATGACCACCTCCAACGTTTGGTTTATGTTTTATAAGCATTTTTAATTTTATTGCTTAAATCGCATTTTCTCGGCGAGCTGAGCGCTTTTTCTGAATTGTGCCGCTCCCGTCACTCTGGTTAGGTTGGCATCGAAAAAAAACGCTCTCGGGTGCTTTAGAGTGCCGAGTTATTCACTGCGCATGGAGAAATGACCACCTCCAACGTTTGGTTTATGTTTTATAAGCATTTTTAATTTTATTGCTTAAATCGCATTTTCTCGGCGAGCTGAGCACTTTTTCTGAATTGTGCCGCTCCCGTCACTCTGGTTAGGTTGGCATCGAAAAAAACGCTCTCGGGTGCTTTAGAGTGCCGAGTTTATCACTGCGCATGAAGAAATGACCACCTCCAACGTTTGGTTTATGTTTTATAAGCATTTTTAATTTTATTGCTTAAATCGCATTTTCTCGGCGAGCTGAGCGCTTTTTCTGATTTGTGCCGCTCCCGTCACTCTGGTTAGGTTGGCATCGAAAAAAACGCTCTCGGGTGCTTTAGAGTGCCGAGTTTATCACTGCGCATGAAGAAATGACCACCTCCAACGTTTGGTTTATGTTTTATAAGCATTTTTAATTTTATTGCTTAAATCGCATTTTCTCGGCGAGCTGAGCGCTTTTTCTGAATTGTGCCGCTCCCGTAACTCTGGTTAGGTTGGCATCGAAAAAAACGCTCTCGGGTGCTTTAGAGTGCCGAGTTTATCACTGCGCATGAAGAAATGACCACTTCCAACGTTTGGTTTATGTTTTATAAGCATTTTTAATTTTATTGCTTAAATCGCATTTTCTCGGCGAGCTGAGCACTTTTTCTGAATTGTGCCGCTCCCGTCACTCTGGTTAGGTTGGCATCGAAAAAAACGCTCTCGGGTGCTCTAGAGTGCCGAGTTTATTACTGCGCATTAAGAAATGACCACCTCCAACGTTTGGTTTATGTTTTATAAGCATTTTTAATTTTATTGCTTAAATCGCATTTTCTCGGCGAGCTGAGCACTTTTTCTGAATTGTGCCGCTCCCGTCACTCTGGTTAGGTTGGCATCGAAAAAAACGCTCTCGGGTGCTTTAGAGTGCCGAGTTTATTACTGCGCATTAAGAAATGACCACCTCCAACGTTTGGTTTATGTTTTATAAGCATTTTTAATTTTATTGCTTAAATCGCATTTTCTCGGCGAGCTGAGCACTTTTTCTGAATTGTGCCGCTCCCGTCACTCTGGTTAGGTTGGCATCGAAAAAAACGCTCTCGGGTGCTTTAGAGTGCCGAGTTTATCACTGCGCATGAAGAAATGACCACCTCCAACGTTTGGTTTATGTTTTATAAGCATTTTTAATTTTATTGCTTAAATCGCATTTTCTCGGCGAGCTGAGCGCTTTTTCTGAATTGTGCCGCTCCCGTCACTCTGGTTAGGTTGGCATCGAAAAAAACGCTCTCGGGTGCTTTAGAGTGCCGAGTTATTCACTGCGCATGAAGAAATGTCCACCTCAAATGTTTGGTTTATGTTTAATAAGCATTTTTAATTTTATTGCTTAAATCGCATTTTCTCGGCGAGCTGAGCGCTTTTTCTGAATTGTGCCGCTCCCGTCACTCTGGTTAGGTTGGCATCGAAAAAAACGCTCTCGGGTGCTTTAGAGTGCCGAGTTATTCACTGCGCATGAAGAAATGACCACCTGAAACGTTTGGTTTATGTTTAATAAGCATTTTTAATTTTATTGCTTAAATCGCATTTTCTCGGCGAGCTGAGCACTTTTTCTGAATTGTGCCGCTCCCGTCACTCTGGTTAGGTTGGCATCGAAAAAAACGCTCTCGGGTGCTTTAGAGTGCCGAGTTTATTACTGCGCATTAGGAAATGACCACCTCCAACGTTTGGTTTATGTTTTATAAGCATTTTTAATTTTATTGCTTAAATCGCATTTTCTCGGCGAGCTGAGCGCTTTTTCTGAATTGTGCCGCTCCCGTCACTCTGGTTAGGTTGGCATCGAAAAAAACGCTCTCGGGTGCTTTAGAGTGCCGAGTTTATTACTGCGCATTAAGAAATGACCACCTCCAACGTTTGGTTTATGTTTTATAAGCATTTTTAATTTTATTGCTTAAATCGCATTTTCTCGGCGAGCTGAGCACTTTTTCTGAATTGTGCCGCTCCCGTCACTCTGGTTAGGTTGGCATCGAAAAAAACGCTCTCGGGTGCTTTAGAGTGCCGAGTTATTCACTGCGCATGAAGAAAAGACCACCTCCAACGTTTGGTTTATGTTTTATAAGCATTTTTAATTTTATTGCTTAAATCGCATTTTCTCGGCGAGCTGAGCACTTTTTCTGAATTGTGCCGCTCCCGTCACTCTGGTTAGGTTGGCATCGAAAAAAACGCTCTCGGGTGCTTTAGAGTGCCGAGTTTATCACTGCGCATGAAGAAATGACCACCTCCAACGTTTGGTTTATGTTTTATAAGCATTTTTAATTTTATTGCTTAAATCGCATTTTCTCGGCGAGCTGAGCGCTTTTTCTGAATTGTGCCGCTCCCGTCACTCTGGTTAGGTTGGCATCGAAAAAAACGCTCTCGGGTGCTTTAGAGTGCCGAGTTATTCACTGCGCATGAAGAAATGACCACCTCCAATGTTTGGTTTATGTTTAATAAGCATTTTTAATTTTATTGCTTAAATCGCATTTTCTCGGCGAGCTGAGCGCTTTTTCTGAATTGTGCCGCTCCCGTCACTCTGGTTAGGTTGGCATCGAAAAAAAACGCTCTCGGGTGCTTTAGAGTGCCGAGTTATTCACTGCGCATGAAGAAATGACCACCTCCAACGTTTGGTTTATGTTTAATAAGCATTTTTAATTTTATTGCTTAAATCGCATTTTCTCGGCGAGCTGAGCACTTTTTCTGAATTGTGCCGCTCCCGTCACTCTGGTTAGGTTGGCATCGAAAAAAACGCTCTCGGGTGCTTTAGAGTGCCGAGTTTATTACTGCGCATTAAGAAATGACCACCTCCAACGTTTGGTTTATGTTTTATAAGCATTTTTAATTTTATTGCTTAAATCGCATTTTCTCGGCGAGCTGAGCACTTTTTCTGAATTGTGCCGCTCCCGTCACTCTGGTTAGGTTGGCATCGAAAAAAACGCTCTCGGGTGCTTTAGAGTGCCGAGTTTATTACTGCGCATTAAGAAATGACCACCTCCAACGTTTGGTTTATGTTTTATAAGCATTTTTAATTTTATTGCTTAAATCGCATTTTCTCGGCGAGCTGAGCACTTTTTCTGAATTGTGCCGCTCCCGTCACTCTGGTTAGGTTGGCATCGAAAAAAACGCTCTCGGGTGCTTTAGAGTGCCGAGTTATTCACTGCGCATGAAGAAATGACCACCTCCAACGTTTGGTTTATGTTTAATAAGCATTTTTAATTTTATTGCTTGAATCGCATTTTCTCGGCGAGCTGAGCACTTTTTCTGAATTGTGCCGCTCCCGTCACTCTGGTTAGGTTGGCATCGAAAAAAACGCTCTCGGGTGCTTTAGAGTGCCGAGTTTATCACTGCGCATGAAGAAATGACCACCTCCAACGTTTGGTTTATGTTTTATAAGCATTTTTAATTTTATTGCTTAAATCGCATTTTCTCGGCGAGCTGAGCACTTTTTCTGAATTGTGCCGCTCCCGTCACTCTGGTTAGGTTGGCATCGAAAAAAACGCTCTCGGGTGCTTTAGAGTGCCGAGTTTATCACTGCGCATGAAGAAATGACCACCTCCAACGTTTGGTTTATGTTTTATAAGCATTTTTAATTTTATTGCTTAAATCGCATTTTCTCGGCGAGCTGAGCGCTTTTTCTGAATTGTGCCGCTCCCGTCACTCTGGTTAGGTTGGCATAGAAAAAAACGCTCTCGGGTGCTTAGAGTGCCGAGTTTATTACTGCGCATTAAGAAATGACCACCTCCAACGTTTGGTTTATGTTTTATAAGCATTTTTAATTTTATTGCTTAAATCGCATTTTCTCGGCGAGCTGAGCACTTTTTCTGAATTGTGCCGCTCCCGTCACTCTGGTTAGGTTGGCATCGAAAAAAACGCTCTCGGGTGCTTTAGAGTGCCGAGTTTATTACTGCGCATTAAGAAATGACCACCTCCAACGTTTGGTTTATGTTTTATAAGCATTTTTAATTTTATTGCTTAAATCGCATTTTCTCGGCGAGCTGAGCACTTTTTCTGAATTGTGCCGCTCCCGTCACTTGGCATCGAAAAAAACGCTCTCGGGTGCTTTAGAGTGCCGAGTTATTCACTGCGCATGAAGAAATGACCACCTCCAACGTTTGGTTTATGTTTAATAAGCATTTTTAATTTTATTGCTTAAATCGCATTTTCTCGGCGAGCTGAGCACTTTTTCTGAATTGTGCCGCTCCCGTCACTCTGGTTAGGTTGGCATCGAAAAAAACGCTCTCGGGTGCTTTAGAGTGCCGAGTTTATTACTGCGCATTAAGAAATGACCACCTCCAACGTTTGGTTTATGTTTTATAAGCATTTTTAATTTTATTGCTTAAATCGCATTTTCTCGGCGAGCTGAGCACTTTTTCTGAATTGTGCCGCTCCCGTCACTCTGGTTAGGTTGGCATCGAAAAAAACGCTCTCGGGTGCTTTAGAGTGCCGAGTTTATTACTGCGCATTAAGAAATGACCACCTCCAACGTTTGGTTTATGTTTTATAAGCATTTTTAATTTTATTGCTTAAATCGCATTTTCTCGGCGAGCTGAGCACTTTTTCTGAATTGTGCCGCTCCCGTCACTCTGGTTAGGTTGGCATCGAAAAAAACGCTCTCGGGTGCTTTAGAGTGCCGAGTTTATTACTGCGCATTAAGAAATGACCACCTCCAACGTTTGGTTTATGTTTTATAAGCATTTTTAATTTTATTGCTTAAATCGCATTTTCTCGGCGAGCTGAGCACTTTTTCTGAATTGTGCCGCTCCCGTCACTCTGGTTAGGTTGGCATCGAAAAAAACGCTCTCGGGTGCTTTAGAGTGCCGAGTTATTCACTGCGCATGAAGAAATGACCACCTCCAACGTTTGGTTTATGTTTAATAAGCATTTTTAATTTTATTGCTTGAATCGCATTTTCTCGGCGAGCTGAGCACTTTTTCTGAATTGTGCCGCTCCCGTCACTCTGGTTAGGTTGGCATCGAAAAAAACGCTCTCGGGTGCTTTAGAGTGCCGAGTTTATCACTGCGCATGAAGAAATGACCACCTCCAACGTTTGGTTTATGTTTTATAAGCATTTTTAATTTTATTGCTTAAATCGCATTTTCTCGGCGAGCTGAGCACTTTTTCTGAATTGTGCCGCTCCCGTCACTCTGGTTAGGTTGGCATCGAAAAAAACGCTCTCGGGTGCTTTAGAGTGCCGAGTTTATCACTGCGCATGAAGAAATGACCACCTCCAACGTTTGGTTTATGTTTTATAAGCATTTTTAATTTAATTGCTTAAATCGCATTTTCTCGGCGAGCTGAGCGCTTTTTCTGAATTGTGCCGCTCCCGTCACTCTGGTTAGGTTGGCATCGAAAAAAACGCTCTCGGGTGCTTAGAGTGCCGAGTTTATTACTGCGCATTAAGAAATGACCACCTCCAACGTTTGGTTTATGTTTTATAAGCATTTTTAATTTTATTGCTTAAATCGCATTTTCTCGGCGAGCTGAGCACTTTTTCTGAATTGTGCCGCTCCCGTCACTCTGGTTAGGTTGGCATCGAAAAAAACGCTCTCGGGTGCTTTAGAGTGCCGAGTTTATTACTGCGCATTAAGAAATGACCACCTCCAACGTTTGGTTTATGTTTTATAAGCATTTTTAATTTTATTGCTTAAATCGCATTTTCTCGGCGAGCTGAGCACTTTTTCTGAATTGTGCCGCTCCCGTCACTCTGGTTAGGTTGGCATCGAAAAAAACGCTCTCGGGTGCTTTAGAGTGCCGAGTTTATTACTGCGCATTAAGAAATGACCACCTCCAACGTTTGGTTTATGTTTTATAAGCATTTTTAATTTTATTGCTTAAATCGCATTTTCTCGGCGAGCTGAGCACTTTTTCTGAATTGTGCCGCTCCCGTCACTCTGGTTAGGTTGGCATCGAAAAAAACGCTCTCGGGTGCTTTAGAGTGCCGAGTTATTCACTGCGCATGAAGAAATGACCACCTCCAACGTTTGGTTTATGTTTAATAAGCATTTTTAATTTTATTGCTTGAATCGCATTTTCTCGGCGAGCTGAGCACTTTTTCTGAATTGTGCCGCTCCCGTCACTCTGGTTAGGTTGGCATCGAAAAAAACGCTCTCGGGTGCTTTAGAGTGCCGAGTTTATCACTGCGCATGAAGAAATGACCACCTCCAACGTTTGGTTTATGTTTTATAAGCATTTTTAATTTTATTGCTTAAATCGCATTTTCTCGGCGAGCTGAGCACTTTTTCTGAATTGTGCCGCTCCCGTCACTCTGGTTAGGTTGGCATCGAAAAAAACGCTCTCGGGTGCTTTAGAGTGCCGAGTTTATCACTGCGCATGAAGAAATGACCACCTCCAACGTTTGGTTTATGTTTTATAAGCATTTTTAATTTAATTGCTTAAATCGCATTTTCTCGGCGAGCTGAGCGCTTTTTCTGAATTGTGCCGCTCCCGTCACTCTGGTTAGGTTGGCATCGAAAAAAACGCTCTCGGGTGCTTAGAGTGCCGAGTTTATTACTGCGCATTAAGAAATGACCACCTCCAACGTTTGGTTTATGTTTTATAAGCATTTTTAATTTTATTGCTTAAATCGCATTTTCTCGGCGAGCTGAGCACTTTTTCTGAATTGTGCCGCTCCCGTCACTCTGGTTAGGTTGGCATCGAAAAAAACGCTCTCGGGTGCTTTAGAGTGCCGAGTTTATTACTGCGCATTAAGAAATGACCACCTCCAACGTTTGGTTTATGTTTTATAAGCATTTTTAATTTTATTGCTTAAATCGCATTTTCTCGGCGAGCTCTTTTTCTGAATTGTGCCGCTCCCGTCACTCTGGTTAGGTTGGCATCGAAAAAAACGCTCTCGGGTGCTTAGAGTGCCGAGTTTATTACTGCGCATTAAGAAATGACCACCTCCAACGTTTGGTTTATGTTTTATAAGCATTTTTAATTTTATTGCTTAAATCGCATTTTCTCGGCGAGCTGAGCACTTTTTCTGAATTGTGCCGCTCCCGTCACTCTGGTTAGGTTGGCATCGAAAAAAACGCTCTCGGGTGCTTTAGAGTGCCGAGTTTATCACTGCGCATGAAGAAATGACCACCTCCAACGTTTGGTTTATGTTTTATAAGCATTTTTAATTTTATTGCTTAAATCGCATTTTCTCGGCGAGCTGAGCGCTTTTTCTGAATTGTGCCGCTCCCGTCACTCTGGTTAGGTTGGCATCGAAAAAAAAACCCTCGGGTGCTTTAGAGTGCCGAGTTATTCACTGCGCATGAAGAAATGACCACCTCCAATGTTTGGTTTATGTTTAATAAGCATTTTTAATTTTATTGCTTAAATCGCATTTTCTCGGCGAGCTGAGCGCTTTTTCTGAATTGTGCCGCTCCCGTCACTCTGGTTAGGTTGGCATCGAAAAAAACGCTCTCGGGTGCTTTAGAGTGCCGAGTTATTCACTGCGCATGAAGAAATGACCACCTCCAACGTTTGGTTTATGTTTAATAAGCATTTTTAATTTTATTGCTTAAATCGCATTTTCTCGGCGAGCTGAGCACTTTTTCTGAATTGTGCCGCTCCCGTCACTCTGGTTAGGTTGGCATCGAAAAAAACGCTCTCGGGTGCTTTAGAGTGCCGAGTTTATTACTGCGCATTAGGAAATGACCACCTCCAACGTTTGGTTTATGTTTTATAAGCATTTTTAATTTTATTGCTTAAATCGCATTTTCTCGGCGAGCTGAGCGCTTTTTCTGAATTGTGCCACTCCCGTCACTCTGGTTAGGTTGGCATCGAAAAAAACGCTCTCGGGTGCTTTAGAGTGCCGAGTTTATTACTGCGAATTAAGAAATGACCACCTCCAACGTTTGGTTTATGTTTTATAAGCATTTTTAATTTTATTGCTTAAATCGCATTTTCTCGGCGAGCTGAGCACTTTTTCTGAATTGTGCCGCTCCCGTCACTCTGGTTAGGTTGGCATCGAAAAAAAACGCTCTCGGGTGCTTTAGAGTGCCGAGTTTATTACTGCGCATTGAGAAATGACCACCTCCAACGTTTGGTTTATGTTTTATAAGCATTTTTAATTTTATTGCTTAAATCGCATTTTCTCGGCGAGCTGAGCACTTTTTCTGAATTGTGCCGCTCCCGTCACTCTGGTTAGGTTGGCATCGAAAAAAACGCTCTCGGGTGCTTTAGAGTGCCGAGTTTATTACTGCGCATTAAGAAATGACCACCTCCAACGTTTGGTTTATGTTTTATAAGCATTTTTAATTTTATTGCTTAAATCGCATTTTCTCGGCGAGCTGAGCGCTTTTTCTGAATTGTGCCGCTCCCGTCACTCTGGTTAGGTTGGCATCGAAAAAAACGCTCTCGGGTGCTTTAGAGTGCCGAGTTTATCACTGCGCATGAAGAAATGACCACCTCCAACGTTTGGTTTATGTTTTATAAGCATTTTTAATTTTATTGCTTAAATCGCATTTTCTCGGCGAGCTGAGCGCTTTTTCTGAATTGTGCCGCTCCCGTAACTCTGGTTAGGTTGGCATCGAAAAAAACGCTCTCGGGTGCTCTAGAGTGCCGAGTTTATTACTGCGCATTAAGAAATGACCACCTCCAACGTTTGGTTTATGTTTTATAAGCATTTTTAATTTTATTGCTTAAATCGCATTTTCTCGGCGAGCTGAGCACTTTTTCTGAATTGTGCCGCTCCCGTCACTCTGGTTAGGTTGGCATCGAAAAAAACGCTCTCGGGTGCTTTAGAGTGCCGAGTTTATTACTGCGCATTAAGAAATGACCACTCCAACGTTTGGTTTATGTTTTATAAGCATTTTTAATTTTATTGCTTAAATCGCATTTTCTCGGCGAGCTGAGCACTTTTTCTGAATTGTGCCGCTCCCGTCACTCTGGTTAGGTTGGCATCGAAAAAAACGCTCTCGGGTGCTTTAGAGTGCCGAGTTTATTACTGCGCATTAAGAAATGACCAACTCCAACGTTTGGTTTATGTTTTATAAGCATTTTTAATTTTATTGCTTAAATCGCATTTTCTCGGCGAGCTGAGCACTTTTTCTGAATTGTGCCGCTCCCGTCACTCTGGTTAGGTTGGCATCGAAAAAAACGCTCTCGGGTGCTTTAGAGTGCCGAGTTTATTACTGCGCATTAAGAAATGACCACCTCCAACGTTTGGTTTATGTTTTATAAGCATTTTTAATTTTATTGCTTAAATCGCATTTTCTCGGCGAGCTGAGCACTTTTTCTGAATTGTGCCGCTCCCGTCACTCTGGTTAGGTTGGCATCGAAAAAAACGCTCTCGGGTGCTTTAGAGTGCCGAGTTTATTACTGCGCATTAAGAAATGACCACCTCCAACGTTTGGTTTATGTTTTATAAGCATTTTTAATTTTATTGCTTAAATCGCATTTTCTCGGCGAGCTGAGCGCTTTTTCTGAATTGTGCCGCTCCCGTCACTCTGGTTAGGTTGGCATCGAAAAAAACGCTCTCGGGTGCTTTAGAGTGCCGAGTTTATCACTGCGCATGAAGAAATGACCACCTCCAACGTTTGGTTTATGTTTTATAAGCATTTTTAATTTTATTGCTTAAATCGCATTTTCTCGGCGAGCTGAGCGCTTTTTCTGAATTGTGCCAATCCCGTAACTCTGGTTAGGTTGGCATCGAAAAAAACGCTCTCGGGTGCTTTAGAGTGCCGAGTTTATCACTGCGCATGAAGAAATGACCACTTCCAACGTTTGGTTTATGTTTTATAAGCATTTTTAATTTTATTGCTTAAATCCCATTTTCTCGGCGAGCTGAGCACTTTTTCTGAATTGTGCCGCTCCCGTCACTCTGGTTAGGTTGGCATCGAAAAAAACGCTCTCGGGTGCTCTAGAGTGCCGAGTTTATTACTGCGCATTAAGAAATGACCACCTCCAACGTTTGGTTTATGTTTTATAAGCATTTTTAATTTGATTGCTTAAATCGCATTTTCTCGGCGAGCTGAGCACTTTTTCTGAATTGTGCCGCTCCCGTCACTCTGGTTAGGTTGGCATCGAAAAAAACGCTCTCGGGTGCTTTAGAGTGCCGAGTTTATTACTGCGCATTAAGAAATGACCACCTCCAACGTTTGGTTTATGTTTTATAAGCATTTTTAATTTTATTGCTTAAATCGCATTTTCTCGGCGAGCTGAGCACTTTTTCTGAATTGTGCCGCTCCCGTCACTCTGGTTAGGTTGGCATCGAAAAAAACGCTCTCGAGTGCTTTAGAGTGCCGAGTTATTCACTGCGCATGAAGAAATGACCACCTCCAACGTTTGGTTTATGTTTTATAAGCATTTTTAATTTTATTGCTTAAATCGCATTTTCTCGGCGAGCTGAGCACTTTTTCTGAATTGTGCCGCTCCCGTCACTCTGGTTAGGTTGGCATCGAAAAAAACGCTCTCGGGTGCTTTAGAGTGCCGAGTTTATCACTGCGCATGAAGAAATGACCACCTCCAACGTTTGGTTTATGTTTTATAAGCATTTTTAATTTTATTGCTTAAATCGCATTTTCTCGGCGAGCTGAGCGCTTTTTCTGAATTGTGCCGCTCCCGTCACTCTGGTTAGGTTGGCATCGAAAAAAAACGCTCTCGGGTGCTTTAGAGTGCCGAGTTATTCACTGCGCATGGAGAAATGACCACCTCCAACGTTTGGTTTATGTTTTATAAGCATTTTTAATTTTATTGCTTAAATCGCATTTTCTCGGCGAGCTGAGCACTTTTTCTGAATTGTGCCGCTCCCGTCACTCTGGTTAGGTTGGCATCGAAAAAAACGCTCTCGGGTGCTTTAGAGTGCCGAGTTTATCACTGCGCATGAAGAAATGACCACCTCCAACGTTTGGTTTATGTTTTATAAGCATTTTTAATTTTATTGCTTAAATCGCATTTTCTCGGCGAGCTGAGCGCTTTTTCTGATTTGTGCCGCTCCCGTCACTCTGGTTAGGTTGGCATCGAAAAAAACGCTCTCGGGTGCTTTAGAGTGCCGAGTTTATCACTGCGCATGAAGAAATGACCACCTCCAACGTTTGGTTTATGTTTTATAAGCATTTTTAATTTTATTGCTTAAATCGCATTTTCTCGGCGAGCTGAGCGCTTTTTCTGAATTGTGCCGCTCCCGTAACTCTGGTTAGGTTGGCATCGAAAAAAACGCTCTCGGGTGCTTTAGAGTGCCGAGTTTATCACTGCGCATGAAGAAATGACCACTTCCAACGTTTGGTTTATGTTTTATAAGCATTTTTAATTTTATTGCTTAAATCGCATTTTCTCGGCGAGCTGAGCACTTTTTCTGAATTGTGCCGCTCCCGTCACTCTGGTTAGGTTGGCATCGAAAAAAACGCTCTCGGGTGCTCTAGAGTGCCGAGTTTATTACTGCGCATTAAGAAATGACCACCTCCAACGTTTGGTTTATGTTTTATAAGCATTTTTAATTTTATTGCTTAAATCGCATTTTCTCGGCGAGCTGAGCACTTTTTCTGAATTGTGCCGCTCCCGTCACTCTGGTTAGGTTGGCATCGAAAAAAACGCTCTCGGGTGCTTTAGAGTGCCGAGTTTATTACTGCGCATTAAGAAATGACCACCTCCAACGTTTGGTTTATGTTTTATAAGCATTTTTAATTTTATTGCTTAAATCGCATTTTCTCGGCGAGCTGAGCACTTTTTCTGAATTGTGCCGCTCCCGTCACTCTGGTTAGGTTGGCATCGAAAAAAACGCTCTCGGGTGCTTTAGAGTGCCGAGTTTATCACTGCGCATGAAGAAATGACCACCTCCAACGTTTGGTTTATGTTTTATAAGCATTTTTAATTTTATTGCTTAAATCGCATTTTCTCGGCGAGCTGAGCGCTTTTTCTGAATTGTGCCGCTCCCGTCACTCTGGTTAGGTTGGCATCGAAAAAAACGCTCTCGGGTGCTTTAGAGTGCCGAGTTATTCACTGCGCATGAAGAAATGTCCACCTCAAATGTTTGGTTTATGTTTAATAAGCATTTTTAATTTTATTGCTTAAATCGCATTTTCTCGGCGAGCTGAGCGCTTTTTCTGAATTGTGCCGCTCCCGTCACTCTGGTTAGGTTGGCATCGAAAAAAACGCTCTCGGGTGCTTTAGAGTGCCGAGTTATTCACTGCGCATGAAGAAATGACCACCTGAAACGTTTGGTTTATGTTTAATAAGCATTTTTAATTTTATTGCTTAAATCGCATTTTCTCGGCGAGCTGAGCACTTTTTCTGAATTGTGCCGCTCCCGTCACTCTGGTTAGGTTGGCATCGAAAAAAACGCTCTCGGGTGCTTTAGAGTGCCGAGTTTATCACTGCGCATGAAGAAATGACCACCTCCAACGTTTGGTTTATGTTTTATAAGCATTTTTAATTTTATTGCTTAAATCGCATTTTCTCGGCGAGCTGAGCGCTTTTTCTGAATTGTGCCGCTCCCGTCACTCTGGTTAGGTTGGCATCGAAAAAAAACGCTCTCGGGTGCTTTAGAGTGCCGAGTTATTCACTGCGCATGGAGAAATGACCACCTCCAACGTTTGGTTTATGTTTTATAAGCATTTTTAATTTTATTGCTTAAATCGCATTTTCTCGGCGAGCTGAGCACTTTTTCTGAATTGTGCCGCTCCCGTCACTCTGGTTAGGTTGGCATCGAAAAAAACGCTCTCGGGTGCTTTAGAGTGCCGAGTTTATCACTGCGCATGAAGAAATGACCACCTCCAACGTTTGGTTTATGTTTTATAAGCATTTTTAATTTTATTGCTTAAATCGCATTTTCTCGGCGAGCTGAGCGCTTTTTCTGATTTGTGCCGCTCCCGTCACTCTGGTTAGGTTGGCATCGAAAAAAACGCTCTCGGGTGCTTTAGAGTGCCGAGTTTATCACTGCGCATGAAGAAATGACCACCTCCAACGTTTGGTTTATGTTTTATAAGCATTTTTAATTTTATTGCTTAAATCGCATTTTCTCGGCGAGCTGAGCGCTTTTTCTGAATTGTGCCGCTCCCGTAACTCTGGTTAGGTTGGCATCGAAAAAAACGCTCTCGGGTGCTTTAGAGTGCCGAGTTTATCACTGCGCATGAAGAAATGACCACTTCCAACGTTTGGTTTATGTTTTATAAGCATTTTTAATTTTATTGCTTAAATCGCATTTTCTCGGCGAGCTGAGCACTTTTTCTGAATTGTGCCGCTCCCGTCACTCTGGTTAGGTTGGCATCGAAAAAAACGCTCTCGGGTGCTCTAGAGTGCCGAGTTTATTACTGCGCATTAAGAAATGACCACCTCCAACGTTTGGTTTATGTTTTATAAGCATTTTTAATTTTATTGCTTAAATCGCATTTTCTCGGCGAGCTGAGCACTTTTTCTGAATTGTGCCGCTCCCGTCACTCTGGTTAGGTTGGCATCGAAAAAAACGCTCTCGGGTGCTTTAGAGTGCCGAGTTTATTACTGCGCATTAAGAAATGACCACCTCCAACGTTTGGTTTATGTTTTATAAGCATTTTTAATTTTATTGCTTAAATCGCATTTTCTCGGCGAGCTGAGCACTTTTTCTGAATTGTGCCGCTCCCGTCACTCTGGTTAGGTTGGCATCGAAAAAAACGCTCTCGGGTGCTTTAGAGTGCCGAGTTTATCACTGCGCATGAAGAAATGACCACCTCCAACGTTTGGTTTATGTTTTATAAGCATTTTTAATTTTATTGCTTAAATCGCATTTTCTCGGCGAGCTGAGCGCTTTTTCTGAATTGTGCCGCTCCCGTCACTCTGGTTAGGTTGGCATCGAAAAAAACGCTCTCGGGTGCTTTAGAGTGCCGAGTTATTCACTGCGCATGAAGAAATGTCCACCTCAAATGTTTGGTTTATGTTTAATAAGCATTTTTAATTTTATTGCTTAAATCGCATTTTCTCGGCGAGCTGAGCGCTTTTTCTGAATTGTGCCGCTCCCGTCACTCTGGTTAGGTTGGCATCGAAAAAAACGCTCTCGGGTGCTTTAGAGTGCCGAGTTATTCACTGCGCATGAAGAAATGACCACCTGAAACGTTTGGTTTATGTTTAATAAGCATTTTTAATTTTATTGCTTAAATCGCATTTTCTCGGCGAGCTGAGCACTTTTTCTGAATTGTGCCGCTCCCGTCACTCTGGTTAGGTTGGCATCGAAAAAAACGCTCTCGGGTGCTTTAGAGTGCCGAGTTTATTACTGCGCATTAGGAAATGACCACCTCCAACGTTTGGTTTATGTTTTATAAGCATTTTTAATTTTATTGCTTAAATCGCATTTTCTCGGCGAGCTGAGCGCTTTTTCTGAATTGTGCCGCTCCCGTCACTCTGGTTAGGTTGGCATCGAAAAAAACGCTCTCGGGTGCTTTAGAGTGCCGAGTTTATTACTGCGCATTAAGAAATGACCACCTCCAACGTTTGGTTTATGTTTTATAAGCATTTTTAATTTTATTGCTTAAATCGCATTTTCTCGGCGAGCTGAGCACTTTTTCTGAATTGTGCCGCTCCCGTCACTCTGGTTAGGTTGGCATCGAAAAAAACGCTCTCGGGTGCTTTAGAGTGCCGAGTTATTCACTGCGCATGAAGAAAAGACCACCTCCAACGTTTGGTTTATGTTTTATAAGCATTTTTAATTTTATTGCTTAAATCGCATTTTCTCGGCGAGCTGAGCACTTTTTCTGAATTGTGCCGCTCCCGTCACTCTGGTTAGGTTGGCATCGAAAAAAACGCTCTCGGGTGCTTTAGAGTGCCCAGTTTATCACTGCGCATGAAGAAATGACCACCTCCAACGTTTGGTTTATGTTTTATAAGCATTTTTAATTTTATTGCTTAAATCGCATTTTCTCGGCGAGCTGAGCGCTTTTTCTGAATTGTGCCGCTCCCGTCACTCTGGTTAGGTTGGCATCGAAAAAAACGCTCTCGGGTGCTTTAGAGTGCCGAGTTATTCACTGCGCATGAAGAAATGACCACCTCCAATGTTTGGTTTATGTTTAATAAGCATTTTTAATTTTATTGCTTAAATCGCATTTTCTCGGCGAGCTGAGCGCTTTTTCTGAATTGTGCCGCTCCCGTCACTCTGGTTAGGTTGGCATCGAAAAAAAACGCTCTCGGGTGCTTTAGAGTGCCGAGTTATTCACTGCGCATGAAGAAATGACCACCTCCAACGTTTGGTTTATGTTTAATAAGCATTTTTAATTTTATTGCTTAAATCGCATTTTCTCGGCGAGCTGAGCACTTTTTCTGAATTGTGCCGCTCCCGTCACTCTGGTTAGGTTGGCATCGAAAAAAACGCTCTCGGGTGCTTTAGAGTGCCGAGTTTATTACTGCGCATTAAGAAATGACCACCTCCAACGTTTGGTTTATGTTTTATAAGCATTTTTAATTTTATTGCTTAAATCGCATTTTCTCGGCGAGCTGAGCACTTTTTCTGAATTGTGCCGCTCCCGTCACTCTGGTTAGGTTGGCATCGAAAAAAACGCTCTCGGGTGCTTTAGAGTGCCGAGTTTATTACTGCGCATTAAGAAATGACCACCTCCAACGTTTGGTTTATGTTTTATAAGCATTTTTAATTTTATTGCTTAAATCGCATTTTCTCGGCGAGCTGAGCACTTTTTCTGAATTGTGCCGCTCCCGTCACTCTGGTTAGGTTGGCATCGAAAAAAACGCTCTCGGGTGCTTTAGAGTGCCGAGTTTATTACTGCGCATTAAGAAATGACCACCTCCAACGTTTGGTTTATGTTTTATAAGCATTTTTAATTTTATTGCTTAAATCGCATTTTCTCGGCGAGCTGAGCACTTTTTCTGAATTGTGCCGCTCCCGTCACTCTGGTTAGGTTGGCATCGAAAAAAACGCTCTCGGGTGCTTTAGAGTGCCGAGTTATTCACTGCGCATGAAGAAATGACCACCTCCAACGTTTGGTTTATGTTTAATAAGCATTTTTAATTTTATTGCTTGAATCGCATTTTCTCGGCGAGCTGAGCACTTTTTCTGAATTGTGCCGCTCCCGTCACTCTGGTTAGGTTGGCATCGAAAAAAACGCTCTCGGGTGCTTTAGAGTGCCGAGTTTATCACTGCGCATGAAGAAATGACCACCTCCAACGTTTGGTTTATGTTTTATAAGCATTTTTAATTTTATTGCTTAAATCGCATTTTCTCGGCGAGCTGAGCACTTTTTCTGAATTGTGCCGCTCCCGTCACTCTGGTTAGGTTGGCATCGAAAAAAACGCTCTCGGGTGCTTTAGAGTGCCGAGTTTATCACTGCGCATGAAGAAATGACCACCTCCAACGTTTGGTTTATGTTTTATAAGCATTTTTAATTTTATTGCTTAAATCGCATTTTCTCGGCGAGCTGAGCGCTTTTTCTGAATTGTGCCGCTCCCGTCACTCTGGTTAGGTTGGCATCGAAAAAAACGCTCTCGGGTGCTTAGAGTGCCGAGTTTATTACTGCGCATTAAGAAATGACCACCTCCAACGTTTGGTTTATGTTTTATAAGCATTTTTAATTTTATTGCTTAAATCGCATTTTCTCGGCGAGCTGAGCACTTTTTCTGAATTGTGCCGCTCCCGTCACTCTGGTTAGGTTGGCATCGAAAAAAACGCTCTCGGGTGCTTTAGAGTGCCGAGTTTATTACTGCGCATTAAGAAATGACCACCTCCAACGTTTGGTTTATGTTTTATAAGCATTTTTAATTTTATTGCTTAAATCGCATTTTCTCGGCGAGCTGAGCACTTTTTCTGAATTGTGCCGCTCCCGTCACTTGGCATCGAAATAAACGCTCTCGGGTGCTTTAGAGTGCCGAGTTATTCACTGCGCATGAAGAAATGACCACCTCCAACGTTTGGTTTATGTTTAATAAGCATTTTTAATTTTATTGCTTAAATCGCATTTTCTCGGCGAGCTGAGCACTTTTTCTGAATTGTGCCGCTCCCGTCACTCTGGTTAGGTTGGCATCGAAAAAAACGCTCTCGGGTGCTTTAGAGTGCCGAGTTTATTACTGCGCATTAAGAAATGACCACCTCCAACGTTTGGTTTATGTTTTATAAGCATTTTTAATTTTATTGCTTAAATCGCATTTTCTCGGCGAGCTGAGCACTTTTTCTGAATTGTGCCGCTCCCGTCACTCTGGTTAGGTTGGCATCGAAAAAAACGCTCTCGGGTGCTTTAGAGTGCCGAGTTTATTACTGCGCATTAAGAAATGACCACCTCCAACGTTTGGTTTATGTTTTATAAGCATTTTTAATTTTATTGCTTAAATCGCATTTTCTCGGCGAGCTGAGCACTTTTTCTGAATTGTGCCGCTCCCGTCACTCTGGTTAGGTTGGCATCGAAAAAAACGCTCTCGGGTGCTTTAGAGTGCCGAGTTTATTACTGCGCATTAAGAAATGACCACCTCCAACGTTTGGTTTATGTTTTATAAGCATTTTTAATTTTATTGCTTAAATCGCATTTTCTCGGCGAGCTGAGCACTTTTTCTGAATTGTGCCGCTCCCGTCACTCTGGTTAGGTTGGCATCGAAAAAAACGCTCTCGGGTGCTTTAGAGTGCCGAGTTATTCACTGCGCATGAAGAAATGACCACCTCCAACGTTTGGTTTATGTTTAATAAGCATTTTTAATTTTATTGCTTGAATCGCATTTTCTCGGCGAGCTGAGCACTTTTTCTGAATTGTGCCGCTCCCGTCACTCTGGTTAGGTTGGCATCGAAAAAAACGCTCTCGGGTGCTTTAGAGTGCCGAGTTTATCACTGCGCATGAAGAAATGACCACCTCCAACGTTTGGTTTATGTTTTATAAGCATTTTTAATTTTATTGCTTAAATCGCATTTTCTCGGCGAGCTGAGCACTTTTTCTGAATTGTGCCGCTCCCGTCACTCTGGTTAGGTTGGCATCGAAAAAAACGCTCTCGGGTGCTTTAGAGTGCCGAGTTTATCACTGCGCATGAAGAAATGACCACCTCCAACGTTTGGTTTATGTTTTATAAGCATTTTTAATTTAATTGCTTAAATCGCATTTTCTCGGCGAGCTGAGCGCTTTTTCTGAATTGTGCCGCTCCCGTCACTCTGGTTAGGTTGGCATCGAAAAAAACGCTCTCGGGTGCTTAGAGTGCCGAGTTTATTACTGCGCATTAAGAAATGACCACCTCCAACGTTTGGTTTATGTTTTATAAGCATTTTTAATTTTATTGCTTAAATCGCATTTTCTCGGCGAGCTGAGCACTTTTTCTGAATTGTGCCGCTCCCGTCACTCTGGTTAGGTTGGCATCGAAAAAAACGCTCTCGGGTGCTTTAGAGTGCCGAGTTTATTACTGCGCATTAAGAAATGACCACCTCCAACGTTTGGTTTATGTTTTATAAGCATTTTTAATTTTATTGCTTAAATCGCATTTTCTCGGCGAGCTCTTTTTCTGAATTGTGCCGCTCCCGTCACTCTGGTTAGGTTGGCATCGAAAAAAACGCTATCGGGTGCTTTAGAGTGCCGAGTTATTCACTGCGCATGAAGAAATGACCACCTCCAACGTTTGGTTTATGTTTAATAAGCATTTTTAATTTTATTGCTTAAATCGCATTTTCTCGGCGAGCTGAGCACTTTTTCTGAATTGTGCCGCTCCCGTCACTCTGGTTAGGTTGGCATCGAAAAAAACGCTCTCGGGTGCTTTAGAGTGCCGAGTTTATTACTGCGCATTAAGAAATGACCACCTCCAACGTTTGGTTTGTGTTTTATAAGCATTTTTAATTTTATTGCTTAAATCGCATTTTCTCGGCGAGCTGAGCACTTTTTCTGAATTGTGCCGCTCCCGTCACTCTGGTTAGGTTGGCATCGAAAAAAACGCTCTCGGGTGCTTTAGAGTGCCGAGTTTATTACTGCGCATTAAGAAATGACCACCTCCAACGTTTGGTTTATGTTTTATAAGCATTTGTAATTTTATTGCATAAATCGCATTTTCTCGGCGAGCTCTTTTTCTGAATTGTGCCGCTCCCGTCACTCTGGTTAGGTTGGCATCGAAAAAAACGCTATCGGGTGCTTTAGAGTGCCGAGTTATTCACTGCGCATGAAGAAATGACCACCTCCAACGTTTGGTTTATGTTTAATAAGCATTTTTAATTTTATTGCTTAAATCGCATTTTCTCGGCGAGCTGAGCACTTTTTCTGAATTGTGCCGCTCCCGTCACTCTGGTTAGGTTGGCATCGAAAAAAACGCTCTCGGGTGCTTTAGAGTGCCGAGTTTATTACTGCGCATTAAGAAATGACCACCTCCAACGTTTGGTTTGTGTTTTATAAGCATTTTTAATTTTATTGCTTAAATCGCATTTTCTCGGCGAGCTGAGCACTTTTTCTGAATTGTGCCGCTCCCGTCACTCTGGTTAGGTTGGCATCGAAAAAAACGCTCTCGGGTGCTTTAGAGTGCCGAGTTTATTACTGCGCATTAAGAAATGACCACCTCCAACGTTTGGTTTATGTTTTATAAGCATTTTTAATTGTATTGCTTAAATCGCATTTTCTCGGCGAGCTGAGCACTTTTTCTGAACTGTGCCGCTCCCGTCACTTGGCATCGAAAAAAACGCTCTCGGGTGCTTTAGAGTGCCGAGTTATTCACTGCGCATGAAGAAATGACCACCTCCAACGTTTGGTTTATGTTTTATAAGCATTTTTAATTTTATTGCTTAAATCACATTTTCTCGGCGAGCTGAGTGCTTTTTCTGAATTGTGCCGCTCCCGTCACTCTGGTTAGGTTGGCATCGAAAAAAACGCTCTCGGGTGCTTTAGAGTGCTGAGTTTATTACTGCGCATTAAGAAATGACCACCTCCAACGTTTGGTTTATGTTTTATAAGCATTTTTAATTTTATTGCCTAAATCGCATTTTCTCGGCGAGCTGAGCGCTTTTTCTGAATTGTGCCGCTCCCGTCACTCTGGTTAGGTTGGCATCGAAAAAAACGCTCTCGGGTGCTTTAGAGTGCCGAGTTTATTACTGCGCATTAAGAAATGACCACCTCCAACGTTTGGTTTATGTTTTATAAGCATTTTTAATTTTATTGCTTAAATCGCATTTTCTCGGCGAGCTGAGCACTTTTTCTGAATTGTGCCGCTCCCGTCACTCTGGTTAGGTTGGCATCGAAAAAAACGCTCTCGGGTGCTTTAGAGTGCCGAGTTTATTACTGCGCATTAAGAAATGACCACCTCCAACGTTTGGTTTATGTTTTATAAGCATTTTTAATTTTATTGCTTAAATCGCATTTTCTCGGCGAGCTGAGCACTTTTTCTGAATTGTGCCGCTCCCGTCACTCTGGTTACGTTGGCATCGAAAAAAACGCTCTCGGGTGCTTTAGAGTGCCGAGTTTATTACTGCGCATTAAGAAATGACCACCTCCAACGTTTGGTTTATGTTTTATAAGCCTTTTTAATTTTATTGCTTAAATCGCATTTTCTCGGCGAGCTGAGCACTTTTTCTGAATTGTGCCGCTCCCGTCACTCTGGTTAGGTTGGCATCGAAAAAAACGCTCTCGGGTGCTTTAGAGTGCCGAGTTTATTACTGCGCATTAAGAAATGACCACCTCCAACGTTTGGTTTATGTTTTATAAGCATTTTTAATTTTATTGCTTAAATCGCATTTTCTCGGCGAGCTGAGCACTTTTTCTGAATTGTGCCGCTCCCGTCACTCTGGTTAGGTTGGCATCGAAAAAAACGCTCTCGGGTGCTTTAGAGTGCCGAGTTATTCACTGCGCATGAAGAAATGACCACCTCCAACGTTTGGTTTATGTTTAATAAGCATTTTTAATTTTATTGCTTGAATCGCATTTTCTCGGCGAGCTGAGCACTTTTTCTGAATTGTGCCGCTCCCGTCACTCTGGTTAGGTTGGCATCGAAAAAAACGCTCTCGGGTGCTTTAGAGTGCCGAGTTTATCACTGCGCATGAAGAAATGACCACCTCCAACGTTTGGTTTATGTTTTGTAAGCATTTTTAATTTTATTGCTTAAATCGCATTTTCTCGGCGAGCTGAGCACTTTTTCTGAATTGTGCCGCTCCCGTCACTCTGGTTAGGTTGGCATCGAAAAAAACGCTCTCGGGTGCTTTAGAGTGCCGAGTTTATCACTGCGCATGAAGAAATGACCACCTCCAACGTTTGGTTTATGTTTTATAAGCATTTTTAATTTTATTGCTTAAATCGCATTTTCTCGGCGAGCTGAGCGCTTTTTCTGAATTGTGCCGCTCCCGTCACTCTGGTTAGGTTGGCATCGAAAAAAACGCTCTCGGGTGCTTAGAGTGCCGAGTTTATTACTGCGCATTAAGAAATGACCACCTCCAACGTTTGGTTTATGTTTTATAAGCATTTTTAATTTTATTGCTTAAATCGCATTTTCTCGGCGAGCTGAGCACTTTTTCTGAATTGTGCCGCTCCCGTCACTCTGGTTAGGTTGGCATCGAAAAAAACGCTCTCGGGTGCTTTAGAGTGCCGAGTTTATTACTGCGCATTAAGAAATGACCACCTCCAACGTTTGGTTTATGTTTTATAAGCATTTTTAATTTTATTGCTTAAATCGCATTTTCTCGGCGAGCTGAGCACTTTTTCTGAATTGTGCCGCTCCCGTCACTCTGGTTAGGTTGGCATCGAAAAAAACGCTCACGGGTGCTTTAGAGTGCCGAGTTTATTACTGCGCATTAAGAAATGACCACCTCCAACGTTTGGTTTATGTTTTATAAGCATTTTTAATTTTATTGCTTAAATCGCATTTTCTCGGCGAGCTGAGCACTTTTTCTGAATTGTGCCGCTCCCGTCACTCTGGTTAGGTTGGCATCGAAAAAAACGCTCTCGGGTGCTTTAGAGTGCCGAGTTATTCACTGCGCATGGAGAAATGACCACCTCCAACGTTTGGTTTATGTTTTATAAGCATTTTTAATTTTATTGCTTAAATCGCATTTTCTCGGCGAGCTGAGCACTTTTTCTGAATTGTGCCGCTTCCGTCACTCTGGTTAGGTTGGCATCGAAAAAAACGCTCTCGGGTGCTTTAGAGTGCCGAGTTTATTACTGCGCATTAAGAAATGACCACCTCCAACGTTTGGTTTATGTTTTATAAGCATTTTTAATTTTATTGCTTAAATCGCATTTTCTCGGCGAGCTGAGCACTTTTTCTGAATTGTGCCGCTCCCGTCACTCTGGTTAGGTTGGCATCGAAAAAAACGCTCTCGGGTGCTTTAGAGTGCCGAGTTATTCACTGCGCATGAAGAAATAACCACCTCCAACGTTTGGTTTATGTTTTATAAGCATTTTTAATTTTATTGCTTAAATCGCATTTTCTCGGCGAGCTGAGCACTTTTTCTGAATTGTGCCGCTCCCGTCACTCTGGTTAGGTTGGCATCGAAAAAAACGCTCTCGGGTGCTTTAGAGTGCCGAGTTTATCACTGCGCATGAAGAAATGACCACCTCCAACGTTTGGTTTATGTTTTATAAGCATTTCTAATTTTATTGCTTAAATCGCATTTTCTCGGCGAGCTGAGCGCTTTTTCTGAATTGTGCCGCTCCCGTCACTCTGGTTAGGTTGGCATCGAAAAAAACGCTCTCGGGTGCTTTAGAGTGCCGAGTTATTCACTGCGCATGAAGAAATGACCACCTCCAATGTTTGGTTTATGTTTAATAAGCATTTTTAATTTTATTGCTTAAATCGCATTTTCTCGGCGAGCTGAGCGCTTTTTCTGAATTGTGCCGCTCCCGTCACTCTGGTTAGGTTGGCATCGAAAAAAACGCTCTCGGGTGCTTTAGAGTGCCGAGTTATTCACTGCGCATGAAGAAATGACCACCTCCAACGTTTGGTTTATGTTTAATAAGCATTTTTAATTTTATTGCTTAAATCGCATTTTCTCGGCGAGCTGAGCACTTTTTCTGAATTGTGCCGCTCCCGTCACTCTGGTTAGGTTGGCATCGAAAAAAACGCTCTCGGGTGCTTTAGAGTGCCGAGTTTATTACTGCGCATTAAGAAATGACCACCTCCAACGTTTGGTTTATGTTTTATAAGCATTTTTAATTTTATTGCTTAAATCGCATTTTCTCGGCGAGCTGAGCACTTTTTCTGAATTGTGCCGCTCCCGTCACTCTGGTTAGGTTGGCATCGAAAAAAACGCTCTCGGGTGCTTTAGAGTGCCGAGTTTATTACTGCGCATTAAGAAATGACCACCTCCAACGTTTGGTTTATGTTTTATAAGCATTTTTAATTTTATTGCTTAAATCGCATTTTCTCGGCGAGCTGAGCACTTTTTCTGAATTGTGCCGCTCCCGTCACTCTGGTTAGGTTGGCATCGAAAAAAACGCTCTCGGGTGCTTTAGAGTGCCGAGTTTATTACTGCGCATTAAGAAATGACCACCTCCAACGTTTGGTTTATGTTTTATAAGCATTTTTAATTTTATTGCTTAAATCGCAATTTCTCGGCGAGCTGAGCACTTTTTCTGAATTGTGCCGCTCCCGTCACTCTGGTTAGGTTGGCATCGAAAAAAACGCTCTCGGGTGCTTTAGAGTGCCGAGTTATTCACTGCGCATGAAGAAATGACCACCTCCAACGTTTGGTTTATGTTTAATAAGCATTTTTAATTTTATTGCTTGAATCGCATTTTCTCGGCGAGCTGAGCACTTTTTCTGAATTGTGCCGCTCCCGTCACTCTGGTTAGGTTGGCATCGAAAAAAACGCTCTCGGGTGCTTTAGAGTGCCGAGTTTATCACTGCGCATGAAGAAATGACCACCTCCAACGTTTGGTTTATGTTTTATAAGCATTTTTAATTTTATTGCTTAAATCGCATTTTCTCGGCGAGCTGAGCACTTTTTCTGAATTGTGCCGCTCCCGTCACTCTGGTTAGGTTGGCATCGAAAAAAACGCTCTCGGGTGCTTTAGAGTGCCGAGTTTATCACTGCGCATGAAGAAATGACCACCTCCAACGTTTGGTTTATGTTTTATAAGCATTTTTAATTTTATTGCTTAAATCGCATTTTCTCGGCGAGCTGAGCGCTTTTTCTGAATTGTGCCGCTCCCGTCACTCTGGTTAGGTTGGCATCGAAAAAAACGCTCTCGGGTGCTTAGAGTGCCGAGTTTATTGTTCTATTGTTTAATAGGTACATAGAAACCCTTAAGGCAGAGACGGGACAGACGCTCGTTCATGTCAAGACGGAACATACTTTATTGTGCTCTCCCCCCAGCAACATACAACCCTCACAACGGTTCCTACCCCGCCTATCACTACATCCCCCTTTCTCAATGGGAAATAAACTTTGTGTCGAAAATTAGTACAACAGATTATTTCCTCAACAACAAGCTGAAAAAGGTGAAATGTTTTACAACTCAATACCATCCCAATATATGAACCCAGTGGCAACAACTTAACTATTAAATAATTGGTATTACCAAATCTGACAGCCCAGACCCTGAAGTTAAACATGTGAACTCAAGTAACATAATCTTTAAGGTACTCTGGGGTCTTCCCGACGCGAGAAGGATAGCGTCTCTCAGATTCTGGTGAACCAGAGAGTACAACAGGAGAGACCGGTCCTTTCAGAGTCTCTGTAGAGTTGCTTTCCCCCATATCAGGGACAGTGATGTGTGGTTCTGGAGCCACAGGTGTGCGTGAGAGATGATACCTGTTTCGCCGGAGATTTCCCCCAGATGTTTCGACGATGTAGGATCTTGGTGTGTTCGCTGTGGACACTACAGTACCTCTCTGTTGCATGTCCTTGACCCACACATGGTCTCCAGGTTGTAAGGCAGGCAATGTGTGAGCTCTATGTCGTTTGTCAAAATTCAGTTTTTGTTTTTGTCTGTAGCTCTGCTCCTTCCTCTTCACATCTTCCAAATCCGCTCCTTTCGGATCTAGCTGAGAGGGAATGACCGGAACAGTAGTACGTATTTTACGCCCCATTAGCAGTTCAGTTGGACTACAACCATTTGCTAAAGGTGCGGCACGGTAAGCCATTAAAGCTAAGTAGGGATCACTGGACTTTTTTAGTAGACTTTTGACAGTCCTTATTGCCCGCTCCACCTCCCCATTACTCTGTGGGAAATGTGGACTGGATGTGACATGTGAAAACCCCCACATCCGTGCAAACCTTCTGAACTCTTCAGATGCAAATTGCGGACCATTATCTGAGCGTACAACCTCAGGGATACCATGTCGAGCAAAAATAGATTTACAGTGGGTAATCACAGCGTCCGAAGTTGTACACGAAAGCTTGGCTACCTCACAAAACCGTGAAAAGTAATCTACAACCGCAAGATACTGGTTTTTACCGAACTGAAACAAATCTACCCCGACTGTACACCATGGTCTTGAAGGAAACTCAGTTCCTAACATTGTCTCTCTGTTGTTAACTCGCTCACGGGCACATGTGTCACACTTCTCAATGAGTTGCTTTAAATCTTTGCTAAGACCTGGCCACCACACAGATTGTTTAGCACGTTCCCTGCACTTGGTAATTCCTAAGTGACCTTCGTGAAGTTTGTTTAGCATGTCATCTCTGAGTGTTTTTGGAATGACCAGCCTACAGCCTAATAACAACAACCCATTCTGAACAGTCAGTTCACCTGCAAAAGGGAAATATGGCATAAAAGTCTTTTCAATCGAAAACTTGTCTGGCCAACCACTTACACAGAACTGCTTAAGCTGTCGCAAAATGTCATCTTTGTCCTGATGAGACTGAATCTCTTTAAGTCTCTTCTCAGTTGCAGGGAGGCTGTCCACTACGGCGTCGGCGTAGAGGTTGATCTCCTCCTCCCGTAATCTGTCCTCCGAAGACGTCACCGGTGCTCTTGATAGAACATCAGCCGTTGCGATTTCTTTGCCCGCCACATGGGATATGGTGAATGAAAATCTCATGAGACGCATTTTCAGGCGTTGTATACGTGGAGGTAGTTCGTCCAGATTTCTCGCGCCCAGCAGAGGGACTAGAGGTTTGTGGTCAGTTTGAATGTGAAAGTCCTTTCCAATCAAAAACTCTGCAAACCTCTCACATGCCCACGTTGTGGCTAGCGCTTCCTTCTCAATTTGCGCGTAGCGCTGCTCGGTGGTGCTCAATGCGCGTGATGCATACGCCACTGGTTTCCAGTCCATACTGCTTGTTTTCTGCAACAATACAGCACCCAGTCCATAAGAAGATGAATCTGCTGAGACTAGCGTATCAGCTGAAGGATCATACAATGCCAGCCCAGGAGGTGTTGTCAAGTCTATTTTTATGCTTTCAAAAGCCTGAATCTGCTGAGGTCCCCATGACCACATGTTTGTTTTTCTTAACAGATCTCTGAGTGGACGTGTCTTTTCTGCTAAGTGTGGCAAAAACTTTCCCAAGTGATTTGCCATTCCCAGAAATCTTCTCACCTCGGAAATGTTGGTCGGTTCCTTCATGGCTTTCACCGCATTTAATTTCTCTGGGTCGGGGCTAACTCCAGTTGCCTGAATGATCTGACCCAGGAACTTGATTTTAGTCTTTGAAAACTCACACTTATCATTAAGTGTCACGCCCGCGTCCCGTAGACGTGTGAGAGCTTCCCTCAGTCTTTTGTCGTGCTCTATCTGATCCACTCCCCAGATGAGGACGTCATCCATCTGACACACCACTCCCTCCAGGCCTTCTAGGATTTGCTGCATGCGTTTCTGAAAGTGTTCTGGTGCTGAAGATAGTCCAAAGCACAGTCGATTGTAGCAATAGCGACCAAAAGGAGTGATAAAGGTTGTGAGCAGTGATGAGTCTTTTGAAAGAGGAATCTGCCAGAAACCTGCATTGGCATCTAGTTTTGAAAAGACCTTGGCACCTGAAAGCTGTCCAAGCGTGTTTTCAACTGAAGGTAGCTGGTGCCTTTCTCTCAAAACAGACTTATTTAGTTGAGTGAGGTCTGAACATATTCTCACTCTGTCACGTGCGGGCTTGGGAACCACCACCATAGGTGCACACCATTCTGTAGGCTGCTCCACCTTGGAGATGACTCCTTGTTGCTCCATACGAGAAAGTTCCTCTTTAACCTTTGGCAGTAAAGGGATAGAAATGCGTCGTGGAGTTGAAACGGAGAATGGTTGTGCTTCTGGTTTAAGTACAATATGGTATTCTCCTTTCATGATTCCAAGCCCTGTGAATAGCTCTGGAAATTCCTGCTTGATTGTCTCTTTATTGTCCAAAGTAGCTGTATCAAGCCTAGCCACTAGCTGTAATGCAGTGGCTGCTTGTCTGCTCAGTAAAGCTGTACTTAGTCCTTCAACCACATAAATGTCCTCCATTATGCTTTTGTCTCTTCTTTTGAGAGTCGCCGAAAACTTGCCTTTAACCTTTAACTGCGACCTGCCTGGCCCCATCAGCACTTTTCTGGTTTGCTTTAGTTCTTTGAATTGTCCTTTTACATACATGCCAGCTGGAACTGCTGTCACATCCGCGCCTGTGTCAATTTTAAACACAGCGTTAGACTTGTCCATTTCTATTTCTGTCATCCACGGATCTGAAGATTCACAAGCCAATGAACCCAAAAATGAAATATCCTCTGAAGAAAAATCCTCTAATCTTTCTAGATTGACCTCATACATTTTCGTGGACCTGCACATTCTAGCAAAATGTCCCTTCTTCTTGCAATTATTGCATGAGGCATCTTTAGCCGGGCATTGCTGATAAGCGTGACCTTTTGTGTCTCCACATCTTGTGCATGGTTTGGCTTTGGTGGAAAATCCTGGTTTCCACTGCATTTTGTTTTGTTTGGGTCTGGCGCCCCCTTGTGGTTTGATGCGTACACTATCAAGGTGAGTATTAACGACGTCTCCCTTGAAGTTCGTTTTCAGCATTTCTTGTTGTTTCTTGACCATTTCACTCTGTTTGGCTTTTGTAACTGCTTTTTCTAATGTAAGTTCTGGATCCAGTTGCAACAGTTCTGACAAACGCTTGTCTCGAAGTCCAACTACAAGCCTATCTCTGACCATCTCATCGTGTAGTTGTCCATATCCACAGTGTTCAGCTAAACAATGAAGCGCGGTGATAAAGCTGTCTGCCGACTCGCCTATCTCTTGCTGCCGCTGATTAAACTTAGCTCTTTCAAAAATTATATTTCTCCGAGCTACAAAGTGAGCATCCAGTCTCTGCGTGACTCTGCCGTACTCACTCATTTGTTCTGGGGTGAGGTGGAGGGAAACCAAAATGTCCTCCGCTTCTTCTCCCATACTGTAGATTAGTGCATTCACTTGGTTCTCCTCCGCTTGAGTTTCCAAACCTGATGCGATGCGAAACCTCTCAAAGCGTTTTATCCATTTGGGCCAGTCTTCTGCCTTGAACGTGAATTTTTCCGGTGGCATTACTTGATATTGCGCCATCTTTTCGAGCCTCGTTGTTTTCTTCCTCGTCTCCCTTAGCGTTAGCTCCTGCCTAGCCGTGCTAGCGGACTGAAGTTACTTTTATCACTTTCAACGTCCTGTCTTGCTTGGGACTTACTCTAGTCCAGTAGTCTCTTCGCTTCGACACTTTTGGATCCCACTTCTGACACCATGTTCTATTGTTTAATAGGTACATAGAAACCCTTAAGGCAGAGACGGGACAGACGCTCGTTCATGTCAAGACGGAACATACTTTATTGTGCTCTCCCCCCAGCAACATACAACCCTCACAACGGTTCCTACCCCGCCTATCACTACATTTATTACTGCGCATTAAGAAATGACCACCTCCAACGTTTGGTTTATGTTTTATAAGCATTTTTAATTTTATTGCTTAAATCGCATTTTCTCGGCGAGCTGAGCACTTTTTCTGAATTGTGCCGCTCCCGTCACTCTGGTTAGGTTGGCATCGAAAAAAACGCTCTCGGGTGCTTTAAAGTGCCGAGTTTATTACTGCGCATTAAGAAATGACCACCTCCAACGTTTGGTTTATGTTTTATAAGCATTTTTAATTTTATTGCTTAAATCGCATTTTCTCGGCGAGCTGAGCACTTTTTCTGAATTGTGCCGCTCCCGTCACTCTGGTTAGGTTAACATCGAAAAAAACGCTATCGGGTGCTTTAGAGTGCCGAGTTATTCACTGCGCATGAAGAAATGACCACCTCCAACGTTTGGTTTATGTTTAATAAGCATTTTTAATTTTATTGCTTAAATCGCATTTTCTCGGCGAGCTGAGCACTTTTTCTGAATTGTGCCGCTCCCGTCACTCTGGTTAGGTTGGCATCGAAAAAAACGCTCTCGGGTGCTTTAGAGTGCCGAGTTTATTACTGCGCATTAAGAAATGACCACCTCCAACGTTTGGTTTGTGTTTTATAAGCATTTTTAATTTTATTGCTTAAATCGCATTTTCTCGGCGAGCTGAGCACTTTTTCTGAATTGTGCCGCTCCCGTCACTCTGGTTAGGTTGGCATCGAAAAAAACGCTCTCGGGTGCTTTAGAGTGCCGAGTTTATTACTGCGCATTAAGAAATGACCACCTCCAACGTTTGGTTTATGTTTTATAAGCATTTTTAATTTTATTGCTTAAATCGCATTTTCTCGGCGAGCTGAGCACTTTTTCTGAATTGTGCCGCTCCCGTCACTTGGTATCGAAAAAAACGCTCTCGGGTGCTTTAGAGTGCCGAGTTATTCACTGCGCATGAAGAAATGACCACCTCCAACGTTTGGTTTATGTTTTATAAGCATTTTTAATTTTATTGCTTAAATCGCATTTTCTCGGCGAGCTGAGCACTTTTTCTGAATTGTGCCGCTCCCGTCACTCTGGTTAGGTTGGCATCGAAAAAAACGCTCTCGGGTGCTTTAGAGTGCCGAGTTTATTACTGCGCATTAAGAAATGACCACCTCCAACGTTTGGTTTATGTTTTATAAGCATTTTTAATTTTATTGCTTAAATCGCATTTTCTCGGCGAGCTGAGCACTTTTTCTGAATTGTGCCGCTCCCGTCACTCTGGTTAGGTTGGCATCGAAAAAAACGCTCTCGGGTGCTTTAGAGTGCCGAGTTTATCACTGCGCATGAAGAAATGACCACCTCCAACGTTTGGTTTATGTTTAATAAGCATTTTTAATTTTATTGCTTAAATCGCATTTTCTCGGCGAGCTGAGCACTTTTTCTGAATTGTGCCGCTCCCGTCACTCTGGTTAGGTTGGCATCGAAAAAAACGCTCTCGGGTGCTTTAGAGTGCTGAGTTTATTACTGCGCATTAAGAAATGACCACCTCCAACGTTTGGTTTATGTTTTATAAGCATTTTTAATTTTATTGCTTAAATCGCATTTTCTCGGCGAGCTGAGCACTTTTTCTGAATTGTGCCGCTCCCGTCACTCTGGTTAGGTTGGCATCGAAAAAAACGCTCACGGGTGCTTTAGAGTGCCGAGTTTATTACTGCGCATTAAGAAATGACCACCTCCAACGTTTGGTTTATGTTTTATAAGCATTTTTAATTTTATTGCTTAAATCGCATTTTCTCGGCGAGCTGAGCACTTTTTCTGAATTGTGCCGCTCCCGTCACTCTGGTTAGGTTGGCATCGAAAAAAACGCTCTCGGGTGCTTTAGAGTGCCGAGTTATTCACTGCGCATGAAGAAATGACCACCTCCAATGTTTGGTTTATGTTTAATAAGCATTTTTAATTTTATTGCTTAAATCGCATTTTCTCGGCGAGCTGAGCGCTTTTTCTGAATTGTGCCGCTCCCGTCACTCTGGTTAGGTTGGCATCGAAAAAAACGCTCTCGGGTGCTTTAGAGTGCCGAGTTTATTACTGCGCATTAAGAAATGACCACCTCCAACGTTTGGTTTATGTTTTATAAGCATTTTTAATTTCATTGCTTAAATCGCATTTTCTCGGCGAGCTGAGCACTTTTTCTGAATTGTGCCGCTCCCGTCACTCTGGTTAGGTTGGCATCGAAAAAAACGCTCTCGGGTGCTTTAGAGTGCCGAGTTTATTACTGCGCATTAAGAAATGACCACCTCCAACGTTTGGTTTATGTTTTATAAGCATTTTTAATTTTATTGCTTAAATCGCATTTTCTCGGCGAGCTGAGCACTTTTTCTGAATTGTGCCGCTCCCGTCACTCTGGTTAGGTTGGCATCGAAAAAAACGCTCACGGGTGCTTTAGAGTGCCGAGTTTATTACTGCGCATTAAGAAATGACCACCTCCAACGTTTGGTTTATGTTTTATAAGCATTTTTAATTTTATTGCTTAAATCGCATTTTCTCGGCGAGCTGAGCACTTTTTCTGAATTGTGCCGCTCCCGTCACTCTGGTTAGGTTGGCATCGAAAAAAACGCTCTCGGGTGCTTTAGAGTGCCGAGTTATTCACTGCGCATGGAGAAATGACCACCTCCAACGTTTGGTTTATGTTTTATAAGCATTTTTAATTTTATTGCTTAAATCGCATTTTCTCGGCGAGCTGAGCACTTTTTCTGAATTGTGCCGCTCCCGTCACTCTGGTTAGGTTGGCATCGAAAAAAACGCTCTCGGGTGCTTTAGAGTGCCGAGTTTATTACTGCGCATTAAGAAATGACCACCTCCAACGTTTGGTTTATGTTTTATAAGCATTTTTAATTTTATTGCTTAAATCGCATTTTCTCGGCGAGCTGAGCACTTTTTCTGAATTGTGCCGCTCCCGTCACTCTGGTTAGGTTGGCATCGAAAAAAACGCTCTCGGGTGCTTTAGAGTGCCGAGTTATTCACTGCTTATGAAGAAATGACCACCTCCAACGTTTGGTTTATGTTTTATAAGCATTTTTAATTTTATTGCTTAAATCGCATTTTCTCGGCGAGCTGAGCACTTTTTCTGAATTGTGCCGCTCCCGTCACTCTGGTTAGGTTGGCATCGAAAAAAACGCTCTCGGGTGCTTTAGAGTGCCGAGTTTATCACTGCGCATGAAGAAATGACCACCTCCAACGTTTGGTTTATGTTTTATAAGCATTTTTAATTTTATTGCTTAAATCGCATTTTCTCGGCGAGCTGAGCGCTTTTTCTGAATTGTGCCGCTCCCGTCACTCTGGTTAGGTTGGCATCGAAAAAAAACGCTCTCGGGTGCTTTAGAGTGCCGAGTTATTCACTGCGCATGAAGAAATGACCACCTCCAATGTTTGGTTTATGTTTAATAAGCATTTTTAATTTTATTGCTTAAATCGCATTTTCTCGGCGAGCTGAGCGCTTTTTCTGAATTGTGCCGCTCCCGTCACTCTGGTTAGGTTGGCATCGAAAAAAACGCTCTCGGGTGCTTTAGAGTGCCGAGTTATTCACTGCGCATGAAGAAATGACCACCTCCAACGTTTGGTTTATGTTTAATAAGCATTTTTAATTTTATTGCTTAAATCGCATTTTCTCGGCGAGCTGAGCACTTTTTCTGAATTGTGCCGCTCCCGTCACTCTGGTTAGGTTGGCATCGAAAAAAACGCTCTCGGGTGCTTTAGAGTGCCGAGTTTATTACTGCGCATTAGGAAATGACCACCTCCAACGTTTGGTTTATGTTTTATAAGCATTTTTAATTTTATTGCTTAAATCGCATTTTCTCGGCGAGCTGAGCGCTTTTTCTGAATTGTGCCGCTCCCGTCACTCTGGTTAGGTTGGCATCGAAAAAAACGCTCTCGGGTGCTTTAGAGTGCCGAGTTTATTACTGCGCATTAAGAAATGACCACCTCCAACGTTTGGTTTATGTTTTATAAGCATTTTTAATTTTATTGCTTAAATCGCATTTTCTCGGCGAGCTGAGCACTTTTTCTGAATTGTGCCGCTCCCGTCACTCTGGTTAGGTTGGCATCGAAAAAAACGCTCTCGGGTGCTTTAGAGTGACGAGTTTATTACTGCGCATTGAGAAATGACCACCTCCAACGTTTGGTTTATGTTTTATAAGCATTTTTAATTTTATTGCTTAAATCGCATTTTCTCGGCGAGCTGAGCACTTTTTCTGAATTGTGCCGCTCCCGTCACTCTGGTTAGGTTGGCATCGAAAAAAACGCTCTCGGGTGCTTTAGAGTGCCGAGTTTATTACTGCGCATTAAGAAATGACCACCTCCAACGTTTGGTTTATGTTTTATAAGCATTTTTAATTTTATTGCTTAAATCGCATTTTCTCGGCGAGCTGAGCGCTTTTTCTGAATTGTGCCGCTCCCGTCACTCTGGTTAGGTTGGCATCGAAAAAAACGCTCTCGGGTGCTTTAGAGTGCCGAGTTTATCACTGCGCATGAAGAAATGACCACCTCCAACGTTTGGTTTATGTTTTATAAGCATTTTTAATTTTATTGCTTAAATCGCATTTTCTCGGCGAGCTGAGCGCTTTTTCTGAATTGTGCCGCTCCCGTAACTCTGGTTAGGTTGGCATCGAAAAAAACGCTCTCGGGTGCTTTAGAGTGCCGAGTTTATCACTGCGCATGAAGAAATGACCACTTCCAACGTTTGGTTTATGTTTTATAAGCATTTTTAATTTTATTGCTTAAATCGCATTTTCTCGGCGAGCTGAGCACTTTTTCTGAATTGTGCCGCTCCCGTCACTCTGGTTAGGTTGGCATCGAAAAAAACGCTCTCGGGTGCTCTAGAGTGCCGAGTTTATTACTGCGCATTAAGAAATGACCACCTCCAACGTTTGGTTTATGTTTTATAAGCAATTTTAATTTTATTGCTTAAATCGCATTTTCTCGGCGAGCTGAGCACTTTTTCTGAATTGTGCCGCTCCCGTCACTCTGGTTAGGTTGGCATCGAAAAAAACGCTCTCGGGTGCTTTAGAGTGCCGAGTTATTCACTGCGCATGAAGAAATGACCACCTCCAACGTTTGGTTTATGTTTTATAAGCATTTTTAATTTTATTGCTTAAATCGCATTTTCTCGGCGAGCTGAGCACTTTTTCTGAATTGTGCCGCTCCCGTCACTCTGGTTAGGTTGGCATCGAAAAAAACGCTCTCGGGTGCTTTAGAGTGCCGAGTTTATCACTGCGCATGAAGAAATGACCACCTCCAACGTTTGGTTTATGTTTTATAAGCATTTCTAATTTTATTGCTTAAATCGCATTTTCTCGGCGAGCTGAGCGCTTTTTCTGAATTGTGCCGCTCCCGTCACTCTGGTTAGGTTGGCATCGAAAAAAACGCTCTCGGGTGCTTTAGAGTGCCGAGTTATTCACTGCGCATGAAGAAATGACCACCTCCAATGTTTGGTTTATGTTTAATAAGCATTTTTAATTTTATTGCTTAAATCGCATTTTCTCGGCGAGCTGAGCGCTTTTTCTGAATTGTGCCGCTCCCGTCACTCTGGTTAGGTTGGCATCGAAAAAAACGCTCTCGGGTGCTTTAGAGTGCCGAGTTATTCACTGCGCATGAAGAAATGAACACCTCCAACGTTTGGTTTATGTTTAATAAGCATTTTTAATTTTATTGCTTAAATCTTATTTTCTCGGCGAGCTGAGCACTTTTTCTGAATTGTGCCGCTCCCGTCACTCTGGTTAGGTTGGCATCGAAAAAAACGCTCTCGGGTGCTTTAGAGTGCCGAGTTTATTACTGCGCATTAAGAAATGATCACCTCCAACGTTTGGTTTATGTTTTATAAGCATTTTTAATTTTATTGCTTAAATCGCATTTTCTCGGCGAGCTGAGCACTTTTTCTGAATTGTGCCGCTCCCGTCACTCTGGTTAGGTTGGCATCGAAAAAAACGCTCTCGGGTGCTTTAGAGTGCCGAGTTTATTACTGCGCATTTGGTTTATGTTTTATAAGCATTTTTAATTTTATTGCTTAAATCGCATTTTCTCGGCGAGCTGAGCACTTTTTCTGAATTGTGCCGCTCCCGTCACTCTGGTTAGGTTGGCATCGAAAAAAACGCTCTCGGGTGCTTTAGAGTGCCGAGTTTATTACTGCGCATTAAGAAATGACCACCTCCAACGTTTGGTTTATGTTTTATAAGCATTTTTAATTTTATTGCTTAAATCGCATTTTCTCGGCGAGCTGAGCACTTTTTCTGAATTGTGCCGCTCCCGTCACTCTGGTTAGGTTGGCATCGAAAAAAACGCTCTCGGGTGCTTTAGAGTGCCGAGTTATTCACTGCGCATGAAGAAATGACCACCTCCAACGTTTGGTTTATGTTTAATAAGCATTTTTAATTTTATTGCTTGAATCGCATTTTCTCGGCGAGCTGAGCACTTTTTCTGAATTGTGCCGCTCCCGTCACTCTGGTTAGGTTGGCATCGAAAAAAACGCTCTCGGGTGCTTTAGAGTGCCGAGTTTATCACTGCGCATGAAGAAATGACCACCTCCAACGTTTGGTTTATGTTTTATAAGCATTTTTAATTTTATTGCTTAAATCGCATTTTCTCGGCGAGCTGAGCACTTTTTCTGAATTGTGCCGCTCCCGTCACTCTGGTTAGGTTGGCATCGAAAAAAACGCTCTCGGGTGCTTTAGAGTGCCGAGTTTATCACTGCGCATGAAGAAATGACCACCTCCAACGTTTGGTTTATGTTTTATAAGCATTTTTAATTTTATTGCTTAAATCGCATTTTCTCGGCGAGCTGAGCGCTTTTTCTGAATTGTGCCGCTCCCGTCACTCTGGTTAGGTTGGCATCGAAAAAAACGCTCTCGGGTGCTTAGAGTGCCGAGTTTATTACTGCGCATTAAGAAATGACCACCTCCAACGTTTGGTTTATGTTTTATAAGCATTTTTAATTTTATTGCTTAAATCGCATTTTCTCGGCGAGCTGAGCACTTTTTCTGAATTGTGCCGCTCCCGTCACTCTGGTTAGGTTGGCATCGAAAAAAACGCTCTCGGGTGCTTTAGAGTGCCGAGTTTATTACTGCGCATTAAGAAATGACCACCTCCAACGTTTGGTTTATGTTTTATAAGCATTTTTAATTTTATTGCTTAAATCGCATTTTCTCGGCGAGCTGAGCACTTTTTCTGAATTGTGCCGCTCCCGTCACTCTGGTTAGGTTAACATCGAAAAAAACGCTATCGGGTGCTTTAGAGTGCCGAGTTATTCACTGCGCATGAAGAAATGACCACCTCCAACGTTTGGTTTATGTTTAATAAGCATTTTTAATTTTATTGCTTAAATCGCATTTTCTCGGCGAGCTGAGCACTTTTTCTGAATTGTGCCGCTCCCGTCACTCTGGTTAGGTTGGCATCGAAAAAAACGCTCTCGGGTGCTTTAGAGTGCCGAGTTTATTACTGCGCATTAAGAAATGACCACCTCCAACGTTTGGTTTATGTTTTATAAGCATTTTTAATATTATTGCTTAAATCGCATTTTCTCGGCGAGCTGAGCACTTTTTCTGAATTGTGCCGCTCCCGTCACTCTGGTTAGGTTGGCATCGAAAAAAACGCTCTCGGGTGCTTTAGAGTGCCGAGTTTATTACTGCGCATTAAGAAATGACCACCTCCAACGTTTGGTTTATGTTTTATAAGCATTTTTAATTTTATTGCTTAAATCGCATTTTCTCGGCGAGCTGAGCACTTTTTCTGAATTGTGCCGCTCCCGTCACTTGGTATCGAAAAAAACGCTCTCGGGTGCTTTAGAGTGCCGAGTTATTCACTGCGCATGAAGAAATGACCACCTCCAACGTTTGGTTTATGTTTTATAAGCATTTTTAATTTTATTGCTTAAATCGCATTTTCTCGGCGAGCTGAGCACTTTTTCTGAATTGTGCCGCTCCCGTCACTCTGGTTAGGTTGGCATCGAAAAAAACGCTCTCGGGTGCTTTAGAGTGCCGAGTTTATTACTGCGCATTAAGAAATGACCACCTCCAACGTTTGGTTTATGTTTTATAAGCATTTTTAATTTTATTGCTTAAATCGCATTTTCTCGGCGAGCTGAGCACTTTTTCTGAATTGTGCCGCTCCCGTCACTCTGGTTAGGTTGGCATCGAAAAAAACGCTCTCGGGTGCTTTAGAGTGCCGAGTTTATCACTGCGCATGAAGAAATGACCACCTCCAACGTTTGGTTTATGTTTAATAAGCATTTTTAATTTTATTGCTTAAATCGCATTTTCTCGGCGAGCTGAGCACTTTTTCTGAATTGTGCCGCTCCCGTCACTCTGGTTAGGTTGGCATCGAAAAAAACGCTCTCGGGTGCTTTAGAGTGCCGACTTTATCACTGCGCATGAAGAAATGACCACCTCCAACGTTTGGTTTATGTTTTATAAGCATTTTTAATTTTATTGCTTAAATCGCATTTTCTCGGCGAGCTGAGCACTTTTTCTGAATTGTGCCGCTCCCGTCACTCTGGTTAGGTTGGCATCGAAAAAAACGCTCACGGGTGCTTTAGAGTGCCGAGTTTATTACTGCGCATTAAGAAATGACCACCTCCAACGTTTGGTTTATGTTTTATAAGCATTTTTAATTTTATTGCTTAAATCGCATTTTCTCGGCGAGCTGAGCACTTTTTCTGAATTGTGCCGCTCCCGTCACTCTGGTTAGGTTGGCATCGAAAAAAACGCTCTCGGGTGCTTTAGAGTGCCGAGTTATTCACTGCGCATGAAGAAATGACCACCTCCAACGTTTGGTTTATGTTTTATAAGCATTTTTAATTTTATTGCTTAAATCGCATTTTCTCGGCGAGCTGAGCGCTTTTTCTGAATTGTGCCGCTCCCGTAACTCTGGTTAGGTTGGCATCGAAAAAAACGCTCTCGGGTGCTTTAGAGTGCCGAGTTTATTACTGCGCATTAAGAAATGACCACCTCCAACGTTTGGTTTATGTTTTATAAGCATTTTTAATTTCATTGCTTAAATCGCATTTTCTCGGCGAGCTGAGCACTTTTTCTGAATTGTGCCGCTCCCGTCACTCTGGTTAGGTTGGCATCGAAAAAAACGCTCTCGGGTGCTTTAGAGTGCCGAGTTTATTACTGCGCATTAAGAAATGACCACCTCCAACGTTTGGTTTATGTTTTATAAGCATTTTTAATTTTATTGCTTAAATCGCATTTTCTCGGCGAGCTGAGCACTTTTTCTGAATTGTGCCGCTCCCGTCACTCTGGTTAGGTTGGCATCGAAAAAAACGCTCACGGGTGCTTTAGAGTGCCGAGTTTATTACTGCGCATTAAGAAATGACCACCTCCAACGTTTGGTTTATGTTTTATAAGCATTTTTAATTTTATTGCTTAAATCGCATTTTCTCGGCGAGCTGAGCACTTTTTCTGAATTGTGCCGCTCCCGTCACTCTGGTTAGGTTGGCATCGAAAAAAACGCTCTCGGGTGCTTTAGAGTGCCGAGTTATTCACTGCGCATGGAGAAATGACCACCTCCAACGTTTGGTTTATGTTTTATAAGCATTTTTAATTTTATTGCTTAAATCGCATTTTCTCGGCGAGCTGAGCACTTTTTCTGAATTGTGCCGCTCCCGTCACTCTGGTTAGGTTGGCATCGAAAAAAACGCTCTCGGGTGCTTTAGAGTGCCGAGTTTATTACTGCGCATTAAGAAATGACCACCTCCAACGTTTGGTTTATGTTTTATAAGCATTTTTAATTTTATTGCTTAAATCGCATTTTCTCGGCGAGCTGAGCACTTTTTCTGAATTGTGCCGCTCCCGTCACTCTGGTTAGGTTGGCATCGAAAAAAACGCTCTCGGGTGCTTTAGAGTGCCGAGTTATTCACTGCTTATGAAGAAATGACCACCTCCAACGTTTGGTTTATGTTTTATAAGCATTTTTAATTTTATTGCTTAAATCGCATTTTCTCGGCGAGCTGAGCACTTTTTCTGAATTGTGCCGCTCCCGTCACTCTGGTTAGGTTGGCATCGAAAAAAACGCTCTCGGGTGCTTTAGAGTGCCGAGTTTATCACTGCGCATGAAGAAATGACCACCTCCAACGTTTGGTTTATGTTTTATAAGCATTTTTAATTTTATTGCTTAAATCGCATTTTCTCGGCGAGCTGAGCGCTTTTTCTGAATTGTGCCGCTCCCGTCACTCTGGTTAGGTTGGCATCGAAAAAAACGCTCTCGGGTGCTTTAGAGTGCCGAGTTATTCACTGCGCATGAAGAAATGACCACCTCCAATGTTTGGTTTATGTTTAATAAGCATTTTTAATTTTATTGCTTAAATCGCATTTTCTCGGCGAGCTGAGCGCTTTTTCTGAATTGTGCCGCTCCCGTCACTCTGGTTAGGTTGGCATCGAAAAAAACGCTCTCGGGTGCTTTAGAGTGCCGAGTTATTCACTGCGCATGAAGAAATGACCACCTCCAACGTTTGGTTTATGTTTAATAAGCATTTTTAATTTTATTGCTTAAATCGCATTTTCTCGGCGAGCTGAGCACTTTTTCTGAATTGTGCCGCTCCCGTCACTCTGGTTAGGTTGGCATCGAAAAAAACGCTCTCGGGTGCTTTAGAGTGCCGAGTTTATTACTGCGCATTAGGAAATGACCACCTCCAACGTTTGGTTTATGTTTTATAAGCATTTTTAATTTTATTGCTTAAATCGCATTTTCTCGGCGAGCTGAGCGCTTTTTCTGAATTGTGCCGCTCCCGTCACTCTGGTTAGGTTGGCATCGAAAAAAACGCTCTCGGGTGCTTTAGAGTGCCGAGTTTATTACTGCGCATTAAGAAATGACCACCTCCAACGTTTGGTTTATGTTTTATAAGCATTTTTAATTTTATTGCTTAAATCGCATTTTCTCGGCGAGCTGAGCACTTTTTCTGAATTGTGCCGCTCCCGTCACTCTGGTTAGGTTGGCATCGAAAAAAACGCTCTCGGGTGCTTTAGAGTGCCGAGTTTATTACTGCGCATTGAGAAATGACCACCTCCAACGTTTGGTTTATGTTTTATAAGCATTTTTAATTTTATTGCTTAAATCGCATTTTCTCGGCGAGCTGAGCACTTTTTCTGAATTGTGCCGCTCCCGTCACTCTGGTTAGGTTGGCATCGAAAAAAACGCTCTCGGGTGCTTTAGAGTGCCGAGTTTATTACTGCGCATTAAGAAATGACCACCTCCAACGTTTGGTTTATGTTTTATAGGCATTTTCAATTTTATTGCTTAAATCGCATTTTCTCGGCGAGCTGAGCACTTTTTCTGAATTGTGCCGCTCCCGTCACTCTGGTTAGGTTGGCATCGAAAAAAACGCTCTCGGGTGCTTTAGAGTGCCGAGTTATTCACTGCGCATGAAGAAATGACCACCTCCAACGTTTGGTTTATGTTTAATAAGCATTTTTAATTTTATTGCTTGAATCGCATTTTCTCGGCGAGCTGAGCACTTTTTCTGAATTGTGCCGCTCCCGTCAGTCTGGTTAGGTTGGCATCGAAAAAAACGCTCTCGGGTGCTTTAGAGTGCCGAGTTTATCACTGCGCATGAAGAAATGACCACCTCCAACGTTTGGTTTATGTTTTATAAGCATTTTTAATTTTATTGCTTAAATCGCATTTTCTCGGCGAGCTGAGCACTTTTTCTGAATTGTGCCGCTCCCGTCACTCTGGTTAGGTTGGCATCGAAAAAAACGCTCTCGGGTGCTTTAGAGTGCCGAGTTTATCACTGCGCATGAAGAAATGACCACCTCCAACGTTTGGTTTATGTTTTATAAGCATTTTTAATTTTATTGCTTAAATCGCATTTTCTCGGCGAGCTGAGCGGTTTTTCTGAATTGTGCCGCTCCCGTCACTCTGGTTAGGTTGGCATCGAAAAAAACGCTCTCGGGTGCTTAGAGTGCCGAGTTTATTACTGCGCATTAAGAAATGACCACCTCCAACGTTTGGTTTATGTTTTATAAGCATTTTTAATTTTATTGCTTAAATCGCATTTTCTCCGCGAGCTGAGCACTTTTTCTGAATTGTGCCGCTCCCGTCACTCTGGTTAGGTTGGCATCGAAAAAAACGCTCTCGGGTGCTTTAGAGTGCCGAGTTTATTACTGCGCATTAAGAAATGACCACCTCCAACGTTTGGTTTATGTTTTATAAGCATTTTTAATTTTATTGCTTAAATCGCATTTTCTCGGCGAGCTGAGCACTTTTTCTGAATTGTGCCGCTCCCGTCACTCTGGTTAGGTTGGCATCGAAAAAAACGCTATCGGGTGCTTCAGAGTGCCGAGTTATTCACTGCGCATGAAGAAATGACCAACTCCAACGTTTGGTTTATGTTTAATAAGCATTTTTAATTTTATTGCTTAAATCGCATTTTCTCGGCGAGCTGAGCACTTTTTCTGAATTGTGCCGCTCCCGTCACTCTGGTTAGGTTGGCATCGAAAAAAACGCTCTCGGGTGCTTTAGAGTGCCGAGTTTATTACTGCGCATTAAGAAATGACCACCTCCAACGTTTGGTTTATGTTTTATAAGCATTTTTAATTTTATTGCTTAAATCGCATTTTCTCGGCGAGCTGAGCACTTTTTCTGAATTGTGCCGCTCCCGTCACTCTGGTTAGGTTGGCATCGAAAAAAACGCTCTCGGGTGCTTTAGAGTGCCGAGTTTATTACTGCGCATTAAGAAATGACCACCTCCAACGTTTGGTTTATGTTTTATAAGCATTTTTAATTTTATTGCTTAAATCGCATTTTCTCGGCGAGCTGAGCGCTTTTTCTGAATTGTGCCGCTCCCGTCACTCTGGTTAGGTTGGCATCGAAAAAAACGCTCTCGGGTGCTTTAGAGTGCCGAGTTTATCACTGCGCATGAAGAAATGACCACCTCCAACGTTTGGTTTATGTTTTATAAGCATTTTTAATTTTATTGCTTAAATCGCATTTTCTCGGCGAGCTGAGCGCTTTTTCTGAATTGTGCCGCTCCCGTAACTCTGGTTAGGTTGGCATCGAAAAAAACGCTCTCGGGTGCTTTAGAGTGCCGAGTTTATCACTGCGCATGAAGAAATGACCACTTCCAACGTTTGGTTTATGTTTTATAAGCATTTTTAATTTTATTGCTTAAATCGCATTTTCTCGGCGAGCTGAGCACTTTTTCTGAATTGTGCCGCTCCCGTCACTCTGGTTAGGTTGGCATCGAAAAAAACGCTCTCGGGTGCTCTAGAGTGCCGAGTTTATTACTGCGCATTAAGAAATGACCACCTCCAACGTTTGGTTTATGTTTTATAAGCATTTTTAATTTTATTGCTTAAATCGCATTTTCTCGGCGAGCTGAGCACTTTTTCTGAATTGTGCCGCTCCCGTCACTCTGGTTAGGTTGGCATCGAAAAAAACGCTCTCGGGTGCTTTAGAGTGCCGAGTTTATTACTGCGCATTAAGAAATGACCACCTCCAACGTTTGGTTTATGTTTTATAAGCATTTTTAATTTTATTTCTTAAATCGCATTTTCTCGGCGAGCTGAGCACTTTTTCTGAATTGTGCCGCTCCCGTCACTCTGGTTAGGTTGGCATCGAGAAAAACGCTCTCGGGTGCTTTAGAGTGCCGAGTTATTCACTGCGCATGAAGAAATGACCACCTCCAACGTTTGGTTTATGTTTTATAAGCATTTTTAATTTTATTGCTTAAATCGCATTTTCTCGGCGAGCTGAGCACTTTTTCTGAATTGTGCCGCTCCCGTCACTAGGTTGGCATCGAAAAAAACGCTCTCGGGTGCTTTAGAGTGCCGAGTTTATCACTGCGCATGAAGAAATGACCACCTCCAACGTTTGGTTTATGTTTTATAAGCATTTTTAATTTTATTGCTTAAATCGCATTTTCTCGGCGAGCTGAGCGCTTTTTCTGAATTGTGCCGCTCCCGTCACTCTGGTTAGGTTGGCATCGAAAAAAACGCTCTCGGGTGCTTTAGAGTGCCGAGTTATTCACTGCGCATGAAGAAATGACCACCTCCAATGTTTGGTTTATGTTTAATAAGCATTTTTAATTTTATTGCTTAAATCGCATTTTCTCGGCGAGCTGAGCGCTTTTTCTGAATTGTGCCGCTCCCGTCACTCTGGTTAGGTTGGCATCGAAAAAAACGCTCTCGGGTGCTTTAGAGTGCCGAGTTATTCACTGCGCATTAAGAAATGACCACCTCCAACGTTTGGTTTATGTTTTATAAGCATTTTTAATTTTATTGCTTAAATCGCATTTTCTCGGCGAGCTGAGCGCTTTTTCTGAATTGTGCCGCTCCCGTCACTCTGGTTAGGTTGGCATCGAAAAAAACGCTCTCGGGTGCTTTAGAGTGCCGAGATATTCACTGCGCATGAAGAAATGACCACCTCCAACGTTTGGTTTATGTTTAATAAGCATTTTTAATTTTATTGCTTAAATCGCATTTTCTCGGCGAGCTGAGCACTTTTTCTGAATTGTGCCGCTCCCGTCACTCTGGTTAGGTTGGCATCGAAAAAAACTCTCTCGGGTGCTTTAGAGTGCCGAGTTTATTACTGCGCATTAAGAAATGACCACCTCCAAAGTTTGGTTTATGTTTTATAAGCATTTTTAATTTTATTGCTTAAATCGCAATTTCTCGGCGAGCTGAGCACTTTTTCTGAATTGTGCCGCTCCCGTCACTTGGCATCGAAAAAAACGCTCTCGGGTGCTTTAGAGTGCCGAGTTATTCACTGCGCATGAAGAAATGACCACCTCCAACGTTTGGTTTATGTTTTATAAGCATTTTTAATTTTATTGCTTAAATCGCATTTTCTCGGCGAGCTGAGCGCTTTTTCTGAATTGTGCCGCTCCCGTCACTCTGGTTAGGTTGGCATCGAAAAAAACGCTCTCGGGTGCTTTAGAGTGCTGAGTTTATTACTGCGCATTAAGAAATGACCACCTCCAACGTTTGGTTTATGTTTTATAAGCATTTTTAATTTTATTGCTTAAATCGCATTTTCTCGGCGAGCTGAGCGCTTTTTCTGAATTGTGCCGCTCCCGTCACTCTGGTTAGGTTGGCATCGAAAAAAACGCTCTCGGGTGCTTTAGAGTGCCGAGTTTATTACTGCGCATTAAGAAATGACCACCTCCAACGTTTGGTTTATGTTTTATAAGCATTTTTAATTTTATTGCTTAAATCGCATTTTCTCGGCGAGCTGAGCACTTTTTCTGAATTGTGCCGCTCCCGTCACTCTGGTTAGGTTGGCATCGAAAAAAACGCTCTCGGGTGCTTTAGAGTGCCGAGTTTATCACTGCGCATGAAGAAATGACCACTTCCAACGTTTGGTTTATGTTTTATAAGCATTTTTAATTTTATTGCTTAAATCGCATTTTCTCGGCGAGCTGAGCACTTTTTCTGAATTGTGCCGCTCCCGTCACTCTGGTTAGGTTGGCATCGAAAAAAACGCTCTCGGGTGCTTTAGAGTGCCGAGTTTATTACTGCGCATTAAGAAATGACCACCTCCAACGTTTGGTTTATGTTTTATAAGCATTTTTAATTTTATTGCTTAAATCGCATTTTCTCGGCGAGCTGAGCGCTTTTTCTGAATTGTGCCGCTCCCGTCACTCTGGTTAGGTTGGCATCGAAAAAAACGCTCTCGGGTGCTTTAGAGTGCCGAGTTTATCACTGCGCATGAAGAAATGACCACCTCCAACGTTTGGTTTATGTTTTATAAGCATTTTTAATTTTATTGCTTAAATCGCATTTTCTCGGCGAGCTGAGCGCTTTTTCTGAATTGTGCCGCTCCCGTAACTCTGGTTAGGTTGGCATCGAAAAAAACGCTCTCGGGTGCTTTAGAGTGCCGAGTTTATCACTGCGCATGAAGAAATGACCACTTCCAACGTTTGGTTTATGTTTTATAAGCATTTTTAATTTTATTGCTTAAATCGCATTTTCTCGGCGAGCTGAGCACTTTTTCTGAATTGTGCCGCTCCCGTCACTCTGGTTAGGTTGGCATCGAAAAAAACGCTCTCGGGTGCTCTAGAGTGCCGAGTTTATTACTGCGCATTAAGAAATGACCACCTCCAACGTTTGGTTTATGTTTTATAAGCATTTTTAATTTTATTGCTTAAATCGCATTTTCTCGGCGAGCTGAGCACTTTTTCTGAATTGTGCCGCTCCCGTCACTCTGGTTAGGTTGGCATAGAAAAAAACGCTCTCGGGTGCTTTAGAGTGCCGAGTTTATTACTGCGCATTAAGAAATGACCACCTCCAACGTTTGGTTTATGTTTTATAAGCATTTTTAATTTTATTGCTTAAATCGCATTTTCTCGGCGAGCTGAGCACTTTTTCTGAATTGTGCCGCTCCCGTCACTCTGGTTAGGTTGGCATCGAAAAAAACGCTCTCGGGTGCTTTAGAGTGCCGAGTTATTCACTGCGCATGAAGAAATGACCACCTCCAACGTTTGGTTTATGTTTTATAAGCATTTTTAATTTTATTGCTTAAATCGCATTTTCTCGGCGAGCTGAGCACTTTTTCTGAATTGTGCCGCTCCCGTCACTCTGGTTAGGTTGGCATCGAAAAAAACGCTCTCGGGTGCTTTAGAGTGCCGAGTTTATCACTGCGCATGAAGAAATGACCACCTCCAACGTTTGGTTTATGTTTTATAAGCATTTTTAATTTTATTGCTTAAATCGCATTTTCTCGGCGAGCTGAGCGCTTTTTCTGAATTGTGCCGCTCCCGTCACTCTGGTTAGGTTGGCATCGAAAAAAACGCTCTCGGGTGCTTTAGAGTGCCGAGTTATTCACTGCGCATGAAGAAATGACCACCTCCAATGTTTGGTTTATGTTTAATAAGCATTTTTAATTTTATTGCTTAAATCGCATTTTCTCGGCGAGCTGAGCGCTTTTTCTGAATTGTGCCGCTCCCGTCACTCTGGTTAGGTTGGCATCGAAAAAAACGCTCTCGGGTGCTTTAGAGTGCCGAGTTATTCACTGCGCATGAAGAAATGACCACCTCCAACGTTTGGTTTATGTTTAATAAGCATTTTTAATTTTATTGCTTAAATCGCATTTTCTCGGCGAGCTGAGCACTTTTTCTGAATTGTGCCGCTCCCGTCACTCTGGTTAGGTTGGCATCGAAAAAAACGCTCTCGGGTGCTTTAGAGTGCCGAGTATATTACTGCGCACTAAGAAATGACCACCTCCAACGTTTGGTTTATGTTTTATAAGCATTTTTAATTTTATTGCTTAAATCGCATTTTCTCGGCGAGCTGAGCACTTTTTCTGAATTGTGCCGCTCCCGTCACTCTGGTTAGGTTGGCATCGAAAAAAACGCTCTCGGGTGCTTTAGAGTGCCGAGTTTATTACTGCGCATTAAGAAATGACCACCTCCAACGTTTGGTTTATGTTTTATAAGCATTTTTAATTTTATTGCTTAAATCGCATTTTCTCGGCGAGCTGAGCACTTTTTCTGATTTGTGCCGCTCCCGTCACTCTGGTTAGGTTGGCATCGAAAAAAACGCTCTCGGGTGCTTTAGAGTGCCGAGTTTATTACTGCGCATTAAGAAATGACCACCTCCAACGTTTGGTTTATGTTTTATAAGCATTTTTAATTTTATTGCTTAAATCGCATTTTCTCGGCGAGCTGAGCACTTTTTCTGAATTGTGCCGCTCCCGTCACTCTGGTTAGGTTGGTGTCAGGGTTTTCCAAACTATCTTGATCTATGATTATGTTGGAATGTATATAACCGGTAATAAATAACTTAGGTAGATTAGTTTTATGCTTACGTTGGTATGTAACCGGTAATAAACCACCTAACTCTGTCCCATCCTAAATAATGTCGTAAAACATCCCCTGCTCTGTTTACCTAGAGGTCAAGAGCTTTAACTTGTTTATTCAGTCTACTGTCACCCCCACCCTTTTCCTCTTACTAAAGATGCTCTTGTGGGAAGGGAGAGTTAGACTTCATTCGACCATCGCTGTGACAACAGCGACGAGTGAACTCTCCACCTGCAGGTGCCCAAAACGACTAACTTGTCTCCGTGTGGTTCTTGCAAAATAAGTTAAAGTGAGCACCACTCTAACAGTTGGCATCGAAAAAAACGCTCTCGGGTGCTTTAGAGTGCCGAGTTATTCACTGCGCATGAAGAAATGACCACCTCCAACGTTTGGTTTATGTTTTATAAGCATTTTTAATTTTATTGCTTAAATCGCATTTTCTCGGCGAGCTGAGCACTTTTTCTGAATTGTGCCGCTCCCGTCACTCTGGTTAGGTTGGCATCGAAAAAAACGCTCTCGGGTGCTTTAGAGTGCCGAGTTATTCACTGCGCATGAAGAAATGACCACCTCCAACGTTTGGTTTATGTTTAATAAGCATTTTTAATTTTATTGCTTAAATCGCATTTTCTCAGCGAGCTGAGCACTTTTTCTGAATTGTGCCGCTCCCGTCACTCTGGTTAGGTTGGCATCGAAAAAAACGCTCTCGGGTGCTTTAGAGTGCCGAGTTTATTACTGCGCATTAGGAAATGACCACCTCCAACGTTTGGTTTATGTTTTATAAGCATTTTTAATTTTATTGCTTAAATCGCATTTTCTCGGCGAGCTGAGCGCTTTTTCTGAATTGTGCCGCTCCCGTCACTCTGGTTAGGTTGGCATCGAAAAAAACGCTCTCGGGTGCTTTAGAGTGCCGAGTTTATTACTGCGCATTAAGAAATGACCACCTCCAACGTTTGGTTTATGTTTTATAAGCATTTTTAATTTTATTGCTTAAATCGCATTTTCTCGGCGAGCTGAGCACTTTTTCTGAATTGTGCCGCTCCCGTCACTCTGGTTAGGTTGGCATCGAAAAAAACGCTCTCGGGTGCTTTAGAGTGCCGAGTTTATTACTGCGCATTGAGAAATGACCACCTCCAACGTTTGGTTTATGTTTTATAAGCATTTTTAATTTTATTGCTTAAATCGCATTTTCTCGGCGAGCTGAGCACTTTTTCTGAATTGTGCCGCTCCCGTCACTCTGGTTAGGTTGGCATCGAAAAAAACGCTCTCGGGTGCTTTAGAGTGCCGAGTTTATTACTGCGCATTAAGAAATGACCACCTCCAACGTTTGGTTTATGTTTTATAAGCATTTTTAATTTTATTGCTTAAATCGCATTTTCTCGGCGAGCTGAGCGCTTTTTCTGAATTGTGCCGCTCCCGTCACTCTGGTTAGGTTGGCATCGAAAAAAACGCTCTCGGGTGCTTTAGAGTGCCGAGTTTATCACTGCGCATGAAGAAATGACCACCTCCAACGTTTGGTTTATGTTTTATAAGCATTTTTAATTTTATTGCTTAAATCGCATTTTCTCGGCGAGCTGAGCGCTTTTTCTGAATTGTGCCGCTCCCGTAACTCTGGTTAGGTTGGCATCGAAAAAAACGCTCTCGGGTGCTTTAGAGTGCCGAGTTTATCACTGCGCATGAAGAAATGACCGCTTCCAACGTTTGGTTTATGTTTTATAAGCATTTTTAATTTTATTGCTTAAATCGCATTTTCTCGGCGAGCTGAGCACTTTTTCTGAATTGTGCCGCTCCCGTCACTCTGGTTAGGTTGGCATCGAAAAAAACGCTCTCGGGTGCTTTAGAGTGCCGAGTTTATTACTGCGCATTAAGAAATGACCACCTCCAACGTTTGGTTTATGTTTTATAAGCATTTTTAATTTTATTGCTTAAATCGCATTTTCTCGGCGAGCTGAGCACTTTTTCTGAATTGTGCCGCTCCCGTCACTCTGGTTAGGTTGGCATCGAAAAAAACGCTCTCGGGTGCTTTAGAGTGCCGAGTTTATCACTGCGCATGAAGAAATGACCACCTCCAACGTTTGGCTTATGTTTTATAAGCATTTTTAATTTTATTGCTTAAATCGCATTTTCTCGGCGAGCTGAGCGCTTTTTCTGAATTGTGCCGCTCCCGTCACTCTGGTTAGGTTGGCATCGAAAAAAACGCTCTCGGGTGCTTTAGAGTGCCGAGTTTATTACTGCGCATTAAGAAATGACCACCTCCAACGTTTGGTTTATGTTTTATAAGCATTTTTAATTTTATTGCTTAAATCGCATTTTCTCGGCGAGCTGAGCACTTTTTCTGAATTGTGCCGCTCCCGTCACTCTGGTTAGGTTGGCATCGAAAAAAACGCTCTCGGGTGCTTTAGAGTGCCGAGTTTATTACTGCGCATTAAGAAATGACCACCTCCAACGTTTGGTTTTTGTTTAATAAGCATTTTTAATTTTATTGCTTAAATCGCATTTTCTCGGCGAGCTGAGCACTTTTTCTGAATTGTGCCGCTCCCGTCACTCTGGTTAGGTTGGCATCGAAAAAAACGCTATCGGGTGCTTTAGAGTGCCGAGTTATTCACTGCGCATGAAGAAATGACCACCTCCAACGTTTGGTTTATGTTTAATAAGCATTTTTAATTTTATTGCTTAAATCGCATTTTCTCGGCGAGCTGAGCACTTTTTCTGAATTGTGCCGCTCCCGTCACTTGGCATCGAAAAAAACGCTCTCGGGTGCTTTAGAGTGCCGAGTTATTCCCTGCGCATGAAGAAATGACCACCTCCAACGTTTGGTTTATGTTTAATAAGCATTTTTAATTTTATTGCTTAAATCGCATTTTCTCGGCGAGCTGAGCACTTTTTCTGAATTGTGCCGCTCCCGTCACTCTGGTTAGGTTGGCATCGAAAAAAACGCTCTCGGGTGCTTTAGAGTGCCGAGTTTATTACTGCGCATTAAGAAATGACCACCTCCAACGTTTGGTTTATGTTTTATAAGCATTTTTAATTTTATTGCTTAAATCGCATTTTCTCGGCGAGCTGAGCACTTTTTCTGAATTGTGCCGCTCCCGTCACTCTGGTTAGGTTGGCATCGAAAAAAACGCTCTCGGGTGCTTTAGAGTGCCGAGTTTATTACTGCGCATTAAGAAATGACCACCTCCAACGTTTGGTTTATGTTTTATAAGCATTTTTAATTTTATTGCTTAAATCGCATTTTCTCGGCGAGCTGAGCACTTTTTCTGAATTGTGCCGCTCCCGTCACTCTGGTTAGGTTGGCATCGAAAAAAACGCTCTCGGGTGCTTTAGAGTGCCGAGTTTATTACTGCGCATTAAGAAATGACCACCTCCAACGTTTGGTTTATGTTTTATAAGCATTTTTAATTTTATTGCTTAAATCGCATTTTCTCGGCGAGCTGAGCACTTTTTCTGAATTGTGCCGCTCCCGTCACTCTGGTTAGGTTGGCATCGAAAAAAACGCTCTCGGGTGCTTTAGAGTGCCGAGTTATTCACTGCGCATGAAGAAATGACCACCTCCAACGTTTGGTTTATGTTTAATAAGCATTTTTAATTTTATTGCTTGAATCGCATTTTCTCGGCGAGCTGAGCACTTTTTCTGAATTGTGCCGCTCCCGTCACTCTGGTTAGGTTGGCATCGAAAAAAACGCTCTCGGGTGCTTTAGAGTGCCGAGTTTATCACTGCGCATGAAGAAATGACCACCTCCAACGTTTGGTTTATGTTTTATAAGCATTTTTAATTTTATTGCTTAAATCGCATTTTCTCGGCGAGCTGAGCACTTTTTCTGAATTGTGCCGCTCCCGTCACTCTGGTTAGGTTGGCATCGAAAAAAACGCTCTCGGGTGCTTTAGAGTGCCGAGTTTATCACTGCGCATGAAGAAATGACCACCTCCAACGTTTGGTTTATGTTTTATAAGCATTTTTAATTTAATTGCTTAAATCGCATTTTCTCGGCGAGCTGAGCGCTTTTTCTGAATTGTGCCGCTCCCGTCACTCTGGTTAGGTTGGCATCGAAAAAAACGCTCTCGGGTGCTTAGAGTGCCGAGTTTATTACTGCGCATTAAGAAATAACCACCTCCAACGTTTGGTTTATGTTTTATAAGCATTTTTAATTTTATTGCTTAAATCGCATTTTCTCGGCGAGCTGAGCACTTTTTCTGAATTGTGCCGCTCCCGTCACTCTGGTTAGGTTGGCATCGAAAAAAACGCTCTCGGGTGCTTTAGAGTGCCGAGTTTATTACTGCGCATTAAGAAATGACCACCTCCAACGTTTGGTTTATGTTTTATAAGCATTTTTAATTTTATTGCTTAAATCGCATTTTCTCGGCGAGCTCTTTTTCTGAATTGTGCCGCTCCCGTCACTCTGGTTAGGTTGGCATCGAAAAAAACGCTATCGGGTGCTTTAGAGTGCCGAGTTATTCACTGCGCATGAAGAAATGACCACCTCCAACGTTTGGTTTATGTTTAATAAGCATTTTTAATTTTATTGCTTAAATCGCATTTTCTCGGCGAGCTGAGCACTTTTTCTGAATTGTGCCGCTCCCGTCACTCTGGTTAGGTTGGCATCGAAAAAAACGCTCTCGGGTGCTTTAGAGTGCCGAGTTTATTACTGCGCATTAAGAAATGACCACCTCCAACGTTTGGTTTGTGTTTTATAAGCATTTTTAATTTTATTGCTTAAATCGCATTTTCTCGGCGAGCTGAGCACTTTTTCTGAATTGTGCCGCTCCCGTCACTCTGGTTAGGTTGGCATCGAAAAAAACGCTCTCGGGTGCTTTAGAGTGCCGAGTTTATTACTGCGCATTAAGAAATGACCACCTCCAACGTTTGGTTTATGTTTTATAAGCATTTTTAATTTTATTGCTTAAATCGCATTTTCTCGGCGAGCTCTTTTTCTGAATTGTGCCGCTCCCGTCACTCTGGTTAGGTTGGCATCGAAAAAAACGCTATCGGGTGCTTTAGAGTGCCGAGTTATTCACTGCGCATGAAGAAATGACCACCTCCAACGTTTGGTTTATGTTTAATAAGCATTTTTAATTTTATTGCTTAAATCGCATTTTCTCGGCGAGCTGAGCACTTTTTCTGAATTGTGCCGCTCCCGTCACTCTGGTTAGGTTGGCATCGAAAAAAACGCTCTCGGGTGCTTTAGAGTGCCGAGTTTATTACTGCGCATTAAGAAATGACCACCTCCAACGTTTGGTTTGTGTTTTATAAGCATTTTTAATTTTATTGCTTAAATCGCATTTTCTCGGCGAGCTGAGCACTTTTTCTGAATTGTGCCGCTCCCGTCACTCTGGTTAGGTTGGCATCGAAAAAAACGCTCTCGGGTGCTTTAGAGTGCCGAGTTTATTACTGCGCATTAAGAAATGACCACCTCCAACGTTTGGTTTATGTTTTATAAGCATTTTTAATTTTATTGCTTAAGTCGCATTTTCTCGGCGAGCTGAGCACTTTTTCTGAATTGTGCCGCTCCCGTCACTTGGCATCGAAAAAAACGCTCTCGGGTGCTTTAGAGTGCCGAGTTATTCACTGCGCATGAAGAAATGACCACCTCCAACGTTTGGTTTATGTTTTATAAGCATTTTTAATTTTATTGCTTAAATCACATTTTCTCGGCGAGCTGAGCGCTTTTTCTGAATTGTGCCGCTCCCGTCACTCTGGTTAGGTTGGCATCGAAAAAAACGCTCTCGGGTGCTTTAGAGTGCTGAGTTTATTACTGCGCATTAAGAAATGACCACCTCCAACGTTTGGTTTATGTTTTATAAGCATTTTTAATTTTATTGCCTAAATCGCATTTTCTCGGCGAGCTGAGCGCTTTTTCTGAATTGTGCCGCTCCCGTCACTCTGGTTAGGTTGGCATCGAAAAAAACGCTCTCGGGTGCTTTAGAGTGCCGAGTTTATTACTGCGCATTAAGAAATGACCACCTCCAACGTTTGGTTTATGTTTTATAAGCATTTTTAATTTTATTGCTTAAATCGCATTTTCTCGGCGAGCTGAGCACTTTTTCTGAATTGTGCCGCTCCCGTCACTCTGGTTAGGTTGGCATCGAAAAAAACGCTCTCGGGTGCTTTAGAGTGCCGAGTTTATTACTGCGCATTAAGAAATGACCACCTCCAACGTTTGGTTTATGTTTTATAAGCATTTTTAATTTTATTGCTTAAATCGCATTTTCTCGGCGAGCTGAGCACTTTTTCTGAATTGTGCCGCTCCCGTCACTCTGGTTAGGTTGGCATCGAAAAAAACGCTCTCGGGTGCTTTAGAGTGCCGAGTTTATTACTACGCATTAAGAAATGACCACCTCCAACGTTTGGTTTATGTTTTATAAGCCTTTTTAATTTTATTGCTTAAATCGCATTTTCTCGGCGAGCTGAGCACTTTTTCTGAATTGTGCCGCTCCCGTCACTCTGGTTAGGTTGGCATCGAAAAAAACGCTCTCGGGTGCTTTAGAGTGCCGAGTTTATTACTGCGCATTAAGAAATGACCACCTCCAACGTTTGGTTTATGTTTTATAAGCATTTTTAATTTTATTGCTTAAATCGCATTTTCTCGGCGAGCTGAGCACTTTTTCTGAATTGTGCCGCTCCCGTCACTCTGGTTAGGTTGGCATCGAAAAAAACGCTCTCGGGTGCTTTAGAGTGCCGAGTTATTCACTGCGCATGAAGAAATGACCACCTCCAACGTTTGGTTTATGTTTAATAAGCATTTTTAATTTTATTGCTTGAATCGCATTTTCTCGGCGAGCTGAGCACTTTTTCTGAATTGTGCCGCTCCCGTCACTCTGGTTAGGTTGGCATCGAAAAAAACGCTCTCGGGTGCTTTAGAGTGCCGAGTTTATCACTGCGCATGAAGAAATGACCACCTCCAACGTTTGGTTTATGTTTTGTAAGCATTTTTAATTTTATTGCTTAAATCGCATTTTCTCGGCGAGCTGAGCACTTTTTCTGAATTGTGCCGCTCCCGTCACTCTGGTTAGGTTGGCATCGAAAAAAACGCTCTCGGGTGCTTTAGAGTGCCGAGTTTATCACTGCGCATGAAGAAATGACCACCTCCAACGTTTGGTTTATGTTTTATAAGCATTTTTAATTTTATTGCTTAAATCGCATTTTCTCGGCGAGCTGAGCGCTTTTTCTGAATTGTGCCGCTCCCGTCACTCTGGTTAGGTTGGCATCGAAAAAAACGCTCTCGGGTGCTTAGAGTGCCGAGTTTATTACTGCGCATTAAGAAATGACCACCTCCAACGTTTGGTTTATGTTTTATAAGCATTTTTAATTTTATTGCTTAAATCGCATTTTCTCGGCGAGCTGAGCACTTTTTCTGAATTGTGCCGCTCCCGTCACTCTGGTTAGGTTGGCATCGAAAAAAACGCTCTCGGGTGCTTTAGAGTGCCGAGTTTATTACTGCGCATTAAGAAATGACCACCTCCAACGTTTGGTTTATGTTTTATAAGCATTTTTAATTTTATTGCTTAAATCGCATTTTCTCGGCGAGCTGAGCACTTTTTCTGAATTGTGCCGCTCCCGTCACTCTGGTTAGGTTGGCATCGAAAAAAACGCTCTCGGGTGCTTTAGAGTGCCGAGTTTATTACTGCGCATTAAGAAATGACCACCTCCAACGTTTGGTTTATGTTTTATAAGCATTTTTAATTGTATTGCTTAAATCGCATTTTCTCGGCGAGCTGAGCACTTTTTCTGAATTGTGCCGCTCCCGTCACTCTGGTTAGGTTGGCATCGAAAAAAACGCTCTCGGGTGCTTTAGAGTGCCGAGTTTATTACTGCGCATTAAGAAATGACCACCTCCAACGTTTGGTTTATGTTTTATAAGCATTTTTAATTTATTGCTTAAATCGCATTTTCTCGGCGAGCTGAGCACTTTTTCTGAATTGTGCCGCTCCCGTCACTCTGGTTAGGTTGGCATCGAAAAAAACGCTCTCGGGTGCTTTAGAGTGCCGAGTTATTCACTGCGCATGAAGAAATGACCACCTCCAACGTTTGGTTTATGTTTAATAAGCATTTTTAATTTTATTGCTTGAATCGCATTTTCTCGGCGAGCTGAGCACTTTTTCTGAATTGTGCCGCTCCCGTCACTCTGGTTAGGTTGGCATCGAAAAAAACGCTCTCGGGTGCTTTAGAGTGCCGAGTTTATCACTGCGCATGAAGAAATGACCACCTCCAACGTTTGGTTTATGTTTTATAAGCATTTTTAATTTTATTGCTTAAATCGCATTTTCTCGGCGAGCTGAGCACTTTTTCTGAATTGTGCCGCTCCCGTCACTCTGGTTAGGTTGGCATCGAAAAAAACGCTCTCGGGTGCTTTAGAGTGCCGAGTTTATCACTGCGCATGAAGAAATGACCACCTCCAACGTTTGGTTTATGTTTTATAAGCATTTTTAATTTTATTGCTTAAATCGCATTTTCTCGGCGAGCTGAGCGCTTTTTCTGAATTGTGCCGCTCCCGTCACTCTGGTTAGGTTGGCATCGAAAAAAACGCTCTCGGGTGCTTAGAGTGCCGAGTTTATTACTGCGCATTAAGAAATGACCACCTCCAACGTTTGGTTTATGTTTTATAAGCATTTTTAATTTTATTGCTTAAATCGCATTTTCTCGGCGAGCTGAGCACTTTTTCTGAATTGTGCCGCTCCCGTCACTCTGGTTAGGTTGGCATCGAAAAAAACGCTCTCGGGTGCTTTAGAGTGCCGAGTTTATTACTGCGCATTAAGAAATGACGACCTCCAACGTTTGGTTTATGTTTTATAAGCATTTTTAATTTTATTGCTTAAATCGCATTTTCTCGGCGAGCTGAGCACTTTTTCTGAATTGTGCCGCTCCCGTCACTCTGGTTAGGTTAACATCGAAAAAAACGCTCTCGGGTGCTTTAGAGTGCCGAGTTATTCACTGCGCATGAAGAAATGACCACCTCCAACGTTTGGTTTATGTTTTATAAGCATTTTTAATTTTATTGCTTAAATCGCATTTTCTCGGCGAGCTGAGCACTTTTTCTGAATTGTGCCGCTCCCGTCACTCTGGTTAGGTTGGCATCGAAAAAAAACGCTCTCGGGTGCTTTAGAGTGCCGAGTTTATTACTGCGCATTAAGAAATGACCACCTCCAACGTTTGGTTTATGTTTTATAAGAATTTTTAATTTTATTGCTTAAATCGCATTTTCTCGGCGAGCTGAGCACTTTTTCTGAATTGTGCCGCTCCCGTCACTCTGGTTAGGTTGGCATCGAAAAAAACGCTCTCGGGTGCTTTAGAGTGCCGAGTTTATCACTGCGCATGAAGAAATGACCACCTCCAACGTTTGGTTTATGTTTAATAAGCATTTTTAATTTTATTGCTTAAATCGCATTTTCTCGGCGAGCTGAGCACTTTTTCTGAATTGTGCCGCTCCCGTCACTCTGGTTAGGTTGGCATCGAAAAAAACGCTCTCGGGTGCTTTAGAGTGCCGACTTTATCACTGCGCATGAAGAAATGACCACCTCCAACGTTTGGTTTATGTTTTATAAGCATTTTTAATTTTATTGCTTAAATCGCATTTTCTCGGCGAGCTGAGCACTTTTTCTGAATTGTGCCGCTCCCGTCACTCTGGTTAGGTTGGCATCGAAAAAAACGCTCACGGGTGCTTTAGAGTGCCGAGTTTATTACTGCGCATTAAGAAATGACCACCTCCAACGTTTGGTTTATGTTTTATAAGCATTTTTAATTTTATTGCTTAAATCGCATTTTCTCGGCGAGCTGAGCACTTTTTCTGAATTGTGCCGCTCCCGTCACTCTGGTTAGGTTGGCATCGAAAAAAACGCTCTCGGGTGCTTTAGAGTGCCGAGTTATTCACTGCGCATGAAGAAATGACCACCTCCAATGTTTGGTTTATGTTTAATAAGCATTTTTAATTTTATTGCTTAAATCGCATTTTCTCGGCGAGCTGAGCGCTTTTTCTGAATTGTGCCGCTCCCGTCACTCTGGTTAGGTTGGCATCGAAAAAAACGCTCTCGGGTGCTTTAGAGTGCCGAGTTTATTACTGCGCATTAAGAAATGACCACCTCCAACGTTTGGTTTATGTTTTATAAGCATTTTTAATTTCATTGCTTAAATCGCATTTTCTCGGCGAGCTGAGCACTTTTTCTGAATTGTGCCGCTCCCGTCACTCTGGTTAGGTTGGCATCGAAAAAAACGCTCTCGGGTGCTTTAGAGTGCCGAGTTTATTACTGCGCATTAAGAAATGACCACCTCCAACGTTTGGTTTATGTTTTATAAGCATTTTTAATTTTATTGCTTAAATCGCATTTTCTCGGCGAGCTGAGCACTTTTTCTGAATTGTGCCGCTCCCGTCACTCTGGTTAGGTTGGCATCGAAAAAAACGCTCACGGGTGCTTTAGAGTGCCGAGTTTATTACTGCGCATTAAGAAATGACCACCTCCAACGTTTGGTTTATGTTTTATAAGCATTTTTAATTTTATTGCTTAAATCGCATTTTCTCGGCGAGCTGAGCACTTTTTCTGAATTGTGCCGCTCCCGTCACTCTGGTTAGGTTGGCATCGAAAAAAACGCTCTCGGGTGCTTTAGAGTGCCGAGTTATTCACTGCGCATGGAGAAATGACCACCTCCAACGTTTGGTTTATGTTTTATAAGCATTTTTAATTTTATTGCTTAAATCGCATTTTCTCGGCGAGCTGAGCACTTTTTCTGAATTGTGCCGCTCCCGTCACTCTGGTTAGGTTGGCATCGAAAAAAACGCTCTCGGGTGCTTTAGAGTGCCGAGTTTATTACTGCGCATTAAGAAATGACCACCTCCAACGTTTGGTTTATGTTTTATAAGCATTTTTAATTTTATTGCTTAAATCGCATTTTCTCGGCGAGCTGAGCACTTTTTCTGAATTGTGCCGCTCCCGTCACTCTGGTTAGGTTGGCATCGAAAAAAACGCTCTCGGGTGCTTTAGAGTGCCGAGTTATTCACTTCTTATGAAGAAATGACCACCTCCAACGTTTGGTTTATGTTTTATAAGCATTTTTAATTTTATTGCTTAAATCGCATTTTCTCGGCGAGCTGAGCACTTTTTCTGAATTGTGCCGCTCCCGTCACTCTGGTTAGGTTGGCATCGAAAAAAACGCTCTCGGGTGCTTTAGAGTGCCGAGTTTATCACTGCGCATGAAGAAATGACCACCTCCAACGTTTGGTTTATGTTTTATAAGCATTTTTAATTTTATTGCTTAAATCGCATTTTCTCGGCGAGCTGAGCGCTTTTTCTGAATTGTGCCGCTCCCGTCACTCTGGTTAGGTTGGCATCGAAAAAAAACGCTCTCGGGTGCTTTAGAGTGCCGAGTTTATTACTGCGCATTAAGAAATGACCACCTCCAACGTTTGGTTTATGTTTTATAAGCATTTTTAATTTTATTGCTTAAATCGCATTTTCTCGGCGAGCTGAGCACTTTTTCTGAATTGTGCCGCTCCCGTCACTCTGGTTAGGTTGGCATCGAAAAAAACGCTCTCGGGTGCTTTAGAGTGCCGAGTTTATTACTGCGCATTAAGAAATGACCACCTCCAACGTTTGGTTTTTGTTTAATAAGCATTTTTAATTTTATTGCTTAAATCGCATTTTCTCGGCGAGCTGAGCACTTTTTCTGAATTGTGCCGCTCCCGTCACTCTGGTTAGGTTGGCATCGAAAAAAACGCTATCGGGTGCTTTAGAGTGCCGAGTTATTCACTGCGCATGAAGAAATGACCACCTCCAACGTTTGGTTTATGTTTAATAAGCATTTTTAATTTTATTGCTTAAATCGCATTTTCTCGGCGAGCTGAGCACTTTTTCTGAATTGTGCCGCTCCCGTCACTCTGGTTAGGTTGGCATCGAAAAAAACGCTCTCGGGTGCTTTAGAGTGCCGAGTTTATTACTGCGCATTAAGAAATGACGACCTCCAACGTTTGGTTTATGTTTTATAAGCATTTTTAATTTTATTGCTTAAATCGCATTTTCTCGGCGAGCTGAGCACTTTTTCTGAATTGTGCCGCTCCCGTCACTCTGGTTAGGTTAACATCGAAAAAAACGCTCTCGGGTGCTTTAGAGTGCCGAGTTATTCACTGCGCATGAAGAAATGACCACCTCCAACGTTTGGTTTATGTTTTATAAGCATTTTTAATTTTATTGCTTAAATCGCATTTTCTCGGCGAGCTGAGCACTTTTTCTGAATTGTGCCGCTCCCGTCACTCTGGTTAGGTTGGCATCGAAAAAAAACGCTCTCGGGTGCTTTAGAGTGCCGAGTTTATTACTGCGCATTAAGAAATGACCACCTCCAACGTTTGGTTTATGTTTTATAAGAATTTTTAATTTTATTGCTTAAATCGCATTTTCTCGGCGAGCTGAGCACTTTTTCTGAATTGTGCCGCTCCCGTCACTCTGGTTAGGTTGGCATCGAAAAAAACGCTCTCGGGTGCTTTAGAGTGCCGAGTTTATCACTGCGCATGAAGAAATGACCACCTCCAACGTTTGGTTTATGTTTAATAAGCATTTTTAATTTTATTGCTTAAATCGCATTTTCTCGGCGAGCTGAGCACTTTTTCTGAATTGTGCCGCTCCCGTCACTCTGGTTAGGTTGGCATCGAAAAAAACGCTCTCGGGTGCTTTAGAGTGCCGACTTTATCACTGCGCATGAAGAAATGACCACCTCCAACGTTTGGTTTATGTTTTATAAGCATTTTTAATTTTATTGCTTAAATCGCATTTTCTCGGCGAGCTGAGCACTTTTTCTGAATTGTGCCGCTCCCGTCACTCTGGTTAGGTTGGCATCGAAAAAAACGCTCACGGGTGCTTTAGAGTGCCGAGTTTATTACTGCGCATTAAGAAATGACCACCTCCAACGTTTGGTTTATGTTTTATAAGCATTTTTAATTTTATTGCTTAAATCGCATTTTCTCGGCGAGCTGAGCACTTTTTCTGAATTGTGCCGCTCCCGTCACTCTGGTTAGGTTGGCATCGAAAAAAACGCTCTCGGGTGCTTTAGAGTGCCGAGTTATTCACTGCGCATGAAGAAATGACCACCTCCAATGTTTGGTTTATGTTTAATAAGCATTTTTAATTTTATTGCTTAAATCGCATTTTCTCGGCGAGCTGAGCGCTTTTTCTGAATTGTGCCGCTCCCGTCACTCTGGTTAGGTTGGCATCGAAAAAAACGCTCTCGGGTGCTTTAGAGTGCCGAGTTTATTACTGCGCATTAAGAAATGACCACCTCCAACGTTTGGTTTATGTTTTATAAGCATTTTTAATTTCATTGCTTAAATCGCATTTTCTCGGCGAGCTGAGCACTTTTTCTGAATTGTGCCGCTCCCGTCACTCTGGTTAGGTTGGCATCGAAAAAAACGCTCTCGGGTGCTTTAGAGTGCCGAGTTTATTACTGCGCATTAAGAAATGACCACCTCCAACGTTTGGTTTATGTTTTATAAGCATTTTTAATTTTATTGCTTAAATCGCATTTTCTCGGCGAGCTGAGCACTTTTTCTGAATTGTGCCGCTCCCGTCACTCTGGTTAGGTTGGCATCGAAAAAAACGCTCACGGGTGCTTTAGAGTGCCGAGTTTATTACTGCGCATTAAGAAATGACCACCTCCAACGTTTGGTTTATGTTTTATAAGCATTTTTAATTTTATTGCTTAAATCGCATTTTCTCGGCGAGCTGAGCACTTTTTCTGAATTGTGCCGCTCCCGTCACTCTGGTTAGGTTGGCATCGAAAAAAACGCTCTCGGGTGCTTTAGAGTGCCGAGTTATTCACTGCGCATGGAGAAATGACCACCTCCAACGTTTGGTTTATGTTTTATAAGCATTTTTAATTTTATTGCTTAAATCGCATTTTCTCGGCGAGCTGAGCACTTTTTCTGAATTGTGCCGCTCCCGTCACTCTGGTTAGGTTGGCATCGAAAAAAACGCTCTCGGGTGCTTTAGAGTGCCGAGTTTATTACTGCGCATTAAGAAATGACCACCTCCAACGTTTGGTTTATGTTTTATAAGCATTTTTAATTTTATTGCTTAAATCGCATTTTCTCGGCGAGCTGAGCACTTTTTCTGAATTGTGCCGCTCCCGTCACTCTGGTTAGGTTGGCATCGAAAAAAACGCTCTCGGGTGCTTTAGAGTGCCGAGTTATTCACTTCTTATGAAGAAATGACCACCTCCAACGTTTGGTTTATGTTTTATAAGCATTTTTAATTTTATTGCTTAAATCGCATTTTCTCGGCGAGCTGAGCACTTTTTCTGAATTGTGCCGCTCCCGTCACTCTGGTTAGGTTGGCATCGAAAAAAACGCTCTCGGGTGCTTTAGAGTGCCGAGTTTATCACTGCGCATGAAGAAATGACCACCTCCAACGTTTGGTTTATGTTTTATAAGCATTTTTAATTTTATTGCTTAAATCGCATTTTCTCGGCGAGCTGAGCGCTTTTTCTGAATTGTGCCGCTCCCGTCACTCTGGTTAGGTTGGCATCGAAAAAAAACGCTCTCGGGTGCTTTAGAGTGCCGAGTTTATTACTGCGCATTAAGAAATGACCACCTCCAACGTTTGGTTTATGTTTTATAAGCATTTTTAATTTTATTGCTTAAATCGCATTTTCTCGGCGAGCTGAGCACTTTTTCTGAATTGTGCCGCTCCCGTCACTCTGGTTAGGTTGGCATCGAAAAAAACGCTCTCGGGTGCTTTAGAGTGCCGAGTTTATTACTGCGCATTAAGAAATGACCACCTCCAACGTTTGGTTTTTGTTTAATAAGCATTTTTAATTTTATTGCTTAAATCGCATTTTCTCGGCGAGCTGAGCACTTTTTCTGAATTGTGCCGCTCCCGTCACTCTGGTTAGGTTGGCATCGAAAAAAACGCTATCGGGTGCTTTAGAGTGCCGAGTTATTCACTGCGCATGAAGAAATGACCACCTCCAACGTTTGGTTTATGTTTAATAAGCATTTTTAATTTTATTGCTTAAATCGCATTTTCTCGGCGAGCTGAGCACTTTTTCTGAATTGTGCCGCTCCCGTCACTTGGCATCGAAAAAAACGCTCTCGGGTGCTTTAGAGTGCCGAGTTATTCCCTGCGCATGAAGAAATGACCACCTCCAACGTTTGGTTTATGTTTAATAAGCATTTTTAATTTTATTGCTTAAATCGCATTTTCTCGGCGAGCTGAGCACTTTTTCTGAATTGTGCCGCTCCCGTCACTCTGGTTAGGTTGGCATCGAAAAAAACGCTCTCGGGTGCTTTAGAGTGCCGAGTTTATTACTGCGCATTAAGAAATGACCACCTCCAACGTTTGGTTTATGTTTTATAAGCATTTTTAATTTTATTGCTTAAATCGCATTTTCTCGGCGAGCTGAGCACTTTTTCTGAATTGTGCCGCTCCCGTCACTCTGGTTAGGTTGGCATCGAAAAAAACGCTCTCGGGTGCTTTAGAGTGCCGAGTTTATTACTGCGCATTAAGAAATGACCACCTCCAACGTTTGGTTTATGTTTTATAAGCATTTTTAATTTTATTGCTTAAATCGCATTTTCTCGGCGAGCTGAGCACTTTTTCTGAATTGTGCCGCTCCCGTCACTCTGGTTAGGTTGGCATCGAAAAAAACGCTCTCGGGTGCTTTAGAGTGCCGAGTTTATTACTGCGCATTAAGAAATGACCACCTCCAACGTTTGGTTTATGTTTTATAAGCATTTTTAATTTTATTGCTTAAATCGCATTTTCTCGGCGAGCTGAGCACTTTTTCTGAATTGTGCCGCTCCCGTCACTCTGGTTAGGTTGGCATCGAAAAAAACGCTCTCGGGTGCTTTAGAGTGCCGAGTTATTCACTGCGCATGAAGAAATGACCACCTCCAACGTTTGGTTTATGTTTAATAAGCATTTTTAATTTTATTGCTTGAATCGCATTTTCTCGGCGAGCTGAGCACTTTTTCTGAATTGTGCCGCTCCCGTCACTCTGGTTAGGTTGGCATCGAAAAAAACGCTCTCGGGTGCTTTAGAGTGCCGAGTTTATCACTGCGCATGAAGAAATGACCACCTCCAACGTTTGGTTTATGTTTTATAAGCATTTTTAATTTTATTGCTTAAATCGCATTTTCTCGGCGAGCTGAGCACTTTTTCTGAATTGTGCCGCTCCCGTCACTCTGGTTAGGTTGGCATCGAAAAAAACGCTCTCGGGTGCTTTAGAGTGCCGAGTTTATCACTGCGCATGAAGAAATGACCACCTCCAACGTTTGGTTTATGTTTTATAAGCATTTTTAATTTAATTGCTTAAATCGCATTTTCTCGGCGAGCTGAGCGCTTTTTCTGAATTGTGCCGCTCCCGTCACTCTGGTTAGGTTGGCATCGAAAAAAACGCTCTCGGGTGCTTAGAGTGCCGAGTTTATTACTGCGCATTAAGAAATAACCACCTCCAACGTTTGGTTTATGTTTTATAAGCATTTTTAATTTTATTGCTTAAATCGCATTTTCTCGGCGAGCTGAGCACTTTTTCTGAATTGTGCCGCTCCCGTCACTCTGGTTAGGTTGGCATCGAAAAAAACGCTCTCGGGTGCTTTAGAGTGCCGAGTTTATTACTGCGCATTAAGAAATGACCACCTCCAACGTTTGGTTTATGTTTTATAAGCATTTTTAATTTTATTGCTTAAATCGCATTTTCTCGGCGAGCTCTTTTTCTGAATTGTGCCGCTCCCGTCACTCTGGTTAGGTTGGCATCGAAAAAAACGCTATCGGGTGCTTTAGAGTGCCGAGTTATTCACTGCGCATGAAGAAATGACCACCTCCAACGTTTGGTTTATGTTTAATAAGCATTTTTAATTTTATTGCTTAAATCGCATTTTCTCGGCGAGCTGAGCACTTTTTCTGAATTGTGCCGCTCCCGTCACTCTGGTTAGGTTGGCATCGAAAAAAACGCTCTCGGGTGCTTTAGAGTGCCGAGTTTATTACTGCGCATTAAGAAATGACCACCTCCAACGTTTGGTTTGTGTTTTATAAGCATTTTTAATTTTATTGCTTAAATCGCATTTTCTCGGCGAGCTGAGCACTTTTTCTGAATTGTGCCGCTCCCGTCACTCTGGTTAGGTTGGCATCGAAAAAAACGCTCTCGGGTGCTTTAGAGTGCCGAGTTTATTACTGCGCATTAAGAAATGACCACCTCCAACGTTTGGTTTATGTTTTATAAGCATTTTTAATTTTATTGCTTAAATCGCATTTTCTCGGCGAGCTCTTTTTCTGAATTGTGCCGCTCCCGTCACTCTGGTTAGGTTGGCATCGAAAAAAACGCTATCGGGTGCTTTAGAGTGCCGAGTTATTCACTGCGCATGAAGAAATGACCACCTCCAACGTTTGGTTTATGTTTAATAAGCATTTTTAATTTTATTGCTTAAATCGCATTTTCTCGGCGAGCTGAGCACTTTTTCTGAATTGTGCCGCTCCCGTCACTCTGGTTAGGTTGGCATCGAAAAAAACGCTCTCGGGTGCTTTAGAGTGCCGAGTTTATTACTGCGCATTAAGAAATGACCACCTCCAACGTTTGGTTTGTGTTTTATAAGCATTTTTAATTTTATTGCTTAAATCGCATTTTCTCGGCGAGCTGAGCACTTTTTCTGAATTGTGCCGCTCCCGTCACTCTGGTTAGGTTGGCATCGAAAAAAACGCTCTCGGGTGCTTTAGAGTGCCGAGTTTATTACTGCGCATTAAGAAATGACCACCTCCAACGTTTGGTTTATGTTTTATAAGCATTTTTAATTTTATTGCTTAAATCGCATTTTCTCGGCGAGCTGAGCACTTTTTCTGAATTGTGCCGCTCCCGTCACTTGGCATCGAAAAAAACGCTCTCGGGTGCTTTAGAGTGCCGAGTTATTCACTGCGCATGAAGAAATGACCACCTCCAACGTTTGGTTTATGTTTTATAAGCATTTTTAATTTTATTGCTTAAATCACATTTTCTCGGCGAGCTGAGCGCTTTTTCTGAATTGTGCCGCTCCCGTCACTCTGGTTAGGTTGGCATCGAAAAAAACGCTCTCGGGTGCTTTAGAGTGCTGAGTTTATTACTGCGCATTAAGAAATGACCACCTCCAACGTTTGGTTTATGTTTTATAAGCATTTTTAATTTTATTGCCTAAATCGCATTTTCTCGGCGAGCTGAGCGCTTTTTCTGAATTGTGCCGCTCCCGTCACTCTGGTTAGGTTGGCATCGAAAAAAACGCTCTCGGGTGCTTTAGAGTGCCGAGTTTATTACTGCGCATTAAGAAATGACCACCTCCAACGTTTGGTTTATGTTTTATAAGCATTTTTAATTTTATTGCTTAAATCGCATTTTCTCGGCGAGCTGAGCACTTTTTCTGAATTGTGCCGCTCCCGTCACTCTGGTTAGGTTGGCATCGAAAAAAACGCTCTCGGGTGCTTTAGAGTGCCGAGTTTATTACTGCGCATTAAGAAATGACCACCTCCAACGTTTGGTTTATGTTTTATAAGCATTTTTAATTTTATTGCTTAAATCGCATTTTCTCGGCGAGCTGAGCACTTTTTCTGAATTGTGCCGCTCCCGTCACTCTGGTTAGGTTGGCATCGAAAAAAACGCTCTCGGGTGCTTTAGAGTGCCGAGTTTATTACTGCGCATTAAGAAATGACCACCTCCAACGTTTGGTTTATGTTTTATAAGCCTTTTTAATTTTATTGCTTAAATCGCATTTTCTCGGCGAGCTGAGCACTTTTTCTGAATTGTGCCGCTCCCGTCACTCTGGTTAGGTTGGCATCGAAAAAAACGCTCTCGGGTGCTTTAGAGTGCCGAGTTTATTACTGCGCATTAAGAAATGACCACCTCCAACGTTTGGTTTATGTTTTATAAGCATTTTTAATTTTATTGCTTAAATCGCATTTTCTCGGCGAGCTGAGCACTTTTTCTGAATTGTGCCGCTCCCGTCACTCTGGTTAGGTTGGCATCGAAAAAAACGCTCTCGGGTGCTTTAGAGTGCCGAGTTATTCACTGCGCATGAAGAAATGACCACCTCCAACGTTTGGTTTATGTTTAATAAGCATTTTTAATTTTATTGCTTGAATCGCATTTTCTCGGCGAGCTGAGCACTTTTTCTGAATTGTGCCGCTCCCGTCACTCTGGTTAGGTTGGCATCGAAAAAAACGCTCTCGGGTGCTTTAGAGTGCCGAGTTTATCACTGCGCATGAAGAAATGACCACCTCCAACGTTTGGTTTATGTTTTGTAAGCATTTTTAATTTTATTGCTTAAATCGCATTTTCTCGGCGAGCTGAGCACTTTTTCTGAATTGTGCCGCTCCCGTCACTCTGGTTAGGTTGGCATCGAAAAAAACGCTCTCGGGTGCTTTAGAGTGCCGAGTTTATCACTGCGCATGAAGAAATGACCACCTCCAACGTTTGGTTTATGTTTTATAAGCATTTTTAATTTTATTGCTTAAATCGCATTTTCTCGGCGAGCTGAGCGCTTTTTCTGAATTGTGCCGCTCCCGTCACTCTGGTTAGGTTGGCATCGAAAAAAACGCTCTCGGGTGCTTAGAGTGCCGAGTTTATTACTGCGCATTAAGAAATGACCACCTCCAACGTTCGGTTTATGTTTTATAAGCATTTTTAATTTTATTGCTTAAATCGCATTTTCTCGGCGAGCTGAGCGCTTTTTCTGAATTGTGCCGCTCCCGTAACTCTGGTTAGGTTGGCATCGAAAAAAACGCTCTCGGGTGCTTTAGAGTGCCGAGTTTATCACTGCGCATGAAGAAATGACCACCTCCAACGTTTGGTTTATGTTTTATAAGCATTTCTAATTTTATTGCTTAAATCGCATTTTCTCGGCGAGCTGAGCGCTTTTTCTGAATTGTGCCGCTCCCGTCACTCTGGTTAGGTTGGCATCGAAAAAAACGCTCTCGGGTGCTTTAGAGTGCCGAGTTATTCACTGCGCATGAAGAAATGACCACCTCCAATGTTTGGTTTATGTTTAATAAGCATTTTTAATTTTATTGCTTAAATCGCATTTTCTCGGCGAGCTGAGCGCTTTTTCTGAATTGTGCCGCTCCCGTCACTCTGGTTAGGTTGGCATCGAAAAAAACGCTCTCGGGTGCTTTAGAGTGCCGAGTTATTCACTGCGCATGAAGAAATGACCACCTCCAACGTTTGGTTTATGTTTAATAAGCATTTTTAATTTTATTGCTTAAATCGCATTTTCTCGGCGAGCTGAGCACTTTTTCTGAATTGTGCCGCTCCCGTCACTCTGGTTAGGTTGGCATCGAAAAAAACGCTCTCGGGTGCTTTAGAGTGCCGAGTTTATTAGTGCGCATTAAGAAATGACCACCTCCAACGTTTGGTTTATGTTTTATAAGCATTTTTAATTTTATTGCTTAAATCGCATTTTCTCGGCGAGCTGAGCACTTTTTCTGAATTGTGCCGCTCCCGTCACTCTGGTTAGGTTGGCATCGAAAAAAACGCTCTCGGGTGCTTTAGAGTGCCGAGTTATTCACTGCGCATGAAGAAATGACCACCTCCAACGTTTGGTTTATGTTTAATAAGCATTTTTAATTTTATTGCTTGAATCGCATTTTCTCGGCGAGCTGAGCACTTTTTCTGAATTGTGCCGCTCCCGTCACTCTGGTTAGGTTGGCATCGAAAAAAACGCTCTCGGGTGCTTTAGAGTGCCGAGTTTATCACTGCGCATGAAGAAATGACCACCTCCAACGTTTGGTTTATGTTTTATAAGCATTTTTAATTTTATTGCTTAAATCGCATTTTCTCGGCGAGCTGAGCACTTTTTCTGAATTGTGCCGCTCCCGTCACTCTGGTTAGGTTGGCATCGAAAAAAACGCTCTCGGGTGCTTTAGAGTGCCGAGTTTATCACTGCGCATGAAGAAATGACCACCTCCAACGTTTGGTTTATGTTTTATAAGCATTTTTAATTTTATTGCTTAAATCGCATTTTCTCGGCGAGCTGAGCGCTTTTTCTGAATTGTGCCGCTCCCGTCACTCTGGTTAGGTTGGCATCGAAAAAAACGCTCTCGGGTGCTTAGAGTGCCGAGTTTATTACTGCGCATTAAGAAATGACCACCTCCAACGTTTGGTTTATGTTTTATAAGCATTTTTAATTTTATTGCTTAAATCGCATTTTCTCGGCGAGCTGAGCACTTTTTCTGAATTGTGCCGCTCCCGTCACTCTGGTTAGGTTGGCATCGAAAAAAACGCTCTCGGGTGCTTTAGAGTGCCGAGTTTATTACTGCGCATTAAGAAATGACCACCTCCAACGTTTGGTTTATGTTTTATAAGCATTTTTAATTTTATTGCTTAAATCGCATTTTCTCGGCGAGCTGAGCACTTTTTCTGAATTGTGCCGCTCCCGTCACTCTGGTTAGGTTAACATCGAAAAAAACGCTATCGGGTGCTTTAGAGTGCCGAGTTATTCACTGCGCATGAAGAAATGACCACCTCCAACGTTTGGTTTATGTTTAATAAGCATTTTTAATTTTATTGCTTAAATCGCATTTTCTCGGCGAGCTGAGCACTTTTTCTGAATTGTGCCGCTCCCGTCACTCAGGTTAGGTTGGCATCGAAAAAAACGCTCTCGGGTGCTTTAGAGTGCCGAGTTTATTACTGCGCATTAAGAAATGACCACCTCCAACGTTTGGTTTGTGTTTTATAAGCATTTTTAATTTTATTGCTTAAATCGCATTTTCTCGGCGAGCTGAGCACTTTTTCTGAATTGTGCCGCTCCCGTCACTCTGGTTAGGTTGGCATCGAAAAAAACGCTCTCGGGTGCTTTAGAGTGCCGAGTTTATTACTGCGCATTAAGAAATGACCACCTCCAACGTTTGGTTTATGTTTTATAAGCATTTTTAATTTTATTGCTTAAATCGCATTTTCTCGGCGAGCTGAGCACTTTTTCTGAATTGTGCCGCTCCCGTCACTTGGTATCGAAAAAAACGCTCTCGGGTGCTTTAGAGTGCCGAGTTATTCACTGCGCATGAAGAAATGACCACCTCCAACGTTTGGTTTATGTTTTATAAGCATTTTTAATTTTATTGCTTAAATCGCATTTTCTCGGCGAGCTGAGCACTTTTTCTGAATTGTGCCGCTCCCGTCACTCTGGTTAGGTTGGCATCGAAAAAAAAACGCTCTCGGGTGCTTTAGAGTGCCGAGTTTATTACTGCGCATTAAGAAATGACCACCTCCAACGTTTGGTTTATGTTTTATAAGAATTTTTAATTTTATTGCTTAAATCGCATTTTCTCGGCGAGCTGAGCACTTTTTCTGAATTGTGCCGCTCCCGTCACTCTGGTTAGGTTGGCATCGAAAAAAACGCTCTCGGGTGCTTTAGAGTGCCGAGTTTATCACTGCGCATGAAGAAATGACCACCTCCAACGTTTGGTTTATGTTTAATAAGCATTTTTAATTTTATTGCTTAAATCGCATTTTCTCGGCGAGCTGAGCACTTTTTCTGAATTGTGCCGCTCCCGTCACTCTGGTTAGGTTGGCATCGAAAAAAACGCTCTCGCACAGCAAAAACTGGAGTGTTGAAATTTCAGGGTTAAACATGTCAGAGTTGATTTCAACTCTCAAAGTGTCATTTTAACACATTCTGATTAAAATGGTGTTCAGTGTTGGAGTTATTTAACAGAGTTATTCCAACCTAAGCAAATCAACTCTGTAGAGATGTAAAGTGCATCTCGGCCGAGTTAACTTGCTTGATAGGCCCCTGGGCTTCAGTCCAGGTAACCCCATGTGTTATGCCCCTGGGCTTTCAGCAGGGTGAACCCGTGCATCAATCAATAGTCTCCTGTGCGTGGCGTGGTCAACCGTCGTTTATTTCGCTGCTGGAATCAGGAATGGATGCGGAGTTGGACTTTTACACGAGAGGTAAGCTACAAAATCAAACTTGTAGGAACAATAACATTGAATTAAACATCTGCTGAGAATATTTATGTAACTTTGCTAAGCATTTTTTGTGGTTGGCACTGGACAGCGAACGTTTGGATTTTTTTTTTAATGCAATGTTAACTTCACCACTAACGTTACCACTTGCTAAAAAATAAACATTAATAAAAAAACGGTTTCCTATGTTATCCTTTGCATTTTACCAAGTCTCACGCGTGCTTGAGAGGTTGTATAAACAAGGCTTCATATTTAAATGTCGAATATAGTTTGGGGCTAACGTTAGCACATGTTAACAAGCTAACTTGAAGTTCATGGCGGGTGCATTAATCTAACCTTAACCCTAATCCTAACCATAACCCTCTAGAATAAGTAAGGGATAAACAGTTCAGAGGTTGTTATGGGGAAATAAGCCCCGACAGGATGAACTTTGGCTCCAACACGAAGTGAGGAGTTAATTCATGCAATAAACCCCGCACTTTGCGTAGGAGCCACGGCTAGAGTGAAATAATTAGCCTAAACAATTGCAGTTGGGTGCCTGTGTGGCAGACTCCCTGTGCCACTGCACCGAGACGAGTGTCCGAGGCTCTGATCATACAGGTTTGGTTAATAACTAATAACTAATAATGATTAATGGGTAATGTAGGTAATGTAGTGGGCAGTCAGACTAAAAAGGGTCAACTTTACTGGTGCTGTGTTGTGTTTGTTTGGTCGCTGAAAACCAGCTTTTAACAGAGGGGAATGTTTTAATAAATCAGTTTTGCCTCAAATGTAAATGTTAATTACGGTAGCATGTGCTGCAGTCACTACAGCTAGTCGCTGCCACGTTCATCAATGAGAGCGTTTCCACTGGGCCTGCTGTGGCATGTTTTAACAGCCTCCCAGCAGCTGCTGAATGTGTTTAATCTTAGACATGCAGTGAAATTAATAATGAAACAATTTCTTGCATGATACACAACGTTTATGTGAGTGTTAAATAATTATTTCTTGCATGTTAAGTGTTTACTGACATTTGTTTGTTGTTGCATGTCTCAGAAAAATGTTGATCCAGGTTCGGTATTGCCAACAGCAGAAGTATGTGAAGTTGGATGAGGTTGATGGATGTTTTGATTTTGTGCAGTTTCATGACAAAGGTTTGTTTTTGTTTTACTTATGCTTGGTTTGATATAAAGGGCAGAACAACGCCCCTTTCTTTTAAGATTTGGACTGAAAAGGGAATGTATTTTATGCAGGGGATTATCTCTGAATTTGTTTACAGTGGTGGATTAAATTATTGAATGTGAAATGAGGCAAGATCAGTGCTATCTTAAAGGTCCACTCAGATGTATCTTGTCTTTTCCAGTCATCGAGAGATTTTGCCTGCCACCTGACGCAAAATTAGTGTACAAAGATGCAACAGGGACAGAAGTTGATGAGGACATTTTCAGTGACCTTGTCAGCCAAGGCAATGTGACTCTATCAGTTTTCTCAAATGACGGTGAGAAATGTAAAGGGGTAAATTACATAATGCAATGTGTAAAACACTAATGCAAATTTATAAGTACAGAAATACAGTAAACAATTTCAATTTAATGTTTTCAGAATTAAGTCATTTAATACACTTAAAGGTGGATCAAATATTCAATATCATTCTTTGTGATTACTTCTCTGGTTCTTCTATATCAAACAAATTTGTTTTAGGTTCATTTACCTGACATGTTTCGGCGGAATCTTCCGCCTTCATCAGAGTCCTGATGACTCTGATGAAGGCGGAAGATTCCGCCGAAACATGTCAGGTAAATGAACCTAAAACAAATTTGTTTGATATAGAAGAACCAGAGAAGTAATTGAAAAAGAAAAAACAAGATGAACCTAGTACAACTATCATTCTTTGTGGTTACACAACAGGGACATTCAGCCTGACTTTTATTAAATGGTTTAAATGTCATTTTAACTGACATAAATCCAATATGAATACCAAATGTATTTTTGATTAATCTAATTCATGCCTTTAAAACAATTTCTGAAAATATTTCTGAATTGCCTATCAAGACTGAGAATCAATTGATTAAATGAGTTGAGTCTATGGTGTGCCGTTGGCTTGGTTAGATCAAAAATCTTCTATGACTTTTTGTATACTGCAAATAAACACCCCACCCCCCTTCTTTTTTTTTTTTTTTTTTTTTTTTAGAATTTTCCGATTGCTCCTTGTCCTCTCCATCCGATTATTCTGATTCAAGCTTCAGTTCATGTGCAAGTACATCAACTATACTCCTAGATGAGGTTCCTAGGAAGAAACCAAGACTTGAGGGCCCACTTACTGCAGCATCTGCTAGAAAGGTTGTGCTAAGTACTCACAGGTTTCTTAAAATCAACATTTGTCATCCTTAAACTCTAGAAAGGCAGTTTATCACATTTGTTTTTTTGCTTCTTTTTCAAAGTTGATTGAAGATGTCCTTGGTACCAGCTCAGGTGGTGAAGAGGTCCTCCAAGAGTATCACACAACAAAAACTCTAACAGATGCTACCAGAAGAAAGTTGGTCAATATAATAGTGGCACACATGATTGATAAACACGGGTATGTGTGTTCTATTTGTCTGTACTATCCTTTTTTTATTAACAAGTTAACTACTTGGCCCTTGTATTAATGCTAATTTGATCTTTTCTCAGGCAACTCCCCAGCAAAGCTGTTCGAGAAGAGTACGCTCTTGGGATAGTGACAGTGTTCCCGTCCCTCAAAGACCCATACTCCAAGAAAGGCTATGTATAGTCATTATTATTGTACTCTCTGTTTACATAATTTTCATGTTTTGTCTACATTACAGTAACATTTAGATTCTGAAATTTCACAGTAGCTTATGAGGTTGACATCACATTAATTTTGAATGTATTTCCATTTTAGGAACATTTCTATGATGCTGCAAGCAGCACCGGATACATTTCTTGGCGTCTGAAAACGATTCAGAGAAAGATTCGAAGAGGACATGCATCTACAAGTAGCCCCACTGGCTTTTCCCCAGGAGGAGGTCAGTCTATCTCTCTATCTCTCTATCTCTCTATCTATCTCTATCTCTCTCTCTATCTATCTATCTCTCTCTATCTATCTCTCTCTATCTATCTATCTATCTATCTATCTATCTATCTATCTATCTATCTATCTATCTATCTATCTATCTATCTATCTATCTATCTATCTCTCTCTCTATCTATCTATCTATCTATCTATCTATCTATCTATCTATCTATCTATCTATCTCTCTATCTCTCTATCTATCTCTCTATCTATCTCTCTATCTATCTATCTCTCTATCTATCTCTCTCTCTATCTATCTATCTATCTATCTATCTATCTATCTATCTATCTATCTATCTATCTATCTATCTATCTATCTATCTATCTATCTATCTATCTATCTATCTATCTATCTATCTATCTCTCTCTCTCTCTCTCTCTCTCTCTCTCTCTCTCTCTCTCTCTCTCTATCTATCTATCTATCTATCTATCTATCTATCTATCTATCTATCTCTCTATCTCTCTATCTCTCTATCTCTCTATCTCTCTATCTATCTATCTATCTATCTATCTATCTATCTATCTATCTATCTATCTCTCTATCTCTCTATCTATCTCTCTCTCTATCTCTCTATCTATCTCTCTATCTATCTCTCTATCTCTCTATCTCTCTATCTCTCTATCTCTCTATCTCTCTATCTCTCTATCTCTATCTCTCTATCTCTCTATCTCTCTATCTCTCTATCTCTCTATCTCTCTATCTCTCTCTCTCTCTCTCTCTATCTCTCTCTCTCTATCTCTCTCTCTCTATCTCTCTATCTCTCTATCTCTCTATCTCTCTATCTCTCTATCTCTCTATCTCTCTATCTCTCTATCTCTCTATCTCTCTCTCTATCTCTCTATCTCTCTCTCTACGCAACTGTCTTTCTTTCTCTAAGTACCCCTCATTTTTCTTTCTTTCTTACAACTTCATCTAGGGTGTTTCTTGTTTTTTTTCTTGAAAGAATTGTGTGCTTTTTTTCAGGAGGCCCAAATGTGCGCAGGTCCATTGTTGTTGACCAGCAGCTTGATGGGGATGCATACCAGGAAGCCATCTCCTTGCTCAACCATACAACAGACAGTTCCGTAATTTTTCTGAAGATGAGAGAGACCTTTCAGAATCGCCAAAAACTCATCCACGACTCAGACAAAACTCAAGATATCTTCTCCATCTTCCCAAGATTCCTGGATACAAAGGGATTGGTAAGTATGAAATGGGATTTTTAGAATGCCTTGAAATGTGCTGAATGTGGTAGTAGTACATTTGCTTTCTTATAGATGAATCAAGACTTCACACTCCTGTTTGAAGAGGAGGTTTCCAACCTGCTGCTCCAGAAATGGGATCCGTTCTTCAGAGATAACGTCATCAAAGAGGCCAAGCGGCTCACCCCAACACCTGAGCTGCGCCGAATGCTGCAGGCCGCAGAGTCTCCAGGAAGTGAACTTGATGAGGCACCAAGTGAGTTTTGTTCGATAGAATTTGTTATAAGCAATTACAGTTCAATAGTCTTGTGATTAATAAAGACCGATTGATTTTATGTTACTGGACTTCAATTGTTCGTTCATTCTGTGTATTTCTTTTTCTTTTTAAAGTTGGGTTAAAGTCGATGGTGTTGAGTACAAAGGTGGACTTGTTGTTTGCAGTTCCATGGAGGAAGACATGCCAGTCTTTTGTCAAATAGATGATGTACTTCTGGTTGAAGATGACGTTTATTTTTTGACAAAAAAGCTATTTACAGAGATGTTTGTTGAACACCACCATGCCTTCAAAGTTTTACCAACTGAAGAGAGGTGTGTCATGAAAATGACTGAACTCAAATGTCACAAACCATTTGATATTCAAAGCTCATATGGTAAAGCAGATGAAAGTTTGTACATTATACCCTCGTTTATTATGTTTTAACTGACTGCATTGGGGGAAAGTTCTTAAAATAAATGGTAAGCAGATGGAGGTTTGTACATTATACCCTCATGTTTTAACTGACTGCATTGGGGGAAAAGTTAAAATAAATTGTGTTTTTGAAAATGCATTTTTCTTGGAATTGTCATTTTAATGGTTGTATTGTACTGTTTTTTTTTTTTAACTATGTAGTGTCAATATAACCCAATTTAGGAAGTTAAAAAGGAGCTTTGATATAATGTAAATCGATAGTGTTAATTTAACCCAGTTTAGAGAGTTAAAAAGGAACTCTGATATAGTGTTAATGTAACTCGATATAGTGTTAATTTAACACAGTTTAGGGAGTTAAAAAGGAACTCTGATATAGTGTTAATGTAACTCGATATAGTGTTAATTTAACACAGTTTAGGGAGTTAAAAAGGAACTCTGATATAGTGTTAATGTAACTCGATATAGTGTTAATTCAACCCAGTCTAGGGAGTTAAAAAGTAACTCTGATATAGTGTTAATGTAACTCGATATAGTGTTAATTCAACCCAGTCTAAGGAGTTAAAAAGTAACTCTAGGTACAGTGTTAAATAATTAACTATTTTGAAAGTGTTAATTTAACTCTGTAGAGTGTGGAGCTATATAAACCCGCAAAAAGTGTTAAAATTGACTCTGTGGGAGTTGATTCAACACTCCAGTTTTTGCTGTGCGGGTGCTTTAGAGTGCCGACTTTATCACTGCGCATGAAGAAATGACCACCTCCAACGTTTGGTTTATGTTTTATAAGCATTTTTAATTTTATTGCTTAAATCGCATTTTCTCGGCGAGCTGAGCACTTTTTCTGAATTGTGCCGCTCCCGTCACTCTGGTTAGGTTGGCATCGAAAAAAACGCTCACGGGTGCTTTAGAGTGCCGAGTTTATTACTGCGCATTAAGAAATGACCACCTCCAACGTTTGGTTTATGTTTTATAAGCATTTTTAATTTTATTGCTTAAATCGCATTTTCTCGGCGAGCTGAGCACTTTTTCTGAATTGTGCCGCTCCCGTCACTCTGGTTAGGTTGGCATCGAAAAAAACGCTCTCGGGTGCTTTAGAGTGCCGAGTTATTCACTGCGCATGAAGAAATGACCACCTCCAATGTTTGGTTTATGTTTAATAAGCATTTTTAATTTTATTGCTTAAATCGCATTTTCTCGGCGAGCTGAGCGCTTTTTCTGAATTGTGCCGCTCCCGTCACTCTGGTTAGGTTGGCATCGAAAAAAACGCTCTCGGGTGCTTTAGAGTGCCGAGTTTATTACTGCGCATTAAGAAATGACCACCTCCAACGTTTGGTTTATGTTTTATAAGCATTTTTAATTTCATTGCTTAAATCGCATTTTCTCGGCGAGCTGAGCACTTTTTCTGAATTGTGCCGCTCCCGTCACTCTGGTTAGGTTGGCATCGAAAAAAACGCTCTCGGGTGCTTTAGAGTGCCGAGTTTATTACTGCGCATTAAGAAATGACCACCTCCAACGTTTGGTTTATGTTTTATAAGCATTTTTAATTTTATTGCTTAAATCGCATTTTCTCGGCGAGCTGAGCACTTTTTCTGAATTGTGCCGCTCCCGTCACTCTGGTTAGGTTGGCATCGAAAAAAACGCTCACGGGTGCTTTAGAGTGCCGAGTTTATTACTGCGCATTAAGAAATGACCACCTCCAACGTTTGGTTTATGTTTTATAAGCATTTTTAATTTTATTGCTTAAATCGCATTTTCTCGGCGAGCTGAGCACTTTTTCTGAATTGTGCCGCTCCCGTCACTCTGGTTAGGTTGGCATCGAAAAAAACGCTCTCGGGTGCTTTAGAGTGCCGAGTTATTCACTGCGCATGGAGAAATGACCACCTCCAACGTTTGGTTTATGTTTTATAAGCATTTTTAATTTTATTGCTTAAATCGCATTTTCTCGGCGAGCTGAGCACTTTTTCTGAATTGTGCCGCTCCCGTCACTCTGGTTAGGTTGGCATCGAAAAAAACGCTCTCGGGTGCTTTAGAGTGCCGAGTTTATTACTGCGCATTAAGAAATGACCACCTCCAACGTTTGGTTTATGTTTTATAAGCATTTTTAATTTTATTGCTTAAATCGCATTTTCTCGGCGAGCTGAGCACTTTTTCTGAATTGTGCCGCTCCCGTCACTCTGGTTAGGTTGGCATCGAAAAAAACGCTCTCGGGTGCTTTAGAGTGCCGAGTTATTCACTGCTTATGAAGAAATGACCACCTCCAACGTTTGGTTTATGTTTTATAAGCATTTTTAATTTTATTGCTTAAATCGCATTTTCTCGGCGAGCTGAGCACTTTTTCTGAATTGTGCCGCTCCCGTCACTCTGGTTAGGTTGGCATCGAAAAAAACGCTCTCGGGTGCTTTAGAGTGCCGAGTTTATCACTGCGCATGAAGAAATGACCACCTCCAACGTTTGGTTTATGTTTTATAAGCATTTTTAATTTTATTGCTTAAATCGCATTTTCTCGGCGAGCTGAGCGCTTTTTCTGAATTGTGCCGCTCCCGTCACTCTGGTTAGGTTGGCATCGAAAAAAAACGCTCTCGGGTGCTTTAGAGTGCCGAGTTATTCACTGCGCATGAAGAAATGACCACCTCCAATGTTTGGTTTATGTTTAATAAGCATTTTTAATTTTATTGCTTAAATCGCATTTTCTCGGCGAGCTGAGCGCTTTTTCTGAATTGTGCCGCTCCCGTCACTCTGGTTAGGTTGGCATCGAAAAAAACGCTCTCGGGTGCTTTAGAGTGCCGAGTTTATTACTGCGCATTAAGAAATGACCACCTCCAACGTTTGGTTTATGTTTTATAAGCATTTTTAATTTTATTGCTTAAATCGCATTTTCTCGGCGAGCTGAGCACTTTTTCTGAATTGTGCCGCTCCCGTCACTCTGGTTAGGTTGGCATCGAAAAAAACGCTCTCGGGTGCTTTAGAGTGCCGAGTTTATTACTGCGCATTGAGAAATGACCACCTCCAACGTTTGGTTTATGTTTTATAAGCATTTTTAATTTTATTGCTTAAATCGCATTTTCTCGGCGAGCTGAGCACTTTTTCTGAATTGTGCCGCTCCCGTCACTCTGGTTAGGTTGGCATCGAAAAAAACGCTCTCGGGTGCTTTAGAGTGCCGAGTTTATTACTGCGCATTAAGAAATGACCACCTCCAACGTTTGGTTTATGTTTTATAAGCATTTTTAATTTTATTGCTTAAATCGCATTTTCTCGGCGAGCTGAGCGCTTTTTCTGAATTGTGCCGCTCCCGTCACTCTGGTTAGGTTGGCATCGAAAAAAACGCTCTCGGGTGCTTTAGAGTGCCGAGTTTATCACTGCGCATGAAGAAATGACCACCTCCAACGTTTGGTTTATGTTTTATAAGCATTTTTAATTTTATTGCTTAAATCGCATTTTCTCGGCGAGCTGAGCGCTTTTTCTGAATTGTGCCGCTCCCGTAACTCTGGTTAGGTTGGCATCGAAAAAAACGCTCTCGGGTGCTTTAGAGTGCCGAGTTTATCACTGCGCATGAAGAAATGACCACTTCCAACGTTTGGTTTATGTTTTATAAGCATTTTTAATTTTATTGCTTAAATCGCATTTTCTCGGCGAGCTGAGCACTTTTTCTGAATTGTGCCGCTCCCGTCACTCTGGTTAGGTTGGCATCGAAAAAAACGCTCTCGGGTGCTCTAGAGTGCCGAGTTTATTACTGCGCATTAAGAAATGACCACCTCCAACGTTTGGTTTATGTTTTATAAGCATTTTTAATTTTATTGCTTAAATCGCATTTTCTCGGCGAGCTGAGCACTTTTTCTGAATTGTGCCGCTCCCGTCACTCTGGTTAGGTTGGCATCGAAAAAAACGCTCTCGGGTGCTTTAGAGTGCCGAGTTTATTACTGCGCATTAAGAAATGACCACCTCCAACGTTTGGTTTATGTTTTATAAGCATTTTTAATTTTATTGCTTAAATCGCATTTTCTCGGCGAGCTGAGCACTTTTTCTGAATTGTGCCGCTCCCGTCACTCTGGTTAGGTTGGCATCGAAAAAAATGCTCTCGGGTGCTTTAGAGTGCCGAGTTATTCACTGCGCATGAAGAAATGACCACCTCCAACGTTTGGTTTATGTTTTATAAGCATTTTTAATTTTATTGCTTAAATCGCATTTTCTCGGCGAGCTGAGCACTTTTTCTGAATTGTGCCGCTCCCGTCACTCTGGTTAGGTTGGCATCGAAAAAAACGCTCTCGGGTGCTTTAGAGTGCCGAGTTTATCACTGCGCATGAAGAAATGACCACCTCCAACGTTTGGTTTATGTTTTATAAGCATTTTTAATTTTATTGCTTAAATCGCATTTTCTCGGCGAGCTGAGCGCTTTTTCTGAATTGTGCCGCTCCCGTCACTCTGGTTAGGTTGGCATCGAAAAAAACGCTCTCGGGTGCTTTAGAGTGCCGAGTTATTCACTGCGCATGAAGAAATGACCACCTCCAATGTTTGGTTTATGTTTAATAAGCATTTTTAATTTTATATCTTAAATCGCATTTTCTCGGCGAGCTGAGCGCTTTTTCTAAATTGTGCCGCTCCCGTCACTCTGGTTAGGTTGGCATCGAAAAAAACGCTCTCGGGTGCTTTAGAGTGCCGAGTTATTCACTGCGCATGAAGAAATGACCACCTCCAACGTTTGGTTTATGTTTAATAAGCATTTTTAATTTTATTGCTTAAATCGCATTTTCTCGGCGAGCTGAGCACTTTTTCTGAATTGTGCCGCTCCCGTCACTCTGGTTAGGTTGGCATCGAAAAAAACGCTCTCGGGTGCTTTAGAGTGCCGAGTTTATTACTGCGCATTAAGAAATGACCACCTCCAACGTTTGGTTTATGTTTTATAAGCATTTTTAATTTTATTGCTTAAATCGCATTTTCTCGGCGAGCTGAGCACTTTTTCTGAATTGTGCCGCTCCCGTCACTCTGGTTAGGTTGGCATCGAAAAAAACGCTCTCGGGTGCTTTAGAGTGCCGAGTTTATTACTGCGCATTAAGAAATGACCACCTCCAACGTTTGGTTTATGTTTTATAAGCATTTTTAATTTTATTGCTTAAATCGCATTTTCTCGGCGAGCTGAGCACTTTTTCTGAATTGTGCCGCTCCCGTCACTCTGGTTAGGTTGGCATCGAAAAAAACGCTCTCGGGTGCTTTAGAGTGCCGAGTTTATTACTGCGCATTAAGAAATGACCACCTCCAACGTTTGGTTTATGTTTTATAGGCATTTTCAATTTTATTGCTTAAATCGCATTTTCTCGGCGAGCTGAGCACTTTTTCTGAATTGTGCCGCTCCCGTCACTCTGGTTAGGTTGGCATCGAAAAAAACGCTCTCGGGTGCTTTAGAGTGCCGAGTTATTCACTGCGCATGAAGAAATGACCACCTCCAACGTTTGGTTTATGTTTAATAAGCATTTTTAATTTTATTGCTTGAATCGCATTTTCTCGGCGAGCTGAGCACTTTTTCTGAATTGTGCCGCTCCCGTCACTCTGGTTAGGTTGGCATCGAAAAAAACGCTCTCGGGTGCTTTAGAGTGCCGAGTTTATCACTGCGCATGAAGAAATGACCACCTCCAACGTTTGGTTTATGTTTTATAAGCATTTTTAATTTTATTGCTTAAATCGCATTTTCTCGGCGAGCTGAGCACTTTTTCTGAATTGTGCCGCTCCCGTCACTCTGGTTAGGTTGGCATCGAAAAAAACGCTCTCGGGTGCTTTAGAGTGCCGAGTTTATCACTGCGCATGAAGAAATGACCACCTCCAACGTTTGGTTTATGTTTTATAAGCATTTTTAATTTTATTGCTTAAATCGCATTTTCTCGGCGAGCTGAGCGGTTTTTCTGAATTGTGCCGCTCCCGTCACTCTGGTTAGGTTGGCATCGAAAAAAACGCTCTCGGGTGCTTAGAGTGCCGAGTTTATTACTGCGCATTAAGAAATGACCACCTCCAACGTTTGGTTTATGTTTTATAAGCATTTTTAATTTTATTGCTTAAATCGCATTTTCTCCGCGAGCTGAGCACTTTTTCTGAATTGTGCCGCTCCCGTCACTCTGGTTAGGTTGGCATCGAAAAAAACGCTCTCGGGTGCTTTAGAGTGCCGAGTTTATTACTGCGCATTAAGAAATGACCACCTCCAACGTTTGGTTTATGTTTTATAAGCATTTTTAATTTTATTGCTTAAATCGCATTTTCTCGGCGAGCTGAGCACTTTTTCTGAATTGTGCCGCTCCCGTCACTCTGGTTAGGTTGGCATCGAAAAAAACGCTATCGGGTGCTTTAGAGTGCCGAGTTATTCACTGCGCATGAAGAAATGACCAACTCCAACGTTTGGTTTATGTTTAATAAGCATTTTTAATTTTATTGCTTAAATCGCATTTTCTCGGCGAGCTGAGCACTTTTTCTGAATTGTGCCGCTCCCGTCACTCTGGTTAGGTTGGCATCGAAAAAAACGCTCTCGGGTGCTTTAGAGTGCCGAGTTTATTACTGCGCATTAAGAAATGACCACCTCCAACGTTTGGTTTATGTTTTATAAGCATTTTTAATTTTATTGCTTAAATCGCATTTTCTCGGCGAGCTGAGCACTTTTTCTGAATTGTGCCGCTCCCGTCACTATAGGTTGGCATCGAAAAAAACGCTCTCGGGTGCTTTAGAGTGCCGAGTTTATTACTGCGCATTAAGAAATGACCACCTCCAACGTTTGGTTTATGTTTTATAAGCATTTTTAATTTTATTGCTTAAATCGCATTTTCTCGGCGAGCTGAGCGCTTTTTCTGAATTGTGCCGCTCCCGTCACTCTGGTTAGGTTGGCATCGAAAAAAACGCTCTCGGGTGCTTTAGAGTGCCGAGTTTATCACTGCGCATGAAGAAATGACCACCTCCAACGTTTGGTTTATGTTTTATAAGCATTTTTAATTTTATTGCTTAAATCGCATTTTCTCGGCGAGCTGAGCGCTTTTTCTGAATTGTGCCGCTCCCGTAACTCTGGTTAGGTTGGCATCGAAAAAAACGCTCTCGGGTGCTTTAGAGTGCCGAGTTTATCACTGCGCATGAAGAAATGACCACTTCCAACGTTTGGTTTATGTTTTATAAGCATTTTTAATTTTATTGCTTAAATCGCATTTTCTCGGCGAGCTGAGCACTTTTTCTGAATTGTGCCGCTCCCGTCACTCTGGTTAGGTTGGCATCGAAAAAAACGCTCTCGGGTGCTCTAGAGTGCCGAGTTTATTACTGCGCATTAAGAAATGACCACCTCCAACGTTTGGTTTATGTTTTATAAGCATTTTTAATTTTATTGCTTAAATCGCATTTTCTCGGCGAGCTGAGCACTTTTTCTGAATTGTGCCGCTCCCGTCACTCTGGTTAGGTTGGCATCGAAAAAAACGCTCTCGGGTGCTTTAGAGTGCCGAGTTTATTACTGCGCATTAAGAAATGACCACCTCCAACGTTTGGTTTATGTTTTATAAGCATTTTTAATTTTATTGCTTAAATCGCATTTTCTCGGCGAGCTGAGCACTTTTTCTGAATTGTGCCGCTCCCGTCACTCTGGTTAGGTTGGCATCGAAAAAAACGCTCTCGGGTGCTTTAGAGTGGCGAGTTATTCACTGCGCATGAAGAAATGACCACCTCCAACGTTTGGTTTATGTTTTATAAGCATTTTTAATTTTATTGCTTAAATCGCATTTTCTCGGCGAGCTGAGCACTTTTTCTGAATTGTGCCGCTCCCGTCACTCTGGTTAGGTTGGCATCGAAAAAAACGCTCACGGGTGCTTTAGAGTGCCGAGTTTATTACTGCGCATTAAGAAATGACCACCTCCAACGTTTGGTTTATGTTTTATAAGCATTTTTAATTTTATTGCTTAAATCGCATTTTCTCGGCGAGCTGAGCACTTTTTCTGAATTGTGCCGCTCCCGTCACTCTGGTTAGGTTGGCATCGAAAAAAACGCTCTCGGGTGCTTTAGAGTGCCGAGTTATTCACTGCGCATGGAGAAATGACCACCTCTAACGTTTGGTTTATGTTTTATAAGCATTTTTAATTTTATTGCTTAAATCGCATTTTCTCGGCGAGCTGAGCACTTTTTCTGAATTGTGCCGCTCCCGTCACTCTGGTTAGGTTGGCATCGAAAAAAACGCTCTCGGGTGCTTTAGAGTGCCGAGTTTATCACTGCGCATGAAGAAATGACCACCTCCAACGTTTGGTTTATGTTTTATAAGCATTTTTAATTTTATTGCTTAAATCGCATTTTCTCGGCGAGCTGAGCGCTTTTTCTGAATTGTGCCGCTCCCGTCACTCTGGTTAGGTTGGCATCGAAAAAAACGCTCTCGGGTGCTTTAGAGTGCCGAGTTTATCACTGCGCATGAAGAAATGACCACCTCCAACGTTTGGTTTATGTTTTATAAGCATTTTTAATTTTATTGCTTAAATCGCATTTTCTCGGCGAGCTGAGCGCTTTTTCTGAATTGTGCCGCTCCCGTAACTCTGGTTAGGTTGGCATCGAAAAAAACGCTCTCGGGTGCTTTAGAGTGCCGAGTTTATCACTGCGCATGAAGAAATGACCACTTCCAACGTTTGGTTTATGTTTTATAAGCATTTTTAATTTTATTGCTTAAATCGCATTTTCTCGGCGAGCTGAGCACTTTTTCTGAATTGTGCCGCTCCCGTCACTCTGGTTAGGTTGGCATCGAAAAAAACGCTCTCGGGTGCTCTAGAGTGCCGAGTTTATTACTGCGCATTAAGAAATGACCACCTCCAACGTTTGGTTTATGTTTTATAAGCATTTTTAATTTTATTGCTTAAATCGCATTTTCTCGGCGAGCTGAGCACTTTTTCTGAATTGTGCCGCTCCCGTCACTCTGGTTAGGTTGGCATCGAAAAAAACGCTCTCGGGTGCTTTAGAGTGCCGAGTTTATTACTGCGCATTAAGAAATGACCACCTCCAACGTTTGGTTTATGTTTTATAAGCATTTTTAATTTTATTGCTTAAATCGCATTTTCTCGGCGAGCTGAGCACTTTTTCTGAATTGTGCCGCTCCCGTCACTCTGGTTAGGTTGGCATCGAAAAAAACGCTCTCGGGTGCTTTAGAGTGCCGAGTTATTCACTGCGCATGAAGAAATGACCACCTCCAACGTTTGGTTTATGTTTTATAAGCATTTTTAATTTTATTGCTTAAATCGCATTTTCTCGGCGAGCTGAGCACTTTTTCTGAATTGTGCCGCTCCCGTCACTCTGGTTAGGTTGGCATCGAAAAAAACGCTCTCGGGTGCTTTAGAGTGCCGAGTTTATCACTGCGCATGAAGAAATGACCACCTCCAACGTTTGGTTTATGTTTTATAAGCATTTCTAATTTTATTGCTTAAATCGCATTTTCTCGGCGAGCTGAGCGCTTTTTCTGAATTGTGCCGCTCCCGTCACTCTGGTTAGGTTGGCATCGAAAAAAACGCTCTCGGGTGCTTTAGAGTGCCGAGTTATTCACTGCGCATGAAGAAATGACCACCTCCAATGTTTGGTTTATGTTTAATAAGCATTTTTAATTTTATTGCTTAAATCGCATTTTCTCGGCGAGCTGAGCGCTTTTTCTGAATTGTGCCGCTCCCGTCACTCTGGTTAGGTTGGCATCGAAAAAAACGCTCTCGGGTGCTTTAGAGTGCCGAGTTATTCACTGCGCATGAAGAAATGAACACCTCCAACGTTTGGTTTATGTTTAATAAGCATTTTTAATTTTATTGCTTAAATCTTATTTTCTCGGCGAGCTGAGCACTTTTTCTGAATTGTGCCGCTCCCGTCACTCTGGTTAGGTTGGCATCGAAAGAAACGCTCTCGGGTGCTTTAGAGTGCCGAGTTTATTACTGCGCATTAAGAAATGACCACCTCCAACGTTTGGTTTATGTTTTATAAGCATTTTTAATTTTATTGCTTAAATCGCATTTTCTCGGCGAGCTGAGCACTTTTTCTGAATTGTGCCGCTCCCGTCACTCTGGTTAGGTTGGCATCGAAAAAAACGCTCTCGGGTGCTTTAGAGTGCCGAGTTTATTACTGCGCATTAAGAAATGACCACCTCCAACGTTTGGTTTATGTTTTATAAGCATTTTTAATTTTATTGCTTAAATCGCATTTTCTCGGCGAGCTGAGCACTTTTTCTGAATTGTGCCGCTCCCGTCACTCTGGTTAGGTTGGCATCGAAAAAAACGCTCTCGGGTGCTTTAGAGTGCCGAGTTTATTACTGCGCATTAAGAAATGACCACCTCCAACGTTTGGTTTATGTTTTATAAGCATTTTTAATTTTATTGCTTAAATCGCATTTTCTCGGCGAGCTGAGCACTTTTTCTGAATTGTGCCGCTCCCGTCACTCTGGTTAGGTTGGCATCGAAAAAAACGCTCTCGGGTGCTTTAGAGTGCCGAGTTATTCACTGCGCATGAAGAAATGACCACCTCCAACGTTTGGTTTATGTTTAATAAGCATTTTTAATTTTATTGCTTGAATCGCATTTTCTCGGCGAGCTGAGCACTTTTTCTGAATTGTGCCGCTCCCGTCACTCTGGTTAGGTTGGCATCGAAAAAAACGCTCTCGGGTGCTTTAGAGTGCCGAGTTTATCACTGCGCATGAAGAAATGACAACCTCCAACGTTTGGTTTATGTTTTATAAGCATTTTTAATTTTATTGCTTAAATCGCATTTTCTCGGCGAGCTGAGCACTTTTTCTGAATTGTGCCGCTCCCGTCACTCTGGTTAGGTTGGCATCGAAAAAAACGCTCTCGGGTGCTTTAGAGTGCCGAGTTTATCACTGCGCATGAAGAAATGACCACCTCCAACGTTTGGTTTATGTTTTATAAGCATTTTTAATTTTATTGCTTAAATCGCATTTTCTCGGCGAGCTGAGCGCTTTTTCTGAATTGTGCCGCTCCCGTCACTCTGGTTAGGTTGGCATCGAAAAAAACGCTCTCGGGTGCTTAGAGTGCCGAGTTTATTACTGCGCATTAAGAAAGGACCACCTCCAACGTTTGGTTTATGTTTTATAAGCATTTTTAATTTTATTGCTTAAATCGCATTTTCTCGGCGAGCTGAGCACTTTTTCTGAATTGTGCCGCTCCCGTCACTCTGGTTAGGTTGGCATCGAAAAAAACGCTCTCGGGTGCTTTAGAGTGCCGAGTTTATTACTGCGCATTAAGAAATGACCACCTCCAACGTTTGGTTTATGTTTTATAAGCATTTTTAATTTTATTGCTTAAATCGCATTTTCTCGGCGAGCTGAGCACTTTTTCTGAATTGTGCCGCTCCCGTCACTCTGGTTAGGTTAACATCGAAAAAAACGCTATCGGGTGCTTTAGAGTGCCGAGTTATTCACTGCGCATGAAGAAATGACCACCTCCAACGTTTGGTTTATGTTTAATAAGCATTTTTAATTTTATTGCTTAAATCGCATTTTCTCGGCGAGCTGAGCACTTTTTCTGAATTGTGCCGCTCCCGTCACTCTAGTTAGGTTGGCATCGAAAAAAACGCTCTCGGGTGCTTTAGAGTGCCGAGTTTATTACTGCGCATTAAGAAATGACCACCTCCAACGTTTGGTTTATGTTTTATAAGCATTTTTAATATTATTGCTTAAATCGCATTTTCTCGGCGAGCTGAGCACTTTTTCTGAATTGTGCCGCTCCCGTCACTCTGGTTAGGTTGGCATCGAAAAAAACGCTCTCGGGTGCTTTAGAGTGCCGAGTTTATTACTGCGCATTAAGAAATGACCACCTCCAACGTTTGGTTTATGTTTTATAAGCATTTTTAATTTTATTGCTTAAATCGCATTTTCTCGGCGAGCTGAGCACTTTTTCTGAATTGTGCCGCTCCCGTCACTTGGTATCGAAAAAAACGCTCTCGGGTGCTTTAGAGTGCCGAGTTATTCACTGCGCATGAAGAAATGACCACCTCCAACGTTTGGTTTATGTTTTATAAGCATTTTTAATTTTATTGCTTAAATCGCATTTTCTCGGCGAGCTGAGCACTTTTTATGAATTGTGCCGCTCCCGTCACTCTGGTTAGGTTGGCATCGAAAAAAACGCTCTCGGGTGCTTTAGAGTGCCGAGTTTATTACTGCGCATTAAGAAATGACCACCTCCAACGTTTGGTTTATGTTTTATAAGCATTTTTAATTTTATTGCTTAAATCGCATTTTCTCGGCGAGCTGAGCACTTTTTCTGAATTGTGCCGCTCCCGTCACTCTGGTTAGGTTGGCATCGAAAAAAACGCTCTCGGGTGCTTTAGAGTGCCGAGTTTATCACTGCGCATGAAGAAATGACCACCTCCAACGTTTGGTTTATGTTTAATAAGCATTTTTAATTTTATTGCTTAAATCGCATTTTCTCGGCGAGCTGAGCACTTTTTCTGAATTGTGCCGCTCCCGTCACTCTGGTTAGGTTGGCATCGAAAAAAACGCTCTCGGGTGCTTTAGAGTGCCGACTTTATCACTGCGCATGAAGAAATGACCACCTCCAACGTTTGGTTTATGTTTTATAAGCATTTTTAATTTCATTGCTTAAATCGCATTTTCTCGGCGAGCTGAGCACTTTTTCTGAATTGTGCCGCTCCCGTCACTCTGGTTAGGTTGGCATCGAAAAAAACGCTCTCGGGTGCTTTAGAGTGCCGAGTTTATTACTGCGCATTAAGAAATGACCACCTCCAACGTTTGGTTTATGTTTTATAAGCATTTTTAATTTTATTGCTTAAATCGCATTTTCTCGGCGAGCTGAGCACTTTTTCTGAATTGTGCCGCTCCCGTCACTCTGGTTAGGTTGGCATCGAAAAAGACGCTCACGGGTGCTTTAGAGTGCCGAGTTTATTACTGCGCATTAAGAAATGACCACCTCCAACGTTTGGTTTATGTTTTATAAGCATTTTTAATTTTATTGCTTAAATCGCATTTTCTCGGCGAGCTGAGCACTTTTTCTGAATTGTGCCGCTCCCGTCACTCTGGTTAGGTTGGCATCGAAAAAAACGCTCTCGGGTGCTTTAGAGTGCCGAGTTATTCACTGCGCATGGAGAAATGACCACCTCCAACGTTTGGTTTATGTTTTATAAGCATTTTTAATTTTATTGCTTAAATCGCATTTTCTCGGCGAGCTGAGCACTTTTTCTGAATTGTGCCGCTCCCGTCACTCTGGTTAGGTTGGCATCGAAAAAAACGCTCTCGGGTGCTTTAGAGTGCCGAGTTTATTACTGCGCATTAAGAAATGACCACCTCCAACGTTTGGTTTATGTTTTATAAGCATTTTTAATTTTATTGCTTAAATCGCATTTTCTCGGCGAGCTGAGCGCTTTTTCTGAATTGTGCCGCTCCCGTCACTCTGGTTAGGTTGGCATCGAAAAAAACGCTCTCGGGTGCTTTAGAGTGCCGAGTTATTCACTGCGCATGAAGAAATGACCACCTCCAATGTTTGGTTTATGTTTAATAAGCATTTTTAATTTTATTGCTTAAATCGCATTTTCTCGGCGAGCTGAGCGCTTTTTCTGAATTGTGCCGCTCCCGTCACTCTGGTTAGGTTGGCATCGAAAAAAACGCTCTCGGGTGCTTTAGAGTGCCGAGTTATTCACTGCGCATGAAGAAATGACCACCTCCAACGTTTGGTTTATGTTTAATAAGCATTTTTAATTTTATTGCTTAAATCGCATTTTCTCGGCGAGCTGAGCACTTTTTCTGAATTGTGCCGCTCCCGTCACTCTGGTTAGGTTGGCATCGAAAAAAACGCTCTCGGGTGCTTTAGAGTGCCGAGTTTATTACTGCGCATTAGGAAATGACCACCTCCAACGTTTGGTTTATGTTTTATAAGCATTTTTAATTTTATTGCTTAAATCGCATTTTCTCGGCGAGCTGAGCGCTTTTTCTGAATTGTGCCGCTCCCGTCACTCTGGTTAGGTTGGCATCGAAAAAAACGCTCTCGGGTGCTTTAGAGTGCCGAGTTTATTACTGCGCATTAAGAAATGACCACCTCCAACGTTTGGTTTATGTTTTATAAGCATTTTTAATTTTATTGCTTAAATCGCATTTTCTCGGCGAGCTGAGCACTTTTTCTGAATTGTGCCGCTCCCGTCACTCTGGTTAGGTTGGCATCGAAAAAAACGCTCTCGGGTGCTTTAGAGTGCCGAGTTTATTACTGCGCATTGAGAAATGACCACCTCCAACGTTTGGTTTATGTTTTATAAGCATTTTTAATTTTATTGCTTAAATCGCATTTTCTCGGCGAGCTGAGCACTTTTTCTGAATTGTGCCGCTCCCGTCACTCTGGTTAGGTTGGCATCGAAAAAAACGCTCTCGGGTGCTTTAGAGTGCCGAGTTTATCACTGCGCATGAAGAAATGACCACCTCCAACGTTTGGTTTATGTTTTATAAGCATTTTTAATTTTATTGCTTAAATCGCATTTTCTCGGCGAGCTGAGCGCTTTTTCTGAATTGTGCCGCTCCCGTCACTCTGGTTAGGTTGGCATCGAAAAAAACGCTCTCGGGTGCTTTAGAGTGCCGAGTTATTCACTGCGCATGAAGAAATGACCACCTCCAATGTTTGGTTTATGTTTAATAAGCATTTTTAATTTTATTGCTTAAATCGCATTTTCTCGGCGAGCTGAGCGCTTTTTCTGAATTGTGCCGCTCCCGTCACTCTGGTTAGGTTGGCATCGAAAAAAACGCTCTCGGGTGCTTTAGAGTGCCGAGTTATTCACTGCGCATGAAGAAATGACCACCTCCAACGTTTGGTTTATGTTTAATAAGCATTTTTAATTTTATTGCTTAAATCGCATTTTCTCGGCGAGCTGAGCACTTTTTCTGAATTGTGCCGCTCCCGTCACTCTGGTTAGGTTGGCATCGAAAAAAACGCTCTCGGGTGCTTTAGAGTGCCGAGTTTATCACTGCGCATGAAGAAATGACCACCTCCAACGTTTGGTTTATGTTTTATAAGCATTTTTAATTTTATTGCTTAAATCGCATTTTCTCGGCGAGCTGAGCGCTTTTTCTGAATTGTGCCGCTCCCGTAACTCTGGTTAGGTTGGCATCGAAAAAAACGCTCTCGGGTGCTTTAGAGTGCCGAGTTTATCACTGCGCATGAAGAAATGACCACTTCCAACGTTTGGTTTATGTTTTATAAGCATTTTTAATTTTATTGCTTAAATCGCATTTTCTCGGCGAGCTGAGCACTTTTTCTGAATTGTGCCGCTCCCGTCACTCTGGTTAGGTTGGCATCGAAAAAAACGCTCTCGGGTGCTCTAGAGTGCCGAGTTTATTACTGCGCATTAAGAAATGACCACCTCCAACGTTTGGTTTATGTTTTATAAGCATTTTTAATTTTATTGCTTAAATCGCATTTTCTCGGCGAGCTGAGCACTTTTTCTGAATTGTGCCGCTCCCGTCACTCTGGTTAGGTTGGCATCGAAAAAAACGCTCTCGGGTGCTTTAGAGTGCCGAGTTTATTACTGCGCATTAAGAAATGACCACCTCCAACGTTTGGTTTATGTTTTATAAGCATTTTTAATTTTATTGCTTAAATCGCATTTTCTCGGCGAGCTGAGCACTTTTTCTGAATTGTGCCGCTCCCGTCACTCTGGTTAGGTTAGCATCGAAAAAAACGCTCTCGGGTGCTTTAGAGTGCCGAGTTATTCACTGCGCATGAAGAAATGACCACCTCCAACGTTTGGTTTATGTTTTATAAGCATTTTTAATTTTATTGCTTAAATCGCATTTTCTCGGCGAGCTGAGCACTTTTTCTGAATTGTGCCGCTCCCGTCACTCTGGTTAGGTTGGCATCGAAAAAAACGCTCTCGGGTGCTTTAGAGTGCCGAGTTTATCACTGCGCATGAAGAAATGACCACCTCCAACGTTTGGTTTATGTTTTATAAGCATTTTTAATTTTATTGCTTAAATCGCATTTTCTCGGCGAGCTGAGCGCTTTTTCTGAATTGTGCCGCTCCCGTCACTCTGGTTAGGTTGGCATCGAAAAAAACGCTCTCGGGTGCTTTAGAGTGCCGAGTTATTCACTGCGCATGAAGAAATGACCACCTCCAATGTTTGGTTTATGTTTAATAAGCATTTTTAATTTTATTGCTTAAATCGCATTTTCTCGGCGAGCTGAGCGCTTTTTCTGAATTGTGCCGCTCCCGTCACTCTGGTTAGGTTGGCATCGAAAAAAACGCTCTCGGGTGCTTTAGAGTGCCGAGTTATTCACTGCGCATGAAGAAATGACCACCTCCAACGTTTGGTTTATGTTTAATAAGCATTTTTAATTTTATTGCTTAAATCGCATTTTCTCGGCGAGCTGAGCACTTTTTCTGAATTGTGCCGCTCCCGTCACTCTGGTTAGGTTGGCATCGAAAAAAACGCTCTCGGGTGCTTTAGAGTGCCGAGTTTATTACTGCGCATTAAGAAATGACCACCTCCAACGTTTGGTTTATGTTTTATAAGCATTTTTAATTTTATTGCTTAAATCGCATTTTCTCGGCGAGCTGAGCACTTTTTCTGAATTGTGCCGCTCCCGTCACTCTGGTTAGGTTGGCATCGAAAAAAACGCTCTCGGGTGCTTTAGAGTGCCGAGTTTATTACTGCGCATTAAGAAATGACCACCTCCAACGTTTGGTTTATGTTTTATAAGCATTTTTAATTTTATTGCTTAAATCGCATTTTCTCGGCGAGCTGAGCACTTTTTCTGAATTGTGCCGCTCCCGTCACTCTGGTTAGGTTGGCATCGAAAAAAACGCTCTCGGGTGCTTTAGAGTGCCGAGTTCTTCACTGCGCATGAAGAAATGACCACCTCCAACGTTTCGTTTATGTTTAATAAGCATTTTTAATTTTATTGCTTGAATCGCATTTTCTCGGCGAGCTGAGCACTTTTTCTGAATTGTGCCGCTCCCGTCACTCTGGTTAGGTTGGCATCGAAAAAAACGCTCTCGGGTGCTTTAGAGTGCCGAGTTTATCACTGCGCATGAAGAAATGACCACCTCCAACGTTTGGTTTATGTTTTATAAGCATTTTTAATTTTATTGCTTAAATCGCATTTTCTCGGCGAGCTGAGCACTTTTTCTGAATTGTGCCGCTCCCGTCACTCTGGTTAGGTTGGCATCGAAAAAAACGCTCTCGGGTGCTTTAGAGTGCCGAGTTTATCACTGCGCATGAAGAAATGACCACCTCCAACGTTTGGTTTATGTTTTATAAGCATTTTTAATTTTATTGCTTAAATCGCATTTTCTCGGCGAGCTGAGCGCTTTTTCTGAATTGTGCCGCTCCCGTCACTCTGGTTAGGTTGGCATCGAAAAAACGCTCTCGGGTGCTTTAGAGTGCCGAGTTTATTACTGCGCATTAAGAAATGACCACCTCCAACGTTTGGTTTATGTTTTATAAGCATTTTTAATTTTATTGCTTAAATCGCATTTTCTCGGCGAGCTGAGCACTTTTTCTGAATTGTGCCGCTCCCGTCACTCTGGTTAGGTTGGCATCGAAAAAAACGCTCTCGGGTGCTTTAGAGTGCCGAGTTTATTACTGCGCATTAAGAAATGACCACCTCCAACGTTTGGTTTATGTTTTATAAGCATTTTTAATTTTATTGCTTAAATCGCATTTTCTCGGCGAGCTGAGCACTTTTTCTGAATTGTGCCGCTCCCGTCACTCTGGTTAGGTTGGCATCGAAAAAAACGCTATCGGGTGCTTTAGAGTGCCGAGTTATTCACTGCGCATGAAGAAATGACCACCTCCAACGTTTGGTTTATGTTTAATAAGCATTTTTAATTTTATTGCTTAAATCGCATTTTCTCGGCGAGCTGAGCACTTTTTCTGAATTGTGCCGCTCCCGTCACTCTGGTTAGGTTGGCATCGAAAAAAACGCTCTCGGGTGCTTTAGAGTGCCGAGTTTATTACTGCGCATTAAGAAATGACCACCTCCAACGTTTGGTTTATGTTTTATAAGCATTTTTAATTTTATTGCTTAAATCGCATTTTCCCGGCGAGCTGAGCGCTTTTTCTGAATTGTGCCGCTCCCGTCACTCTGGTTAGGTTGGCATCGAAAAAAACGCTCTCGGGTGCTTTAGAGTGCCGAGTTTATTACTGCGCATTAAGAAATGACCACCTCCAACGTTTGGTTTATGTTTTATAAGCATTTTTAATTTTATTGCTTAAATCGCATTTTCTCGGCGAGCTGAGCACTTTTTCTGAATTGTGCCGCTCCCGTCACTTGGCATCGAAAAAAACGCTCTCGGGTGCTTTAGAGTGCCCAGTTATTCACTGCGCATGAAGAAATGACCACCTCCAACGTTTGGTTTATGTTTTATAAGCATTTTTAATTTTATTGCTTAAATCGCATTTTCTCGGCGAGCTGAGCGCTTTTTCTGAATTGTGCCGCTCCCGTCACTCTGGTTAGGTTGGCATCGAAAAAAACGCTCTCGGGTGCTTTAGAGTGCTGAGTTTATTACTGCGCATTAAGAAATGACCACCTCCAACGTTTGGTTTATGTTTTATAAGCATTTTTAATTTTATTGCTTAAATCGCATTTTCTCGGCGAGCTGAGCGCTTTTTCTGAATTGTGCCGCTCCCGTCACTCTGGTTAGGTTGGCATCGAAAAAAACGCTCTCGGGTGCTTTAGAGTGCCGAGTTCATTACTGCGCATTAAGAAATGACCACCTCCAACGTTTGGTTTATGTTTTATAAGCATTTTTAATTTTATTACTTAAATCGCATTTTCTCGGCGAGCTGAGCACTTTTTCTGAATTGTGCCGCTCCCGTCACTCTGGTTAGGTTGGCATCGAAAAAAACGCTCTCGGGTGCTTTAGAGTGCCGAGTTTATTACTGCGCATTAAGAAATGACCACCTCCAACGTTTGGTTTATGTTTTATAAGCATTTTTAATTTTATTGCTTAAATCGCATTTTCTCGGCGAGCTGAGCACTTTTTCTGAATTGTGCCGCTCCCGTCACTCTGGTTAGGTTGGCATCGAAAAAAACGCTATCGGGTGCTTTAGAGTGCCGAGTTATTCACTGCGCATGAAGAAATGACCACCTCCAACGTTTGGTTTATGTTTAATAAGCATTTTTAATTTTATTGCTTAAATCGCATTTTCTCGGCGAGCTGAGCACTTTTTCTGAATTGTGCCGCTCCCGTCACTCTGGTTAGGTTGGCATCGAAAAAAACGCTCTCGGGTGCTTTAGAGTGCCGAGTTTATTACTGCGCATTAAGAAATGACCACCTCCAACGTTTGGTTTATGTTTTATAAGCATTTTTAATTTTATTGCTTAAATCGCATTTTCCCGGCGAGCTGAGCGCTTTTTCTGAATTGTGCCGCTCCCGTCACTCTGGTTAGGTTGGCATCGAAAAAAACGCTCTCGGGTGCTTTAGAGTGCCGAGTTTATTACTGCGCATTAAGAAATGACCACCTCCAACGTTTGGTTTATGTTTTATAAGCATTTTTAATTTTATTGCTTAAATCGCATTTTCTCGGCGAGCTGAGCACTTTTTCTGAATTGTGCCGCTCCCGTCACTTGGCATCGAAAAAAACGCTCTCGGGTGCTTTAGAGTGCCCAGTTATTCACTGCGCATGAAGAAATGACCACCTCCAACGTTTGGTTTATGTTTTATAAGCATTTTTAATTTTATTGCTTAAATCGCATTTTCTCGGCGAGCTGAGCGCTTTTTCTGAATTGTGCCGCTCCCGTCACTCTGGTTAGGTTGGCATCGAAAAAAACGCTCTCGGGTGCTTTAGAGTGCTGAGTTTATTACTGCGCATTAAGAAATGACCACCTCCAACGTTTGGTTTATGTTTTATAAGCATTTTTAATTTTATTGCTTAAATCGCATTTTCTCGGCGAGCTGAGCGCTTTTTCTGAATTGTGCCGCTCCCGTCACTCTGGTTAGGTTGGCATCGAAAAAAACGCTCTCGGGTGCTTTAGAGTGCCGAGTTCATTACTGCGCATTAAGAAATGACCACCTCCAACGTTTGGTTTATGTTTTATAAGCATTTTTAATTTTATTACTTAAATCGCATTTTCTCGGCGAGCTGAGCACTTTTTCTGAATTGTGCCGCTCCCGTCACTCTGGTTAGGTTGGCATCGAAAAAAACGCTCTCGGGTGCTTTAGAGTGCCGAGTTATTCACTGCGCACGAAGAAATGACCACCTCCAACGTTTGGTTTATGTTTTATAAGCATTTTTAATTTTATTGCTTAAATCGCATTTTCTCGGCGAGCTGAGCGCTTTTTCTGAATTGTGCCGCTCCCATCACTCTGGTTAGGTTGGCATCGAAAAAAACGCTCTTGGGTGCTTTAGAGTGCCGAGTTTATTACTGCGCATTAAGAAATGACCACCTCCAACGTTTGGTTTATGTTTTATAAGCATTTTTAATTTTATTGCTTAAATCGCATTTTCTCGGCGAGCTGAGCACTTTTTCTGAATTGTGCCGCTCCCGTCACTCTGGTTAGGTTGGCATCGAAAAAAACGCTATCGGGTGCTTTAGAGTGCCGACTTTATCACTGCGCATGAAGAAATGACCACCTCCAACGTTTGGTTTATGTTTTATAAGCATTTTTAATTTTATTGCTTAAATCGCATTTTCTCGGCGAGCTGAGCACTTTTTCTGAATTGTGCCGCTCCCGTCACTCTGGTTAGGTTGGCATCGAAAAAAACGCTCACGGGTGCTTTAGAGTGCCGAGTTTATTACTGCACATTAAGAAATGACCACCTCCAACGTTTGGTTTATGTTTTATAAGCATTTTTAATTTTATTGCTTAAATCGCATTTTCTCGGCGAGCTGAGCACTTTTTCTGAATTGTGCCGCTCCCGTCACTCTGGTTAGGTTGGCATCGAAAAAAACGCTCTCGGGTGCTTTAGAGTGCCGAGTTATTCACTGCGCATGAAGAAATGACCACCTCCAACGTTTGGTTTATGTTTTATAAGCATTTTTAATTTTATTGCTTAAATCGCATTTTCTCGGCGAGCTGAGCACTTTTTCTGAATTGTGCCGCTCCCGTCACTCTGGTTAGGTTGGCATCGAAAAAAACGCTCTCGGGTGCTTTAGAGTGCCGAGTTATTCACTGCGCATGAAGAAATGACCACCTCCAACGTTTGGTTTATGTTTAATAAGCATTTTTAATTTTATTGCTTAAATCGCATTTTCTCGGCGAGCTGAGCACTTTTTCTGAATTGTGCCGCTCCCGTCACTCTGGTTAGGTTGGCATCGAAAAAAACGCTCTCGGGTGCTTTAGAGTGCCGAGTTTATTACTGCGCATTAAGAAATGACCACCTCCAACGTTTGGTTTATGTTTTATAAGCATTTTTAATTTTATTGCTTAAATCGCATTTTCTCGGCGAGCTGAGCGCTTTTTCTGAATTGTGCCGCTCCCGTCACTCTGGTTAGGTTGGCATCGAAAAAAACGCTCTCGGGTGCTTTAGAGTGCCGAGTTATTCACTGCGCATGAAGAAATGACCACCTCCAACGTTTGGTTTATGTTTAATAAGCATTTTTAATTTTATTGCTTAAATCGCATTTTCTCGGCGAGCTGAGCACTTTTTCTGAATTGTGCCGCTCCCGTCACTCTGGTTAGGTTGGCATCGAAAAAAACGCTCTCGGGTGCTTTAGAGTGCCGAGTTTATTACTGCGCATGAAGAAATGACCACCTCCAACGTTTGGTTTATGTTTTATAAGCATTTTTAATTTTATTGCTTAAATCGCATTTTCTCGGCGAGCTGAGCACTTTTTCTGAATTGTGCCGCTCCCGTCACTCTGGTTAGGTTGGCATCGAAAAAAACGCTCTCGGGTGCTTTAGAGTGCCGAGTTTATCACTGCGCATGAAGAAATGACCACCTGCAACGTTTGGTTTATGTTTAATAAGCATTTTTAATTTTATTGCTTAAATCGCATTTTCTCGGCGAGCTGAGCACTTTTTCTGAATTGTGCCGCTCCCGTCACTCTGGTTAGGTTGGCATCGAAAAAAACGCTCTCGGGTGCTTTAGAGTGCCGAGTTATTCACTGCGCATGAAGAAATGACCACCTCCAACGTTTGGTTTATGTTTTATAAGCATTTTTAATTTTATTGCTTAAATCGCATTTTCTCGGCGAGCTGAGCGCTTTTTCTGAATTGTGCCGCTCCCGTAACTCTGGTTAGGTTGGCATCGAAAAAAACGCTCTCGGGTGCTTTAGAGTGCCGAGTTTATTACTGCGCATTAAGAAATGACCACCTCCAACGTTTGGTTTATGTTTTATAAGCATTTTTAATTTTATTGCTTAAATCGCATTTTCTCGGCGAGCTGAGCACTTTTTCTGAATTGTGCCGCTCCCGTCACTCTGGTTAGGTTGGCATCGAAAAAAACGCTCTCGGGTGCTTTAGAGTGCCGAGTTTATGACTGCGCATTAAGAAACGACCACCTCCAACGTTTGGTTTATGTTTTATAAGCATTTTTAATTTTATTGCTTAAATCGCATTTTCTCGGCGAGCTGAGCACTTTTTCTGAATTGTGCCGCTCCCGTCACTTGGCATCGAAAAAAACGCTCTCGGGTGCTTTAGAGTGCCGATTTATTCACTGCGCATGAAGAAATGACCACCTCCAACGTTTGGTTTATGTTTTATAAGCATTTTTAATTTTATTGCTTAAATCGCATTTTCTCGGCGAGCTGAGCGCTTTTTCTGAATTGTGCCGCTCCCGTCACTCTGGTTAGGTTGGCATCGAAAAAAACGCTCTCGGGTGCTTTAGAGTGCCGAGTTTATTACTGCGCATTAAGAAATGACCACCTCCAACGTTTGGTTTATGTTTTATAAGCATTTTTAATTTTATTGCCTAAATCGCATTTTCTCGGCGAGCTGAGCACTTTTTCTGAATTGTGCCGCTCCCGTCACTCTGGTTAGGTTGGCATCGAAAAAAACGCTCTCGGGTGCTTTAGAGTGCCGAGTTTATTAATGCGCATTAAGAAATGACCACCTCCAACGTTTGGTTTATGTTTTATAAGCATTTTTAATTTTATTGCTTGAATCGCATTTTCTCGGCGAGCTGAGCACTTTTTCTGAATTGTGCCGCTCCCGTCACTCTGGTTAGGTTGGCATCGAAAAAAACGCTCTCGGGTGCTTTAGAGTGCCGAGTTATTCACTGCGCACGTAGAAATGACCACCTCCAACGTTTGGTTTATGTTTTATAAGCATTTTTAATTTTATTGCTTAAATCGCATTTTCTCGGCGAGCTGAGCGCTTTTTCTGAATTGTGCCGCTCCCGTCACTCTGGTTAGGTTGGCATCGAAAAAAACGCTCTCGGGTGCTTTAGAGTGCCGAGTTTATTACTGCGCATTAAGAAATGACCACCTCCAACGTTTGGTTTATGTTTTATAAGCATTTTTAATTTTATTGCTTAAATCGAATTTTCTCGGCGAGCTGAGCACTTTTTCTGAATTGTGCCGCTCCCGTCACTCTGGTTAGGTTGGCATCGAAAAAAACGCTCTCGGGTGCTTTAGAGTGCCGAGTTTATTACTGCGCATTAAGAAATGACCACCTCCAACGTTTGGTTTATGTTTTATAAGCATTTTTAATTTTATTGCTTAAATCGCATTTTCTCGGCGAGCTGAGCACTTTTTCTGAATTGTGCCGCTCCCGTCACTCTGGTTAGGTTGGCATCGAAAAAAATGCTATCGGGTGCTTTAGAGTGCCGAGTTATTCACTGCGCATGAAGAAATGACCACCTCCAACGTTTGGTTTATGTTTAATAAGCATTTTTAATTTTATTGCTTAAATCGCATTTTCTCGGTGAGCTGAGCACTTTTTCTGAATTGGCCGCTCCCGTCACTCTGGTTAGGTTGGCATCGAAAAAAACGCTCTCGGGTGCTTTAGAGTGCCGAGTTTATTACTGCGCATTAAGAAATGACCACCTCCAACGTTTGGTTTATGTTTTATAAGCATTTTTAATTTTATTGCTTAAATCGCATTTTCTCGGCGAGCTGAGCACTTTTTCTGAATTGTGCCGCTCCCGTCACTCTGGTTAGGTTGGCATCGAAAAAAACGCTCTCGGGTGCTTTAGAGTGCCGAGTTTATTACTGCGCATTAAGAAATGACCACCTCCAACGTTTGGTTTATGTTTTATAAGCATTTTTAATTTTATTGCTTAAATCGCATTTTCTCGGCGAGCTGAGCGCTTTTTCTGAATTGTGCCGCTCCCGTCACTCTGGTTAGGTTGGCATCGAAAAAAACGCTCTCGGGTGCTTTAGAGTGCCGAGTTATTCACTGCGCATGAAGAAATGACCACCTCCAACGTTTGGTTTATGTTTAATAAGCATTTTTAATTTTATTGCTTAAATCGCATTTTCTCGGCGAGCTGAGCACTTTTTCTGAATTGTGCCGCTCCCGTCACTCTGGTTAGGTTGGCATCGAAAAAAACGCTCTCGGGTGCTTTAGAGTGCCGAGTTTATTACTGCGCATTAAGAAATGACCACCTCCAACGTTTGGTTTATGTTTAATAAGCATTTTTAATTTTATTGCTTAAATCGCATGCATTTTCTCGGCGAGCTGAGCGCTTTTTCTGAATTGTGCCGCTCCCGTCACTCTGGTTAGGTTGGCATCGAAAAAAACGCTCTCGGGTGCTTTAGAGTGCCGAGTTATTCACTGCGCATGAAGAAATGACCACCTCCAACGTTTGGTTTATGTTTAATAAGCATTTTTAATTTTATTGCTTAAATCGCATTTTCTCGGCGAGCTGAGCACTTTTTCTGAATTGTGCCGCTCCCGTCACTCTGGTTAGGTTGGCATCGAAAAAAACGCTCTCGGGTGCTTTAGAGTGCCGAGTTTATTACTGCGCATTAGGAAATGACCACCTCCAACGTTTGGTTTATGTTTTATAAGCATTTTTAATTTTATTGCTTGAATCGCATTTTCTCGGCGAGCTGAGCGCTTTTTCTGAATTGTGCCGCTCCCGTCACTCTGGTTAGGTTGGCATCGAAAAAAACGCTCTCGGGTGCTTTAGAGTGCCGAGTTTATTACTGCGCATTAAGAAATGACCACCTCCAACGTTTGGTTTATGTTTTATAAGCATTTTTAATTTTATTGCTTAAATCGCATTTTCTCGGCGAGCTGAGCACTTTTTCTGAATTGTGCCGCTCCCGTCACTCTGGTTAGGTTGGCATCGAAAAAAACGCTCTCGGGTGCTTTAGAGTGCCGAGTTTATTACTGCGCATTGAGAAATGACCACCTCCAACGTTTGGTTTATGTTTTATAAGCATTTTTAATTTTATTGCTTAAATCGCATTTTCTCGGCGAGCTGAGCACTTTTTCTGAATTGTGCCGCTCCCGTCACTCTGGTTAGGTTGGCATCGAAAAAAACGCTCTCGGGTGCTTTAGAGTGCCGAGTTTATTACTGCGCATTAAGAAATGACCACCTCCAACGTTTGGTTTATGTTTTATAAGCATTTTTAATTTTATTGCTTAAATCGCATTTTCTCGGCGAGCTGAGCACTTTTTCTGAATTGTGCCGCTCCCGTCACTCTGGTTAGGTTGGCATCGAAAAAAACGCTATCGGGTGCTTTAGAGTGCCGAGTTATTCACTGCGCATGAAGAAATGACCACCTCCAACGTTTGGTTTATGTTTAATAAGCATTTTTAATTTTATTGCTTAAATCGCATTTTCTCGGCGAGCTGAGCACTTTTTCTGAATTGGCCGCTCCCGTCACTCTGGTTAGGTTGGCATCGAAAAAAACGCTCTCGGGTGCTTTAGAGTGCCGAGTTTATTACTGCGCATTAAGAAATGACCACCTCCAACGTTTGGTTTATGTTTTATAAGCATTTTTAATTTTATTGCTTAAATCGCATTTTCTCGGCGAGCTGAGCACTTTTTCTGAATTGTGCCGCTCCCGTCACTCTGGTTAGGTTGGCATCGAAAAAAACGCTCTCGGGTGCTTTAGAGTGCCGAGTTTATTACTGCGCATTAAGAAATGACCACCTCCAACGTTTGGTTTATGTTTTATAAGCATTTTTAATTTTATTGCTTAAATCGCATTTTCTCGGCGAGCTGAGCGCTTTTTCTGAATTGTGCCGCTCCCGTCACTCTGGTTAGGTTGGCATCGAAAAAAACGCTCTCGGGTGCTTTAGAGTGCCGAGTTATTCACTGCGCATGAAGAAATGACCACCTCCAACGTTTGGTTTATGTTTAATAAGCATTTTTAATTTTATTGCTTAAATCGCATTTTCTCGGCGAGCTGAGCACTTTTTCTGAATTGTGCCGCTCCCGTCACTCTGGTTAGGTTGGCATCGAAAAAAACGCTCTCGGGTGCTTTAGAGTGCCGAGTTTATTACTGCGCATTAAGAAATGACCACCTCCAACGTTTGGTTTATGTTTAATAAGCATTTTTAATTTTATTGCTTAAATCGCATGCATTTTCTCGGCGAGCTGAGCGCTTTTTCTGAATTGTGCCGCTCCCGTCACTCTGGTTAGGTTGGCATCGAAAAAAACGCTCTCGGGTGCTTTAGAGTGCCGAGTTATTCACTGCGCATGAAGAAATGACCACCTCCAACGTTTGGTTTATGTTTAATAAGCATTTTTAATTTTATTGCTTAAATCGCATTTTCTCGGCGAGCTGAGCACTTTTTCTGAATTGTGCCGCTCCCGTCACTCTGGTTAGGTTGGCATCGAAAAAAACGCTCTCGGGTGCTTTAGAGTGCCGAGTTTATTACTGCGCATTAGGAAATGACCACCTCCAACGTTTGGTTTATGTTTTATAAGCATTTTTAATTTTATTGCTTGAATCGCATTTTCTCGGCGAGCTGAGCGCTTTTTCTGAATTGTGCCGCTCCCGTCACTCTGGTTAGGTTGGCATCGAAAAAAACGCTCTCGGGTGCTTTAGAGTGCCGAGTTTATTACTGCGCATTAAGAAATGACCACCTCCAACGTTTGGTTTATGTTTTATAAGCATTTTTAATTTTATTGCTTAAATCGCATTTTCTCGGCGAGCTGAGCACTTTTTCTGAATTGTGCCGCTCCCGTCACTCTGGTTAGGTTGGCATCGAAAAAAACGCTCTCGGGTGCTTTAGAGTGCCGAGTTTATTACTGCGCATTGAGAAATGACCACCTCCAACGTTTGGTTTATGTTTTATAAGCATTTTTAATTTTATTGCTTAAATCGCATTTTCTCGGCGAGCTGAGCACTTTTTCTGAATTGTGCCGCTCCCGTCACTCTGGTTAGGTTGGCATCGAAAAAAACGCTCTCGGGTGCTTTAGAGTGCCGAGTTTATTACTGCGCATTAAGAAATGACCACCTCCAACGTTTGGTTTATGTTTTATAAGCATTTTTAATTTTATTGCTTAAATCGCATTTTCTCGGCGAGCTGAGCGCTTTTTCTGAATTGTGCCGCTCCCGTCACTCTGGTTAGGTTGGCATCGAAAAAAACGCTCTCGGGTGCTTTAGAGTGCCGAGTTTATCACTGCGCATGAAGAAATGACCACCTCCAACGTTTGGTTTATGTTTTATAAGCATTTTTAATTTTATTGCTTAAATCGCATTTTCTCGGCGAGCTGAGCGCTTTTTCTGAATTGTGCCGCTCCCGTAACTCTGGTTAGGTTGGCATCGAAAAAAAACGCTCTCGGGTGCTTTAGAGTGCCGAGTTTATCACTGCGCATGAAGAAATGACCACTTCCAACGTTTGGTTTATGTTTTATAAGCATTTTTAATTTAATTGCTTAAATCGCATTTTCTCGGCGAGCTGAGCACTTTTTCTGAATTGTGCCGCTCCCGTCACTCTGGTTAGGTTGGCATCGAAAAAAACGCTCTCGGGTGCTTTAGAGTGCCGAGTTTATTACTGCGCATGAAGAAATGACCACCTCCAACGTTTGGTTTATGTTTTATAAGCATTTTTAATTTTATTGCTTAAATCGCATTTTCTCGGCGAGCTGAGCACTTTTTCTGAATTGTGCCGCTCCCGTCACTCTGGTTAGGTTGGCATCGAAAAAAACGCTCTCGGGTGCTTTAGAGTGCCGAGTTTATCACTGCGCATGAAGAAATGACCACCTCCAACGTTTGGTTTATGTTTTATAAGCATTTTTAATTTTATTGCTTAAATCGCATTTTTCTCGGCGAGCTGAGCGCTTTTTCTGAATTGTGCCGCTCCCGTCACTCTGGTTAGGTTGGCATCGAAAAAAACGCTCTCGGGTGCTTTAGAGTGCCGAGTTATTCACTGCGCATGAAGAAATGACCACCTCCAATGTTTGGTTTATGTTTAATAAGCATTTTTAATTTTATTGCTTAAATCGCATTTTCTCGGCGAGCTGAGCGCTTTTTCTGAATTGTGCCGCTCCCGTCACTCTGGTTAGGTTGGCATCGAAAAAAACGCTCTCGGGTGCTTTAGAGTGCCGAGTTTATCACTGCGCATGAAGAAATGACCACCTCCAACGTTTGGTTTATGTTTTATAAGCATTTTTAATTTTATTGCTTAAATCGCATTTTCTCGGCGAGCTTAGCACTTTTTCTGAATTGTGCCGCTCCCGTCACTCTGGTCAGGTTGGCATCGAAAAAAACGCTCTCGGGTGCTTTAGAGTGCCGAGTTTATTACTGCGCATTAAGAAATGACCACCTCCAACGTTTGGTTTATGTTTTATAAGCATTTTTAATTTTATTGCTTAAATCGCATTTTCTCGGCGAGCTGAGCGCTTTTTCTGAATTGTGCCGCTCCCGTCACTCTGGTTAGGTTGGCATCGAAAAAAACGCTCTCGGGTGCTTTAGAGTGCCGAGTTATTCACTGCGCATGAAGAAATGACCACCTCCAACGTTTGGTTTATGTTTAATAAGCATTTTTAATTTTATTGCTTAAATCGCATTTTCTCGGCGAGCTGAGCACTTTTTCTGAATTGTGCCGCTCCCGTCACTCTGGTTAGGTTGGCATCGAAAAAAACGCTCTCGGGTGCTTTAGAGTGCCGAGTTTATTACTGCGCATTAAGAAATGACCACCTCCAACGTTTGGTTTATGTTTTATAAGCATTTTTAATTTTATTGCTTAAATCGCATTTTCTCGGCGAGCTGAGCGCTTTTTCTGAATTGTGCCGCTCCCGTCACTCTGGTTAGGTTGGCATCGAAAAAAACGCTTTCGGGTGCTTTAGAGTGCCGAGTTATTCACTGCGCATGAAGAAATGACCACCTCCAACGTTTGGTTTATGTTTAATAAGCATTTTTAATTTTATTGCTTAAATCGCATTTTCTCGGCGAGCTGAGCACTTTTTCTGAATTGTGCCGCTCCCGTCACTCTGGTTAGGTTGGCATCGAAAAAAACGCTCTCGGGTGCTTTAGAGTGCCGAGTTTATTACTGCGCATTAAGAAATGACCACCTCCAACGTTTGGTTTATGTTTTATAAGCATTTTTAATTTTATTGCTTAAATCGCATTTTCTCGGCGAGCTGAGCACTTTTTCTGAATTGTGCCGCTCCCGTCACTCTGGTTAGGTTGGCATCGAAAAAAACGCTCACGGGTGCTTTAGAGTGCCGAGTTTATTACTGCGCATTAAGAAATGACCACCTCCAACGTTTGGTTTATGTTTTATAAGCATTTTTAATTGTATTGCTTAAATCGCATTTTCTCGGCGAGCTGAGCACTTTTTCTGAATTGTGCCGCTCCCGTCACTCTGGTTAGGTTGGCATCGAAAAAAACGCTCTCGGGTGCTTTAGAGTGCCGAGTTATTCACTGCGCATGAAGAAATGACCACCTCCAACGTTTGGTTTATGTTTTATAAGCATTTTTAATTTTATTGCTTAAATCGCATTTTCTCGGCGAGCTGAGCACTTTTTCTGAATTGTGCCGCTCCCGTCACTCTGGTTAGGTTGGCATCGAAAAAAACGCTCTCGGGTGCTTTAGAGTGCCGAGTTTATCACTGCGCATGAAGAAATGACCACCTCCAACGTTTGGTTTATGTTTAATAAGCATTTTTAATTTTATTGCTTAAATCGCATTTTCTCGGCGAGCTGAGCGCTTTTTCTGAATTGTGCCGCTCCCGTCACTCTGGTTAGGTTGGCATCGAAAAAAACGCTTTCGGGTGCTTTAGAGTGCCGAGTTATTCACTGCGCATGAAGAAATGACCACCTCCAACGTTTGGTTTATGTTTAATAAGCATTTTTAATTTTATTGCTTAAATCGCATTTTCTCGGCGAGCTGAGCACTTTTTCTGAATTGTGCCGCTCCCGTCACTCTGGTTAGGTTGGCATCGAAAAAAACGCTCTCGGGTGCTTTAGAGAGCCGAGTTTATTACTGCGCATTAAGAAATGACCACCTCCAACGTTTGGTTTATGTTTTATAAGCATTTTTAATTTTATTGCTTAAATCGCATTTTCTCGGCGAGCTGAGCACTTTTTCTGAATTGTGCCGCTCCCGTCACTCTGGTTAGGTTGGCATCGAAAAAAACGCTCTCGGGTGCTTTAGAGTGCCGAGTTTATCACTGCGCATGAAGAAATGACCACCTCCAACGTTTGGTTTATGTTTAATAAGCATTTTTAATTTTATTGCTTAAATCGCATTTTCTCGGCGAGCTGAGCACTTTTTCTGAATTGTGCCGCTCCCGTCACTCTGGTTAGGTTGGCATCGAAAAAAACGCTCTCGGGTGCTTTAGAGTGCCGACTTTATCACTGCGCATGAAGAAATGACCACCTCCAACGTTTGGTTTATGTTTAATAAGCATTTTTAATTTTATTGCTTAAATCGCATTTTCTCGGCGAGCTGAGCACTTTTTCTGAATTGTGCCGCTCCCGTCACTCTGGTTAGGTTGGCATCGAAAAAAACGCTCACGGGTGCTTTAGAGTGCCGAGTTTATTACTGCGCATTAAGAAATGACCACCTCCAACGTTTGGTTTATGTTTTATAAGCATTTTTAATTTTATTGCTTAAATCGCATTTTCTCGGCGAGCTGAGCACTTTTTCTGAATTGTGCCGCTCCCGTCACTCTGGTTAGGTTGGCATCGAAAAAAACGCTCTCGGGTGCTTTAGAGTGCCGAGTTATTCACTGCGCATGAAGAAATGACCACCTCCAACGTTTGGTTTATGTTTTATAAGCATTTTTAATTTTATTGCTTAAATCGCATTTTCTCGGCGAGCTGAGCACTTTTTCTGAATTGTGCCGCTCCCGTCACTCTGGTTAGGTTGGCATCGAAAAAAACGCTCTCGGGTGCTTTAGAGTGCCGAGTTTATCACTGCGCATGAAGAAATGACCACCTCCAACGTTTGGTTTATGTTTTATAAGCATTTTTAATTTTATTGCTTAAATCGCATTTTCTCGGCGAGCTGAGCGCTTTTTCTGAATTGTGCCGCTCCCGTCACTCTGGTTAGGTTGGCATCGAAGAAAACGCTCTCGGGTGCTTTAGAGTGCCGAGTTTATCACTGCGCATGAAGAAATGACCACCTCCAACGTTTGGTTTATGTTTTATAAGCATTTTTAATTTTATTGCTTAAATCGCATTTTCTCGGCGAGCTGAGCGCTTTTTCTGAATTGTGCCGCTCCCGTAACTCTGGTTAGGTTGGCATCGAAAAAAACGCTCTCGGGTGCTTTAGAGTGCCGAGTTTATCACTGCGCATGAAGAAATGACCACTTCCAACGTTTGGTTTATGTTTTATAAGCATTTTTAATTTTATTGCTTAAATCGCATTTTCTCGGCGAGCTGAGCACTTTTTCTGAATTGTGCCGCTCCCGTCACTCTGGTTAGGTTGGCATCGAAAAAAACGCTCTCGGGTGCTCTAGAGTGCCGAGTTTATTACTGCGCATTAAGAAATGACCACCTCCAACGTTTGGTTTATGTTTTATAAGCATTTTTAATTTTATTGCTTAAATCGCATTTTCTCGGCGAGCTGAGCACTTTTTCTGAATTGTGCCGCTCCCGTCACTCTGGTTAGGTTGGCATCGAAAAAAACGCTCTCGGGTGCTTTAGAGTGCCGAGTTTATTACTGCGCATGAAGAAATGACCACCTCCAATGTTTGGTTTATGTTTAATAAGCATTTTTAATTTTATTGCTTAAATCGCATTTTCTCGGCGAGCTGAGCGCTTTTTCTGAATTGTGCCGCTCCCGTCACTCTGGTTAGGTTGGCATCGAAAAAAACGCTCTCGGGTGCTTTAGAGTGCCGAGTTATTCACTGCGCATGAAGAAATGACCACCTCCAACGTTTGGTTTATGTTTAATAAGCATTTTTAATTTTATTGCTTAAATCGCATTTTCTCGGCGAGCTGAGCACTTTTTCTGAATTGTGCCGCTCCCGTCACTCTGGTTAGGTTGGCATCGAAAAAAACGCTCTCGGGTGCTTTAGAGTGCCGAGTTTATTACTGCGCATTAGGAAATGACCACCTCCAACGTTTGGTTTATGTTTTATAAGCATTTTTAATTTTATTGCTTAAATCGCATTTTCTCGGCGAGCTGAGCGCTTTTTCTGAATTGTGCCGCTCCCGTCACTCTGGTTAGGTTGGCATCGAAAAAAACGCTCTCGGGTGCTTTAGAGTGCCGAGTTTATTACTGCGCATTAAGAAATGACCACCTCCAACGTTTGGTTTATGTTTTATAAGGATTTTTAATTTTATTGCTTAAATCGCATTTTCTCGGCGAGCTGAGCACTTTTTCTGAATTGTGCCGCTCCCGTCACTCTGGTTAGGTTGGCATCGAAAAAAACGCTCTCGGGTGCTTTAGAGTGCCGAGTTTATTACTGCGCATTGAGAAATGACCACCTCCAACGTTTGGTTTATGTTTTATAAGCATTTTTAATTTTATTGCTTAAATCGCATTTTCTCGGCGAGCTGAGCACTTTTTCTGAATTGTGCCGCTCCCGTCACTCTGGTTAGGTTGGCATCGAAAAAAACGCTCTCGGGTGCTTTAGAGTGCCGAGTTTATTACTGCGCATTAAGAAATGACCACCTCCAACGTTTGGTTTATGTTTTATAAGCATTTTTAATTTTATTGCTTAAATCGCATTTTCTCGGCGAGCTGAGCGCTTTTTCTGAATTGTGCCGCTCCCGTCACTCTGGTTAGGTTGGCATCGAAAAAAACGCTCTCGGGTGCTTTAGAGTGCCGAGTTTATCACTGCGCATGAAGAAATGACCACCTCCAACGTTTGGTTTATGTTTTATAAGCATTTTTAATTTTATTGCTTAAATCGCATTTTCTCGGCGAGCTGAGCGCTTTTTCTGAATTGTGCCGCTCCCGTAACTCTGGTTAGGTTGGCATCGAAAAAAACGCTCTCGGGTGCTTTAGAGTGCCGAGTTTATCACTGCGCATGAAGAAATGACCACTTCCAACGTTTGGTTTATGTTTTATAAGCATTTTTAATTTTATTGCTTAAATCGCATTTTCTCGGCGAGCTGAGCACTTTTTCTGAATTGTGCCGCTCCCGTCACTCTGGTTAGGTTGGCATCGAAAAAAACGCTCTCGGGTGCTCTAGAGTGCCGAGTTTATTACTGCGCATTAAGAAATTACCACCTCCAACGTTTGGTTTATGTTTTATAAGCATTTTTAATTGTATTGCTTAAATCGCATTTTCTCGGCGAGCTGAGCACTTTTTCTGAATTGTGCCGCTCCCGTCACTCTGGTTAGGTTGGCATCGAAAAAAACGCTCTCGGGTGCTTTAGAGTGCCGAGTTTATTACTGCGCATTAAGAAATGACCACCTCCAACGTTTGGTTTATGTTTTATAAGCATTTTTAATTTTATTGCTTAAATCGCATTTTCTCGGCGAGCTGAGCACTTTTTCTGAATTGTGCCGCTCCCGTCACTCTGGTTAGGTTGGCATCGAAAAAAACGCTCTCGGGTGCTTTAGAGTGCCGAGTTATTCACTGCGCATGAAGAAATGACCACCTCCAACGTTTGGTTTATGTTTAATAAGCATTTTTAATTTTATTGCTTAAATCGCATTTTCTCGGCGAGCTGAGCACTTTTTCTGAATTGTGCCGCTCCCGTCACTCTGGTTAGGTTGGCATCGAAAAAAACGCTCTCGGGTGCTTTAGAGTGCCGAGTTTATTACTGCGCATTAGGAAATGACCACCTCCAACGTTTGGTTTATGTTTTATAAGCATTTTTAATTTTATTGCTTAAATCGCATTTTCTCGGCGAGCTGAGCACTTTTTCTGAATTGTGCCGCTCCCGTCACTCTGGTTAGGTTGGCATCGAAAAAAACGCTCTCGGGTGCTTTAGAGTGCCGAGTTTATTACTGCGCATTGAGAAATGACCACCTCCAACGTTTGGTTTATGTTTTATAAGCATTTTTAATTTTATTGCTTAAATCGCATTTTCTCGGCGAGCTGAGCACTTTTTCTGAATTGTGCCGCTCCCGTCACTCTGGTTAGGTTGGCATCGAAAAAAACGCTCTCGGGTGCTTTAGAGTGCCGAGTTTATTACTGCGCATTAAGAAATGACCACCTCCAACGTTTGGTTTATGTTTTATAAGCATTTTTAATTTTATTGCTTAAATCGCATTTTCTCGGCGAGCTGAGCGCTTTTTCTGAATTGTGCCGCTCCCGTCACTCTGGTTAGGTTGGCATCGAAAAAAACGCTCTCGGGTGCTTTAGAGTGCCGAGTTTATCACTGCGCATGAAGAAATGACCACCTCCAACGTTTGGTTTATGTTTTATAAGCATTTTTAATTTTATTGCTTAAATCGCATTTTCTCGGCGAGCTGAGCGCTTTTTCTGAATTGTGCCGCTCCCGTAACTCTGGTTAGGTTGGCATCGAAAAAAACGCTCTCGGGTGCTTTAGAGTGCCGAGTTTATCACTGCGCATGAAGAAATGACCACTTCCAACGTTTGGTTTATGTTTTATAAGCATTTTTAATTTTATTGCTTAAATCGCATTTTCTCGGCGAGCTGAGCACTTTTTCTGAATTGTGCCGCTCCCGTCACTCTGGTTAGGTTGGCATCGAAAAAAACGCTCTCGGGTGCTCTAGAGTGCCGAGTTTATTACTGCGCATTAAGAAATGACCACCTCCAACGTTTGGTTTATGTTTTATAAGCATTTTTAATTTTATTGCTTAAATCGCATTTTCTCGGCGAGCTGAGCACTTTTTCTGAATTGTGCCGCTCCCGTCACTCTGGTTAGGTTGGCATCGAAAAAAACGCTCTCGGGTGCTTTAGAGTGCCGAGTTATTCACTGCGCATGAAGAAATGACCACCTCCAACGTTTGGTTTATGTTTTATAAGCATTTTTAATTTTATTGCTTAAATCGCATTTTCTCGGCGAGCTGAGCACTTTTTCTGAATTGTGCCGCTCCCGTCACTCTGGTTAGGTTGGCATCGAAAAAAACGCTCTCGGGTGCTTTAGAGTGCCGAGTTTATCACTGCGCATGAAGAAATGACCACCTCCAACGTTTGGTTTATGTTTTATAAGCATTTTTAATTTTATTGCTTAAATCGCATTTTCTCGGCGAGCTGAGCGCTTTTTCTGAATTGTGCCGCTCCCGTCACTCTGGTTAGGTTGGCATCGAAAAAAACGCTCTCGGGTGCTTTAGAGTGCCGAGTTATTCACTGCGCATGAAGAAATGACCACCTCCAATGTTTGGTTTATGTTTAATAAGCATTTTTAATTTTATTGCTTAAATCGCATTTTCTCGGCGAGCTGAGCGCTTTTTCTGAATTGTGCCGCTCCCGTCACTCTGGTTAGGTTGGCATCGAATAAAACGCTCTCGGGTGCTTTAGAGTGCCGAGTTATTCACTGCGCATGAAGAAATGACCACCTCCAACGTTTGGTTTATGTTTAATAAGCATTTTTAATTTTATTGCTTAAATCGCATTTTCTCGGCGAGCTGAGCACTTTTTCTGAATTGTGCCGCTCCCGTCACTCTGGTTAGGTTGGCATCGAAAAAAACGCTCTCGGGTGCTTTAGAGTGCCGAGTTTATTACTGCGCATTAGGAAATGACCACCTCCAACGTTTGGTTTATGTTTTATAAGCATTTTTAATTTTATTGCTTAAATCGCATTTTCTCGGCGAGCTGAGCGCTTTTTCTGAATTGTGCCGCTCCCGTCACTCTGGTTAGGTTGGCATCGAAAAAAACGCTCTCGGGTGCTTTAGAGTGCCGAGTTTATTACTGCGCATTAAGAAATGACCACCTCCAACGTTTGGTTTATGTTTTATAAGCATTTTTAATTTTATTGCTTAAATCGCATTTTCTCGGCGAGCTGAGCACTTTTTCTGAATTGTGCCGCTCCCGTCACTCTGGTTAGGTTGGCATCGAAAAAAACGCTCTCGGGTGCTCTAGAGTGCCGAGTTTATTACTGCGCATTAAGAAATGACCACCTCCAACGTTTGGTTTATGTTTTATAAGCATTTTTAATTTTATTGCTTAAATCGCATTTTCTCGGCGAGCTGAGCACTTTTTCTGAATTGTGCCGCTCCCGTCACTCTGGTTAGGTTGGCATCGAAAAAAACGCTCTCGGGTGCTTTAGAGTGCCGAGTTTATTACTGCGCATTAAGAAATGACCACCTCCAACGTTTGGTTTATGTTTTATAAGCATTTTTAATTTTATTGCTTAAATCGCATTTTCTCGGCGAGCTGAGCACTTTTTCTGAATTGTGCCGCTCCCGTCACTCTGGTTAGGTTGGCATCGAAAAAAACGCTCTCGGGTGCTTTAGAGTGCCGAGTTATTCACTGCGCATGAAGAAATGACCACCTCCAACGTTTGGTTTATGTTTTATAAGCATTTTTAATTTTATTGCTTAAATCGCATTTTCTCGGCGAGCTGAGCACTTTTTCTGAATTGTGCCGCTCCCGTCACTCTGGTTAGGTTGGCATCGAAAAAAACGCTCTCGGGTGCTTTAGAGTGCCGAGTTTATCACTGCGCATGAAGAAATGACCACCTCCAACGTTTGGTTTATGTTTTATAAGCATTTTTAATTTTATTGCTTAAATCGCATTTTCTCGGCGAGCTGAGCGCTTTTTCTGAATTGTGCCGCTACCGTCACTCTGGTTAGGTTGGCATCGAAAAAAACGCTCTCGGGTGCTTTAGAGTGCCGAGTTATTCACTGCGCATGAAGAAATGACCACCTCCAATGTTTGGTTTATGTTTAATAAGCATTTTTAATTTTATTGCTTAAATCGCATTTTCTCGGCGAGCTGAGCGCTTTTTCTGAATTGTGCCGCTCCCGTCACTCTGGTTAGGTTGGCATCGAAAAAAACGCTCTCGGGTGCTTTAGAGTGCCGAGTTATTCACTGCGCATGAAGAAATGACCACCTCCAACGTTTGGTTTATGTTTAATAAGCATTTTTAATTTTATTGCTTAAATCGCATTTTCTCGGCGAGCTGAGCACTTTTTCTGAATTGTGACGCTCCCGTCACTCTGGTTAGGTTGGCATCGAAAAAAACGCTCTCGGGTGCTTTAGAGTGCCGAGTTTATTACTGCGCATTAGGAAATGACCACCTCCAACGTTTGGTTTATGTTTTATAAGCATTTTTAATTTTATTGCTTAAATCGCATTTTCTCGGCGAGCTGAGCGCTTTTTCTGAATTGTGCCGCTCCCGTCACTCTGGTTAGGTTGGCATCGAAAAAAACGCTCTCGGGTGCTTTAGAGTGCCGAGTTTATTACTGCGCATTAAGAAATGACCACCTCCAACGTTTGGTTTATGTTTTATAAGCATTTTTAATTTTATTGCTTAAATCGCATTTTCTCGGCGAGCTGAGCACTTTTTCTGAATTGTGCCGCTCCCGTCACTCTGGTTAGGTTGGCATCGAAAAAAACGCTCTCGGGTGCTTTAGAGTGCCGAGTTATTCACTGCGCATGAAGAAATGACCACCTCCAACGTTTGGTTTATGTTTAATAAGCATTTTTAATTTTATTGCTTAAATCGCATTTTCTCGGCGAGCTGAGCACTTTTTCTGAATTGTGCCGCTCCCGTCACTCTGGTTAGGTTGGCATCGAAAAAAACGCTCTCGGGTGCTTTAGAGTGCCGAGTTTATTACTGCGCATTAGGAAATGACCACCTCCAACGTTTGGTTTATGTTTTATAAGCATTTTTAATTTTATTGCTTAAATCGCATTTTCTCGGCGAGCTGAGCGCTTTTTCTGAATTGTGCCGCTCCCGTCACTCTGGTTAGGTTGGCATCGAAAAAAACGCTCTCGGGTGCTTTAGAGTGCCGAGTTTATTACTGCGCATTAAGAAATGACCACCTCCAACGTTTGGTTTATGTTTTATAAGCATTTTTAATTTTATTGCTTAAATCGCATTTTCTCGGCGAGCTGAGCACTTTTTCTGAATTGTGCCGCTCCCGTCACTCTGGTTAGGTTGGCATCGAAAAAAACGCTCTCGGGTGCTTTAGAGTGCCGAGTTTATTACTGCGCATTAAGAAATGACCACCTCCAACGTTTGGTTTATGTTTTATAAGCATTTTTAATTTTATTGCTTAAATCGCATTTTTTTGGCGAGCTGAGCACTTTTTCTGAATTGTGCCGCTCCCGTCACTCTGGTTAGGTTGGCATCGAAAAAAACGCTCTCGGGTGCTTTAGAGTGCCGAGTTTATTACTGCGCATTAAGAAATGACCACCTCCAACGTTTGGTTTACGTTTTATAAGCATTTTTAATTTTATTGCTTAAATCGCATTTTCTCGGCGAGCTGAGCACTTTTTCTGAATTGTGCCGCTCCCGTCACTCTGGTTAGGTTGGCATCGAAAAAAACGCTCTCGGGTGCTTTAGAGTGCCGAGTTTATCACTGCGCATGAAGAAATGACCACCTCCAACGTTTGGTTCATGTTTTATAAGCATTTTTAATTTTATTGCTTAAATCGCATTTTCTCGGCGAGCTGAGCACTTTTTCTGAATTGTGCCGCTCCCGTCACTCTGGTTAGGTTGGCATCGAAAAAAACGCTCTCGGGTGCTTTAGAGTGCCGAGTTATTCACTGCGCATGAAGAAATGACCACCTCCAACGTTTGGTTTATGTTTTATAAGCATTTTTAATTTTATTGTTTAAATCGCATTTTCTCGGCGAGCTGAGCACTTTTTCTGAATTGTGCCGCTCCGTCACTCTGGTTAGGTTGGCATCGAAAAAAACGCTCTCGGGTGCTTTAGAGTGCCGAGTTTATCACTGCGCATGAAGAAATGACCACCTCCAACGTTTGGTTTATGTTTTATAAGCATTTTTAATTTTATTGCTTAAATCGCATTTTCTCGGCGAGCTGAGCGCTTTTTCTGAATTGTGCCGCTCCCGTCACTCTGGTTAGGTTGGCATCGAAAAAAACGCTCTCGGGTGCTTTAGAGTGCCGAGTTATTCACTGCGCATGAAGAAATGACCACCTCCAATGTTTGGTTTATGTTTAATAAGCATTTTTAATTTTATTGCTTAAATCCCATTTTCTCGGCGAGCTGAGCGCTTTTTCTGAATTGTGCCGCTCCCGTCACTCTGGTTAGGTTGGCATCGAAAAAAACGCTCTCGGGTGCTTTAGAGTGCCGAGTTATTCACTGCGCATGAAGAAATGACCACCTCCAACGTTTGGTTTATGTTTAATAAGCATTTTTAATTTTATTGCTTAAATCGCATTTTCTCGGCGAGCTGAGCACTTTTTCTGAATTGTGCCGCTCCCGTCACTCTGGTTAGGTTGGCATCGAAAAAAACGCTCTCGGGTGCTTTAGAGTGCCGAGTTTATTACTGCGCATTAGGAAATGACCACCTCCAACGTTTGGTTTATGTTTTATAAGCATTTTTAATTTTATTGCTTAAATCGCATTTTCTCGGCGAGCTGAGCGCTTTTTCTGAATTGTGCCGCTCCCGTCACTCTGGTTAGGTTGGCATCGAAAAAAACGCTCTCGGGTGCTTTAGAGTGCCGAGTTTATTACTGCGCATTAAGAAATGACCACCTCCAACGTTTGGTTTATGTTTTATAAGCATTTTTAATTTTATTGCTTAAATCGCATTTTCTCGGCGAGCTGAGCACTTTTTCTGAATTGTGCCGCTCCCGTCACTCTGGTTAGGTTGGCATCGAAAAAAACGCTCTCGGGTGCTTTAGAGTGCCGAGTTTATCACTGCGCATGAAGAAATGACCACCTCCAACGTTTGGTTTATGTTTTATAAGCATTTTTAATTTTATTGCTTAAATCGCATTTTCTCGGCGAGCTGAGCGCTTTTTCTGAATTGTGCCGCTCCCGTCACTTTGGTTAGGTTGGCATCGAAAAAAACGCTCTCGGGTGCTTTAGAGTGCCGAGTTTATCACTGCGCATGAAGAAATGACCACCTCCAACGTTTGGTTTATGTTTTATAAGCATTTTTAATTTTATTGCTTAAATCGCATTTTCTCGGCGAGCTGAGCACTTTTTCTGAATTGTGCCGCTCCCGTCACTCTGGTTAGGTTGGCATCGAAAAAAACGCTCTCGGGTGCTTTAGAGTGCCGAGTTTATCACTGCGCATGAAGAAATGACCACCTCCAACGTTTGGTTTATGTTTTATAAGCATTTTTAATTTTATTGCTTAAATCGCATTTTCTCGGCGAGCTGAGCGCTTTTTCTGAATTGTGCCTGTCCCGTCACTCTGGTTAGGTTGGCATCGAAAAAAACGCTCTCGGGTGCTTTAGAGTGCCGAGTTATTCACTGCGCATGAAGAAATGACCACCTCCAACGTTTGGTTTATGTTTAATAAGCATTTTTAATTTTATTGCTTAAATCGCATTTTCTCGGCGAGCTGAGCGCTTTTTCTGAATTGTGCCGCTCCCGTCACTCTGGTTAGGTTGGCATCGAAAAAAACGCTCTCGGGTGCTTTAGAGTGCCGAGTTATTCACTGCGCATGAAGAAATGACAACCTCCAACGTTTGGTTTATGTTTAATAAGCATTTTTAATTTTATTGCTTAAATCGCATTTTCTCGGCGAGCTGAGCACTTTTTCTGAATTGTGCCGCTCCCGTCACTCTGGTTAGGTTGGCATCGAAAAAAACGCTCTCGGGTGCTTTAGAGTGCCGAGTTTATTACTGCGCATTAAGAAATGACCACCTCCAACGTTTGGTTTATGTTTTATAAGCATTTTTAATTTTATTGCTTAAATCGCATTTTCTCGGCGAGCTGAGCGCTTTTTCTGAATTGTGCCGCTCCCGTCACTCTGGTTAGGTTGGCATCGAAAAAAACGCTCTCTGGTGCTTTAGAGTGCCGAGTTTATTACTGCGCATTAAGAAATGACCACCTCCAACGTTTGGTTTATGTTTTATAAGCATTTTTAATTTTATTGCTTAAATCGCATTTTCTCGGCGAGCTGAGCACTTTTTCTGAATTGTGCCGCTCCCGTCACTCTGGTTAGGTTGGCATCGAAAAAAACGCTCTCGGGTGCTTTAGAGTGCCGAGTTTATTACTGCGCATTAAGAAATGACCACCTCCAACGTTTGGTTTATGTTTTATAAGCATTTTTAATTTTATTGCTTAAATCGCATTTTCTCGGCGAGCTGAGCACTTTTTCTGAATTGTGCCGCTCCCGTCACTCTGGTTAGGTTGGCATCGAAAAAAACGCTCTCGGGTGCTTTAGAGTGCCGAGTTTATTACTGCGCATTAAGAAATGACCACCTCCAACGTTTGGTTTATGTTTTATAAGCATTTTTAATTTTATTGCTTAAATCGCATTTTCTCGGCGAGCTGAGCACTTTTTCTGAATTGTGCCGCTCCCGTCACTCTGGTTAGGTTGGCATCGAAAAAAACGCTCTCGGGTGCTTTAGAGTGCCGAGTTATTCACTGCGCATGAAGAAATGACCACCTCCAACGTTTGGTTTATGTTTTATAAGCATTTTTAATTTTATTGCTTAAATCGCATTTTCTCGGCGAGCTGAGCACTTTTTCTGAATTGTGCCGCTCCCGTCACTCTGGTTAGGTTGGCATCGAAAAAAACGCTCTCGGGTGCTTTAGAGTGCCGAGTTTATCACTGCGCGTGAAGAAATGACCACCTCCAACGTTTGGTTTATGTTTTATAAGCATTTTTAATTTTATTGCTTAAATCGCATTTTCTCGGCGAGCTGAGCGCTTTTTCTGAATTGTGCCGCTCCCGTCCCTCTGGTTAGGTTGGCATCGAAAAAAACGCTCTCGGGTGCTTTAGAGTGCCGAGTTATTCACTGCGCATGAAGAAATGACCACCTCCAATGTTTGGTTTATGTTTAATAAGCATTTTTAATTTTATTGCTTAAATCGCATTTTCTCGGCGAGCTGAGCGCTTTTTCTGAATTGTGCCGCTCCCGTCACTCTGGTTAGGTTGGCATCGAAAAAAACGCTCTCGGGTGCTTTAGAGTGCCGAGTTTATCACTGCGCATGAAGAAATGACCACCTCCAACGTTTGGTTTATGTTTTATAAGCATTTTTAATTTTATTGCTTAAATCGCATTTTCTCGGCGAGCTGAGCGCTTTTTCTGAATTGTGCCGCTCCCGTCACTCTGGTTAGGTTGGCATCGAAAAAAACGCTCTCGGGTGCTTTAGAGTGCCGAGTTTATCACTGCGCATGAAGAAATGACCACCTCCAACGTTTGGTTTATGTTTCATAAGCATTTTTAATTTTATTGCTTAAATCGCATTTTCTCGGCGAGCTGAGCGCTTTTTCTGAATTGTGCCGCTCCCGTAACTCTGGTTAGGTTGGCATCGAAAAAAACGCTCTCGGGTGCTTTAGAGTGCCGAGTTTATCACTGCGCATGAAGAAATGACCACTTCCAACGTTTGGTTTATGTTTTATAAGCATTTTTAATTTTATTGCTTAAATCGCATTTTCTCGGCGAGCTGAGCACTTTTTCTGAATTGTGCCGCTCCCGTCACTCTGGTTAGGTTGGCATCGAAAAAAACGCTCTCGGGTGCTCTAGAGTGCCGAGTTTATTACTGCGCATTAAGAAATGACCACCTCCAACGTTTGGTTTATGTTTTATAAGCATTTTTAATTTTATTGCTTAAATCGCATTTTCTCGGCGAGCTGAGCACTTTTTCTGAATTGTGCCGCTCCCGTCACTCTGGTTAGGTTGGCATCGAAAAAAACGCTCTCGGGTGCTTTAGAGTGCCGAGTTATTCACTGCGCATGAAGAAATGACCACCTCCAACGTTTGGTTTATGTTTTATAAGCATTTTTAATTTTATTGCTTAAATCGCATTTTCTCGGCGAGCTGAGCACTTTTTCTGAATTGTGCCGCTCCCGTCACTCTGGTTAGGTTGGCATCGAAAAAAACGCTCTCGGGTGCTTTAGAGTGCCGAGTTTATCACTGCGCATGAAGAAATGACCACCTCCAACGTTTGGTTTATGTTTTATAAGCATTTTTAATTTTATTGCTTAAATCGCATTTTCTCGGCGAGCTGAGCGCTTTTTCTGAATTGTGCCGCTCCCGTCACTCTGGTTAGGTTGGCATCGAAAAAAACGCTCTCGGGTGCTTTAGAGTGCCGAGTTATTCACTGCGCATGAAGAAATGACCACCTCCAACGTTTGGTTTATGTTTAATAAGCATTTTTAATTTTATTGCTTAAATCGCATTTTCTCGGCGAGCTGAGCGCTTTTTCTGAATTGTGCCGCTCCCGTAACTCTGGTTAGGTTGGCATCGAAAAAAACGCTCTCGGGTGCTTTAGAGTGCCGAGTTTATCACTGCGCATGAAGAAATGACCACTTCCAACGTTTGGTTTATGTTTTATAAGCATTTTTAATTTTATTGCTTAAATCGCATTTTCTCGGCGAGCTGAGCGCTTTTTCTGAATTGTGCCGCTCCCGTCACTCTGGTTAGGTTGGCATCGAAAAAAACGCTCTCGGGTGCTTTAGAGTGCCGAGTTTATTACTGCGCATTAAGAAATGACCACCTCCAACGTTTGGTTTATGTTTTATAAGCATTTTTAATTTTATTGCTTAAATCGCATTTTCTCGGCGAGCTGAGCACTTTTTCTGAATTGTGCCGCTCCCGTCACTCTGGTTAGGTTGGCATCGAAAAAAACGCTCTCGGGTGCTTTAGAGTGCCGAGTTTATTACTGCGCATTAAGAAATGACCACCTCCAACGTTTGGTTTATGTTTTATAAGCATTTTTAATTTTATTGCTTAAATCGCATTTTCTCGGCGAGCTGAGCACTTTTTCTGAATTGTGCCGCTCCCGTCACTCTGGTTAGGTTGGCATCGAAAAAAACGCTCTCGGGTGCTTTAGAGTGCCGAGTTATTCACTGCGCATGAAGAAATGACCACCTCCAACGTTTGGTTTATGTTTTATAAGCATTTTTAATTTTATTGCTTAAATCGCATTTTCTCGGCGAGCTGAGCACTTTTTCTGAATTGTGCCGCTCCCGTCACTCTGGTTAGGTTGGCATCGAAAAAAACGCTCTCGGGTGCTTTAGAGTGCCGAGTTTATCACCGCGCATGAAGAAATGACCACCTCCAACGTTTGGTTTATGTTTTATAAGCATTTTTAATTTTATTGCTTAAATCGCATTTTCTCGGCGAGCTGAGCGCTTTTTCTGAATTGTGCCGCTCCCGTCACTCTGGTTAGGTTGGCATCGAAAAAAACGCTCTCGGGTGCTTTAGAGTGCCGAGTTATTCACTGCGCATGAAGAAATGACCACCTCCAATGTTTGGTTTATGTTTAATAAGCATTTTTAATTTTATTGCTTAAATCGCATTTTCTCGGCGAGCTGAGCGCTTTTTCTGAATTGTGCCGCTCCCGTCACTCTGGTTAGGTTGGCATCGAAAAAAACGCTCTCGGGTGCTTTAGAGTGCCGAGTTTATCACTGCGCATGAAGAAATGACCACCTCCAACGTTTGGTTTATGTTTTATAAGCATTTTTAATTTTATTGCTTAAATCGCATTTTCTCGGCGAGCTGAGCGCTTTTTCTGAATTGTGCCGCTCCCGTCACTCTGGTTAGGTTGGCATCGAAAAAAACGCTCTCGGGTGCTTTAGAGTGCCGAGTTTATTACTGCGCATTAAGAAATGACCACCTCCAACGTTTGGTTTATGTTTTATAAGCATTTTTAATTTTATTGCTTAAATCGCATTTTCTCGGCGAGCTGAGCACTTTTTCTGAATTGTGCCGCTCCCGTCACTCTGGTTAGGTTGGCATCGAAAAAAACGCTCTCGGGTGCTTTAGAGTGCCGAGTTATTCACTGCGCATGAAGAAATGACCACCTCCAACGTTTGGTTTATGTTTTATAAGCATTTTTAATTTTATTGCTTAAATCGCATTTTCTCGGCGAGCTGAGCGCTTTTTCTGAATTGTGCCGCTCCCGTCACTCTGGTTAGGTTGGCATCGAAAAAAACGCTCTCGGGTGCTTTAGAGTGCCGAGTTATTCACTGCGCATGGATAAATGACCACCTCCAATGTTTGGTTTATGTTTAATAAGCATTTTTAATTTTATTGCTTAAATCGCATTTTCTCGGCGAGCTGAGCGCTTTTTCTGAATTGTGCCGCTCCCGTCACTCTGGTTAGGTTGGCATCGAAAAAAACGCTCTCGGGTGCTTTAGAGTGCCGAGTTATTCACTGCGCATGAAGAAATGACCACCTCCAACGTTTGGTTTATGTTTAATAAGCATTTTTAATTCTTAAATCGCATTTTCTCGGCGAGCTGAGCACTTTTTCTGAATTGTGCCGCTCCCGTCACTCTGGTTAGGTTGGCATCGAAAAAAACGCTCTCGGGTGCTTTAGAGTGCCGAGTTTATTACTGCGCATTAGGAAATGACCACCTCCAACGTTTGGTTTATGTTTTATAAGCATTTTTAATTTTATTGCTTAAATCGCATTTTCTCGGCGAGCTGAGCGCTTTTTCTGAATTGTGCCGCTCCCGTCACTCTGGTTAGGTTGGCATCGAAAAAAACGCTCTCGGGTGCTTTAGAGTGCCGAGTTTATTACTGCGCATGAAGAAATGACCACCTCCAACGTTTGGTTTATGTTTAATAAGCATTTTTAATTTTATTGCTTGAATCGCATTTTCTCGGCGAGCTGAGCACTTTTTCTGAATTGTGCCGCTCCCGTCACTCTGGTTAGGTTGGCATCGAAAAAAACGCTCTCGGGTGCTTTAGAGTGCCGAGTTTATCACTGCGCATGAAGAAATGACCACCTCCAACGTTTGGTTTATGTTTTATAAGCATTTTTAATTTTATTGCTTAAATCGCATTTTGTCGGCGAGCTGAGCGCTTTTTCTGAATTGTGCCGCTCCCGTCACTCTGGTTAGGTTGGCATCGAAAAAAACGCTCTCGGGTGCTTTAGAGTGCCGAGTTTATCACTGCGCATGAAGAAATGACCACCTCCAACGTTTGGTTTATGTTTTATAAGCATTTTTAATTTTATTGCTTAAATCGCATTTTCTCGGCGAGCTGAGCGCTTTTTCTGAATTGTGCCGCTCCCGTCACTCTGGTTAGGTTGGCATCGAAAAAAACGCTTTCGGGTGCTTTAGAGTGCCGAGTTATTCACTGCGCATGAAGAAATGACCACCTCCAACGTTTGGTTTATGTTTAATAAGCATTTTTAATTTTATTGCTTAAATCGCATTTTCTCGGCGAGCTGAGCACTTTTTCTGAATTGTGCCGCTCCCGTCACTCTGGTTAGGTTGGCATCGAAAAAAACGCTCTCGGGTGCTTTAGAGTGCCGAGTTTATTACTGCGCATTAAGAAATGACCACCTCCAACGTTTGGTTTATGTTTTATAAGCATTTTTAATTTTATTGCTTAAATCGCATTTTCTCGGCGAGCTGAGCACTTTTTCTGAATTGTGCCGCTCCCGTCACTCTGGTTAGGTTGGCATCGAAAAAAACGCTCTCGGGTGCTTTAGAGTGCCGAGTTTATCACTGCGCATGAAGAAATGACCACCTCCAACGTTTGGTTTATGTTTAATAAGCATTTTTAATTTTATTGCTTAAATCGCATTTTCTCGGCGAGCCGAGCACTTTTTCTGAATTGTGCCGCTCCCGTCACTCTGGTTAGGTTGGCATCGAAAAAAACGCTCTCGGGTGCTTTAGAGTGCCGACTTTATCACTGCGCATGAAGAAATGACCACCTCCAACGTTTGGTTTATGTTTTATAAGCATTTTTAATTTTATTGCTTAAATCGCATTTTCTCGGCGAGCTGAGCACTTTTTCTGAATTGTGCCGCTCCCGTCACTCTGGTTAGGTTGGCATCGAAAAAAACGCTCACGGGTGCTTTAGAGTGCCGAGTTTATTACTGCGCATTAAGAAATGACCACCTCCAACGTTTGGTTTATGTTTTATAAGCATTTTTAATTTTATTGCTTAAATCGCATTTTCTCGGCGAGCTTAGCACTTTTTCTGAATTGTGCCGCTCCCGTCACTCTGGTTAGGTTGGCATCGAAAAAAACGCTCTCGGGTGCTTTAGAGTGCCGAGTTATTCACTGCGCATGAAGAAATGACCACCTCCAACGTTTGGTTTATGTTTTATAAGCATTTTTAATTTTATTGCTTAAATCGCATTTTCTCGGCGAGCTGAGCACTTTTTCTGAATTGTGCCGCTCCCGTCACTCTGGTTAGGTTGGCATCGAAAAAAACGCTCTCGGGTGCTTTAGAGTGCCGAGTTTATCACTGCGCATGAAGAAATGACCACCTCCAACGTTTGGTTTATGTTTTATAAGCATTTTTAATTTTATTGCTTAAATCGCATTTTCTCGGCGAGCTGAGCGCTATTTCTGAATTGTGCCGCTCCCGTCACTCTGGTTAGGTTGGCATCGAAAAAAACGCTCTCGGGTGCTTTAGAGTGCCGAGTTTATCACTGCGCATGAAGAAATGACCACCTCCAACGTTTGGTTTATGTTTTATAAGCATTTTTAATTTTATTGCTTAAATCGCATTTTCTCGGCGAGCTGAGCGCTTTTTCTGAATTGTGCCGCTCCCGTAACTCTGGTTAGGTTGGCATCGAAAAAAACGCTCTCGGGTGCTTTAGAGTGCCGAGTTTATCACTGCGCATGAAGAAATGACCACTTCCAACGTTTGGTTTATGTTTTATAAGCATTTTTAATTTTATTGCTTAAATCGCATTTTCTCGGCGAGCTGAGCACTTTTTCTGAATTGTGCCGCTCCCGTCACTCTGGTTAGGTTGGCATCGAAAAAAACGCTCTCGGGTTCTCTAGAGTGCCGAGTTTATTACTGCGCATTAAGAAATGACCACCTCCAACGTTTGGTTTATGTTTTATAAGCATTTTAAATTTTATTGCTTAAATCGCATTTTCTCGGCGAGCTGAGCACTTTTTCTGAATTGTGCCGCTCCCGTCACTCTGGTTAGGTTGGCATCGAAAAAAACGCTCTCGGGTGCTTTAGAGTGCCGAGTTTATTACTGCGCATGAAGAAATGACCACCTCCAATGTTTGGTTTATGTTTAATAAGCATTTTTAATTTTATTGCTTAAATCGCATTTTCTCGGCGAGCTGAGCGCTTTTTCTTAATTGTGCCGCTCCCGTAACTCTGGTTAGGTTGGCATCGAAAAAAACGCTCTCGGGTGCTTTAGAGTGCCGACTTTATCACTGCGCATGAAGAAATGACCACCTCCAACGTTTGGTTTATGTTTTATAAGCATTTTTAATTTTATTGCTTAAATCGCATTTTCTCGGCGAGCTGAGCACTTTTTCTGAATTGTGCCGCTCCCGTCACTCTGGTTAGGTTGGCATCGAAAAAAACGCTCACGGGTGCTTTAGAGTGCCGAGTTTATTACTGCGCATTAAGAAATGACCACCTCCAACGTTTGGTTTATGTTTTATAAGCATTTTTAATTTTATTGCTTAAATCGCATTTTCTCGGCGAGCTTAGCACTTTTTCTGAATTGTGCCGCTCCCGTCACTCTGGTTAGGTTGGCATCGAAAAAAACGCTCTCGGGTGCTTTAGAGTGCCGAGTTATTCACTGCGCATGAAGAAATGACCACCTCCAACGTTTGGTTTATGTTTTATAAGCATTTTTAATTTTATTGCTTAAATCGCATTTTCTCGGCGAGCTGAGCACTTTTTCTGAATTGTGCCGCTCCCGTCACTCTGGTTAGGTTGGCATCGAAAAAAACGCTCTCGGGTGCTTTAGAGTGCCGAGTTTATCACTGCGCATGAAGAAATGACCACCTCCAACGTTTGGTTTATGTTTTATAAGCATTTTTAATTTTATTGCTTAAATCGCATTTTCTCGGCGAGCTGAGCGCTATTTCTGAATTGTGCCGCTCCCGTCACTCTGGTTAGGTTGGCATCGAAAAAAACGCTCTCGGGTGCTTTAGAGTGCCGAGTTTATCACTGCGCATGAAGAAATGACCACCTCCAACGTTTGGTTTATGTTTTATAAGCATTTTTAATTTTATTGCTTAAATCGCATTTTCTCGGCGAGCTGAGCGCTTTTTCTGAATTGTGCCGCTCCCGTAACTCTGGTTAGGTTGGCATCGAAAAAAACGCTCTCGGGTGCTTTAGAGTGCCGAGTTTATCACTGCGCATGAAGAAATGACCACTTCCAACGTTTGGTTTATGTTTTATAAGCATTTTTAATTTTATTGCTTAAATCGCATTTTCTCGGCGAGCTGAGCACTTTTTCTGAATTGTGCCGCTCCCGTCACTCTGGTTAGGTTGGCATCGAAAAAAACGCTCTCGGGTTCTCTAGAGTGCCGAGTTTATTACTGCGCATTAAGAAATGACCACCTCCAACGTTTGGTTTATGTTTTATAAGCATTTTAAATTTTATTGCTTAAATCGCATTTTCTCGGCGAGCTGAGCACTTTTTCTGAATTGTGCCGCTCCCGTCACTCTGGTTAGGTTGGCATCGAAAAAAACGCTCTCGGGTGCTTTAGAGTGCCGAGTTTATTACTGCGCATGAAGAAATGACCACCTCCAATGTTTGGTTTATGTTTAATAAGCATTTTTAATTTTATTGCTTAAATCGCATTTTCTCGGCGAGCTGAGCGCTTTTTCTTAATTGTGCCGCTCCCGTCACTCTGGTTAGGTTGGCATCGAAAAAAACGCTCTCGGGTGCTTTAGAGTGCCGAGTTATTCACTGCGCATGAAGAAATGACCACCTCCAACGTTTGGTTTATGTTTAATAAGCATTTTTAATTTTATTGCTTAAATCGCATTTTCTCGGCGAGCTGAGCACTTTTTCTGAATTGTGCCGCTCCCGTCACTCTGGTTAGGTTGGCATCGAAAAAAACGCTCTCGGGTGCTTTAGAGTGCCGAGTTTATCACTGCGCATGAAGAAATGACCACTTCCAACGTTTGGTTTATGTTTTATAAGCATTTTTAATTTTATTGCTTAAATCGCATTTTCTCGGCGAGCTGTATGTGCCGCTCCCGTCACTCTGGTTAGGTTGGCATCGAAAAAAACGCTCTCGGGTGCTCTAGAGTGCCGAGTTTATTACTGCGCATTAAGAAATGACCACCTCCAACGTTTGGTTTATGTTTTATAAGCATTTTTAATTTTATTGCTTAAATCGCATTTTCTCGGCGAGCTGAGCACTTTTTCTGAATTGTGCCGCTCCCGTCACTCTGGTTAGGTTGGCATCGAAAAAAACGCTCTCGGGTGCTTTAGAGTGCCGAGTTTATTACTGCGCATTAAGAAATGACCACCTCCAACGTTTGGTTTATGTTTTATAAGCATTTTTAATTTTATTGCTTAAATCGCATTTTCTCGGCGAGCTGAGCACTTTTTCTGAATTGTGCCGCTCCCGTCACTCTGGTATAGGTTGGCATCGAAAAAAACGCTCTCGGGTGCTTTAGAGTGCCGAGTTATTCACTGCGCATGAAGAAATGACCACCTCCAACGTTTGGTTTATGTTTTATAAGCATTTTTAATTTTATTGCTTAAATCGCATTTTCTCGGCGAGCTGAGCACTTTTTCTGAATTGTGCCGCTCCCGTCACTCTGGTTAGGTTGGCATCGAAAAAAACGCTCTCGGGTGCTTTAGAGTGCCGAGTTTATCACTGCGCATGAAGAAATGACCACCTCCAACGTTTGGTTTATGTTTTATAAGCATTTTTAATTTTATTGCTTAAATCGCATTTTCTCGGCGAGCTGAGCGCTTTTTCTGAATTGTGCCGCTCCCGTCACTCTGGTTAGGTTGGCATCGAAAAAAACGCTCTCGGGTGCTTTAGAGTGCCGAGTTATTCACTGCGCATGAAGAAATGACCACCTCCAATGTTTGGTTTATGTTTAATAAGCATTTTTAATTTTATTGCTTAAATCGCATTTTCTCGGCGAGCTGAGCGCTTTTTCTGAATTGTGCCGCTCCCGTCACTCTGGTTAGGTTGGCATCGAAAAAAACGCTCTCGGGTGCTTTAGAGTGCCGAGTTTATCACTGCGCATGAAGAAATGACCACCTCCAACGTTTGGTTTATGTTTTATAAGCATTTTTAATTTTATTGCTTAAATCGCATTTTCTCGGCGAGCTGAGCGCTTTTTCTGAATTGTGCCGCTCCCGTCACTCTGGTTAGGTTGGCATCGAAAAAAACGCTCTCGGGTGCTTTAGAGTGCCGAGTTTATCACTGCGCATGAAGAAATGACCACCTCCAACGTTTGGTTTATGTTTTATAAGCATTTTTAATTTTATTGCTTAAATCGCATTTTCTCGGCGAGCTGAGCACCTTTTCTGAATTGTGCCGCTCCCGTCACTCTGGTTAGGTTGGCATCGAAAAAAACGCTCTCGGGTGCTTTAGAGTGCCGAGTTTATCACTGCGCATGAAGAAATGACCACCTCCAACGTTTGGTTTATGTTTTATAAGCATTTTTAATTTTATTGCTTAAATCGCATTTTCTCGGCGAGCTGAGCGCTTTTTCTGAATTGTGCCTGTCCCGTCACTCTGGTTAGGTTGGCATCGAAAAAAACGCTCTCGGGTGCTTTAGAGTGCCGAGTTATTCACTGCGCATGAAGAAATGACCACCTCCAACGTTTGGTTTATGTTTAATAAGCATTTTTAATTTTATTGCTTAAATCGCATTTTCTCGGCGAGCTGAGCGCTTTTTCTGAATTGTGCCGCTCCCGTCACTCTGGTTAGGTTGGCATCGAAAAAAACGCTCTCGGGTGCTTTAGAGTGCCGAGTTATTCACTGCGCATGAAGAAATGACAACCTCCAACGTTTGGTTTATGTTTAATAAGCATTTTTAATTTTATTGCTTAAATCGCATTTTCTCGGCGAGCTGAGCACTTTTTCTGAATTGTGCCGCTCCCGTCACTCTGGTTAGGTTGGCATCGAAAAAAACGCTCTCGGGTGCTTTAGAGTGCCGAGTTTATTACCGCGCATTAAGAAATGACCACCTCCA